>NC_085841.1:175758037-176076537 GCF_035594765.1 Anolis carolinensis
TCAAAAGTGCTTTGGACAATTGCAGTGATGAAGGGCATACTGCAAATGCTACTGTACTACAACTAATATGGCCCTTGAGGGTAGACCAGTGCCAGCAGAAACAACGGAGTCTCTAGCTATTTGTGTTATACAAGATTAGAGGAATGCAGTCACCTCCCCTCTGCCTTTATTTTTTTGGCTAACTGAATAAGAATAATCTTTCTCTTAAAAACAGAATGGGGTGGGGTGGGGTGGGGTGAGAAAGAAAGAAAGAAAGAAAGAAAGAAAGAAAGAAAGAAAGAAAGAAAGAAAGAAAGAAAGAAAGAAAGAAAGAAAGAAATCTATTGTTCATGTTAAGTTGGTAGCTTTCAACCCTTGAGGGCTTCCCCAGCGATACCACATTAATGGCTAACTCCCTAGTGAGGAAGGCAGAAACTGGTGAATTTATAGCAGCCATGGTGCAGCTTATTAAGTAGAATACAGCTGAGTATTTTTTCAGCTGCATTTCCTGTCTGCCTTCTGAAGTCCATATAAAAACACAGCATAAGGATGTAGTAATGGGATTTATACAGCTGGTCCAACAGACCAGAGAGGGAATGGTGAGCTGTTAACACTAGGAAGCATAGGCACACACAAAGATTTTACCCTGGAGAATTTATACTGTAAACACAAAATGCCACAAAACAATTATCATGTCTTATTTGAAAGTCATAAGTTTCTCTAATTCTGACCCTGGGTTCTGTCTCCAGATGCATATTCTGTCTCCAGTCACATATCCACAGGAAATTCAAAACAGCAAGAGGGACGTCCTGTGTATCCTTCGTTTACAGGCCAGAGCTATGCTATCTTTGTTCCACAGTTGTGACAAGGTTTTTTTAAATGACAATAGCTTTCAAAATCCCCCTAGCCATGGTGGCCATGCTGGCTGGGGGGATTTGGGAGTTGTGGTCCAGAAAAATAGTAGCTCTATTTCCTTTGTGAACATTCCATTTCAGAATTATTGATTTACCTAACAACCATGAATTCTCTTAAATTTACGGCCATATCGTCACGTTCTTGATAACAAATTGCAAAGATTATCTTCTGGTTGTCTGAAGATATTTTCTTCTTTTTGCCTAATGCTAATAAATTCTAGTTCTACATGTATACAAAGGGATCTTGTAGCACAATTGAGACTAACTGAAGGAAAAAGGTTAATACAGTAGAGTCTCACTTATCCAACATAAAGGGGGCCGGCAGAACATTGGATAAGTGAATATGTTGGATAATAAGGAGGGATTAAGGAAAAGCCTATTAAACATCAAATTAGGTTATGATTTTACAAATTAAGCGCCAAAACATCATGTTTAACAACAAATTTGACAGAAAAAGTAGTTCAATGTACAATAATGCTACATAGAAATTACTTTATGAATTTAGTACCAAAACATGTATTGAAAACATTGACTACAAAAACATTGACTACTAAAAGGCCGACTGCATTGGATAATCCAGAACGTTGGATAAGCGCATGTTGGGTAAGTGAGACTCTACTGTAGCATAAGCATTTGTAGGTTGAGGAGCAGACCTTTATGAGCCAGTTGTATGGATAAATAGCAATATAACCCCAAAAAGTATGGGTGGTTCCTGATGAACAAAGGTAGGAGCAAATATATTGTCTAAAGCCAAGGTGAGTAGATAACTTTTGGAATGGTGAAGGGAATTATTGGAATGCAATGTGATTCTGGCTGGGAACCAGAAAAGAGATCGAATAAATTGGTAAGGAGAGCCTTCATGAGGCTCAGTGTTAACTAATGTTACAATATGTATAGTGCACCAGGAGACCATTGTCTGTTTTCAACCTACTGCTGATAGACTGGAATTTGTGGATATATTCCAAGTCTGCTATTTCTTTTTCCAATCATCTTTATTGTTTTTATCCCCCCCCCCCCCCAATTGCTGTTCTAAGTTTAGAGAATGTCCAGGAAGATTGAAGTGTTCAGCAACTTTTTGTGTGTGTTTGCACTTCTAATGTCTGATTTATATCTGTTTTATCTCCTGCAGAGACTGACTTGTTTATTGTACAGAAAAGGTTGTAGTTAATTGATGCTATGTCTCAGTTGTTTCTGTTTAAACCGTTAGTGAAATGCTGCTATTCCTAGTCTTTAGTCTGCTCTGTAATAGATTAGTTGTGGTTACAAATCTTACTTTCTTGGGTTGTTGTTTGAAAAATTTGTATGGTAGATAGATACTTTAACCTGAGAAATGAATTTGGCATCTACCTTGTGGGTCTAAGCCGATTGCATTGGAGGGCTTGGTTATAAATTATGGATTTGGTAGTGTGTTCAAGGTGGAAACTCAAGACATGTAAGAATGTACAGTATTGACCTTAACCCAAAGGCCAGGCAAAGTGCCCCACTTTGCCTGGCTTTACCTGGAGGAAAGAGAGGCGCAGTGGGGCAAATCTGTCACCACGTGCGCAACTTAACTTCCTTCTTGTTTACAAGTTCCACTCAGTGCACTTTGCCCAACTCATTTTATGTTTTTATTGCTGTGTTTCTCAAGTGTTTTATAATGATTGTGATTTTTAATGCCTTCTAAATTTATTTGTGTGTTTTTGTATTTGATATTATTGTATGTTGGTTTTATATCTGTAAGCCACCCCGAGTCCCTCTGGGGAGATGGTGGCGGGGTACAAAAATAAAATTATTATCATTATTATTATTATTATTAACTCCCTTTCGGCGATGCTTTCCCCATCACACATGGGAAGCGTCGCCTTTCTGGGGAGGATCCATGCTGGCTCCAATGAAGTCTCCAAGTTGGGAGATTCCCATGGAGTCCCACAGGAAGTGGCCTTGAATCATGTGGGGGCCTCCATGGAACTCTTCTGTGGTGGCAGAAGGAAGATGGTCTCAAGCCACCATAGGATGAAGTGCTATTTTATTTCTTGTTTCATAGAATTTTATTTATTTATTTATTACAATATTTATATCCCGCTCTTCCCACCCAACAGGGGACTCAGGGCGGCTTACAATAAAACACATATATAAAAATTGTACAATGCACTCTAAAACAGTTAAAAATTATTAACTTACATTGGACATTCAAAAAACACATTCTAAAATACAGATGGGCGTGTTCAATTTTAAAGGACTGGGTCTGTCGATTGAGTTCCAGCGTACATAATAATAATTAGCGCTGCTAATTGTTATTTGAAAGCCTGGCCCCACAGAATCTTAGATTTGCAAAGGGGCCTTATGGAACATTGACTCAGCGCAGGATCTCCACTTAAAGCATCCACAGCAGGTAGCTGCCTGGCATCTTTATGAACATGTACAGAGAAGAAAAATCCAGCACTTCTCTAGCATTCGAATCCATTGCCCATAGTTAATGAGAAAATTGCCTACCCTTGACTTTTCCAAACTATTTCATTTGAATTGTGTCATGATTCAGTTTCCTGCCAATAAATAGAAAATAAATTACCCACGGGAACAGTCATGAACACTCAATATTTTTGTTAAATATGCAAGTTATTTACATTTTAGTTCTTTTTCCTATTGTTTATAATTAGACTGATAGGATTTAAGATATAAACATGTCATTCTACTGGGGATTTCATCTCTACTTTTATTGGAATCTGAGAACAGACATTTCATACATTATAGGAAAGAATACTGGGAGAAAGGATTTGCAAAATCATTGCATAGAGATTCAGCTCCATGTGCTGAACTTATAGCTGTACTAATGGGGATAATTCCACACCTAGAAACATGAAATGTTTATACAAATCCTACTTGATTTTTTTCCCAACCTTTTTGCACAGCCCGCTAATAATGTTAGCAGACTTTCAACCTCTTCACACGGGCCGCTGAAATCACTACGCATTGTGGCAAATCTGGCGACCGCCATCAGAGAGTATGGGGAATCTATTGTCCCATGCCTTACATCACTCAACTTACCATTAAACCGATCCCACGGTGGGAAGTGTTGACTGCGTGGCTTCCTCCTGTGTTGCCACCACAGTGGCATATGTCAGTTTCACAGTAATTTACACATAGAGCCCCGCCATAAGTTCCTCTGCATTGTGAGATGGGAGCTGGGGAGCTTGTAGGTAAACTAGGGCTAAACCAGCATATGCTGCTGAAACAAGCCCCATCAGATGAGGTCATTATTCAAGATCACCCTTGCCTGCATGGGTAATCTTTACACTCAAGATCCTTTCTCTACAGTTACCACTGCCTTTTGTACCAATGTCTACACAGCAGAAGACCTTGAACACATGGCATTGATCAGTAGCAATTTCTATTTCTATTAGACAGTTTAGCTAAGCTGAAAACAAAGTACTAGGTATTCTAGACATGAGAGTTATTTGAAGCCAAACAAGCTGGATAACAGCAGAAACATAAACTAATTACATTTCCAACACCTGAATCAGGAACCAAGGTGTAACAGGCAACAAATAGAAGTTTTAAGCATATTGACTGAGTCAAATTTGAAATAGGATGACATGAAAAGGTTAAATGTGTGGTTTTCATATTGCCTCCAGGTAAACACCTGCTGGCAGAAGGCATTTCATTCCTCTGTACAAATACAGCAGTGAATTGGATGCCTCAATTGGCATACAAACCAAGGGGGATTCAGAGACGAATGCTGTTGTCCCACTCAATTCAAATGACATCCCCAAATGCTCAGACATCTATTTCTTCTTATCATGAGAAACCTCTGGAAGCCACTTAACAGTAAAGTTTCATAAAATATTACTCCCTCTTCTGAGACATGAATATCCTTTACTCTCTTCCCTTCCCTTTATGATTATTATTTTTATTCTACTCCCACAAAAGCAGATTCGTGGCAGAAATATTCCTTACTTCCTGGCAACTGGAAGTAATTAGTGACTTCAGAGCCAGAGGATCTGGAAAGCCAGATGTTTTTGCCCTGCTTATAAAAACCAACAAAATTTGCAACACCTGTGCAAAACTATGTGCCCAGTTCTATTAGCAATCACCCAGGGGTCCAGGGGGACCAAGGTTCACATATGAGATTTACATATTATTTTATCAGGAAGTCAAATCACCGTGTTTTGGGTTTGTTTCATTCTGATTTAGCTTTGGCTGTCACTGCAATTGCCCCATTTTCTTTTGATTCAGACCAGAAATGTTCTGCACATGTGCATCTGAAGTGAAAAAACTAAGTGTCCCTTATATTGCAACATGAATTGCAAAATGGAATGGTCCTCTTTAGGAGTGCCAGCTGGAATCTTTTATTTATGGTCATAGATTAAAAACAATCAAAATTCTTTTAAAACTTTCCCACACATTTATTGCTATAGAAAAAAAATCTATGAGCAAAAGCAACTGTTACCACCAAGTGTCACACTAGCTTTATAATGGAGTTCAATTTGTGGTTGGGGAATATCCAACAGATGTAGTGATGAATACATAACCTAGCCATCTTTCTTCTACCTTATTTGGTATCTTAGGTTGGAGAGGACACTGCATTATCTGGGGTCCACAAACTAACTCACCACAGTGCTAATAAACATCAATGCCACCCAAAAAGGGAGTCCCTGCTGGTGCAATGGGTTAACCTGCTGAGCTGCTGAACTTGCTGACCGAAAGGTTGGCGGTTCAAATCCGGGGAACAGAGTGGGCCCTCACTGTTAGCCCAGCTTTTGCCAACCTAGCAGTTCGAAAACATGCAAATGTGAGTAGATCAATAGGTACTGCTCCAGCAGGATGGTAACGGTACTCCGTGCAGTCATGCCGGCCACATGACTTTGGAGGTGTCTACGGACCATGCCAGCTCTTCAGCTTAGAAATGGAGATGAGCACCAACCCCCAGAGTCGGACAAGACTAGACTTAATGTCAGGGGAAAACCTTCACTTTACCTATCCAGAGAGGTAGACATCCGCAAGAAGTGGAATAAGTGTGGGAACTGAATGAAGAAGTATGACTGAAGAAACAAACAATTTTGTCCTTCTCATCAATATTTGGACTTTACTGCCTTGGAGTAGGCACCCTTCCATTATGCCCGCTATTTCTTGTCTTACCTCTTAAAATGGCAGAAGTATATGAACACTTGAACAAATGCAAATGTATAAATACCTTGCATACAAAAGTACTACTTTTGTGGTTGTGGGATTGCATGTAAGATGAAAGGCTATGCTGAAGGCTAGTAGGGTTTCCTATATCAGAGAGGCTTTTGCTGAGAAACTACTGCCCCATCACACTACAGCATGGATCCACTTTAAATTCAGTTGCTGCCTCCTGCAGAATTCTGGGGTTTGTAGTTTAGTGAAGCCCAGGACCTCTCTGGCTAAGCAGTTTAAAGGCCCTTCCCTAAACTACAAGCTCCAAAATTCTGCAGGAGGCAGCAACCGGATTTAAAGTTGATCCATGCTCTAGTGCAGGGGTCCCCAAACTTTTTAAACAGGGGGCCAGTTCACAATCCTTTGGACCGTTGGAGGGCCAGACTATATTTGGCCACTGAGCAATAATAATTAATAATAATAACAACAACAACAACAATAAAAATAAAAAAGAGGGTTGGCAGAGATCCTTTGGGCCATTTAGTCCAACCCTCTTCTGCCTCTCTGCACCAAAAGCACAAGCAAACCATTCCTGACAGATGTCCACCCAGCCTCAATGTTGTTGATAATAATAATAATAATAATAATAATAATAATAATAATAATAATAATAATACAGGGTATTGGAACACAATACTCCTGACCTCACTATCGTGTTAAAAAACAAAGTATGGATTGTCGATGTTACAATCCCAGGTGACAGAAGGATTGAGGAGAAACAACTGGAAAAGCTGACACGATATGAGGATTTAAAGATCAAATTACAAAGACTCTGGCACAAGCCAGTCAAGGTGGTCCCAGTGGTGATCAGCACACTGGGTGCAGTGCCAAAAGACCTTGGCCTGCACTTAAACACAATCGGTGCTAACAAAATTACCATCTGCCAGCTGCAGAAGGCCACCTTACTGGGATCTGCACGCATTATTCGCCAATACATCACACAGTCCTAGACACTTGGGAAGTGTCCGATGTGGGATCCAATACAACAGCCAGCAGAGTGTCTGTGTCGGACTCATCTTGTTGTGTTTCTAATAATAATAATAATAATAATAATAATAATAATAATAATAATAATAATAATAATAATAATAGAGCAAATCAAGTCTGAACTCTCCCTAGAAACCAAGCTGACTAAACTGAGACTGTTGTACTTTGGCCATATCATGACAAGACGTGCCCCATTAGAAAAGACAATGTTTGGTAAGGTAATTTTTCACTGTTGCAAAACTTTGCATAACACTGGTCAACAAATTTTTGGGAATGTTTTGTTTCCTCCACAATTTTAGGTGAACAAAGTACATTTTAACATGCTGAAAATAACTATGTATTTATTATGTCTGTATCCCATACAGTTTTCCAGAAAAAGGCAATTTATTATTATTACTAGCTGTGCCCGGCCACGTGTTGCTGTGGCTAGGACTTAATTTTACTTTTCTTTTTGTTGTATGAATGTAGAGGCATGGATGAGAGGTTGTGCTGTCAATTTTCATGGTTGTGGGGCATTTAGTTTAGTTGTTTTGTCCGGTGCCGTGATTCCATTACCCTTTTATATATATAGATTATTATTTTATTATGACACAGCAAACAAGATAGATATACTGGATTTCATATCACAAAATCACAAGTCGAACACTTCCCAAGTGTCTAGGACTGTGTGGTGCATTTTCGGATGATGCGCGCAGATCCCAGCAGGGTGGCCTTTTGCAGTTGGCAGATCGTAATAGATTATTATTATTATTATTATTATTATTATTATTATTATTATTATTTATAGCCCTCAACATTAAAACATTAGCGTACAATTTTAAATATGCAAACATTACAACAGAATTAAATATTAACAGTATTAAAAATTCACAGTTAAAATCCATTAAAACATATTCATAGTTAAAAACCATAGTATAAGCATTGTTGTATGTCTATAGCAGCATACACTATGACAGCAATGGTGTCATCAGGAAACAAAACCAAAAATGTTTTGCTGCATATTTTCGTTTGTAATCACTGTCCGACACTTCCTGGATGAGAGTCTAACAATAGTCACCCAACATAGAAGGATTCCACTTCCCCTGATACCGTTTCTCCATCTTGGCAATGTTCCAATGAAACCTTTCACCATGTTTGTCACTCACAGCACCCAGGCCGTCTGCATAGAAGTCCAAGTGGGAATGAAGACAATGTATCTTCAGTGACATGCTGCACTTCATTGATTTGTATGCCTGAAGCAGACGTTCAACCTGTTGGACATAATCTGGTGATCTATAGCTGCCTAAAAAGTTACAAACAATATTTTTAAAGGCTGTCGACATAACATGTTCTGCACCCTGTAGAATACCATCAAAGTTGTTGTTCAACGCCTTCTTTTATCTTGCATCACTTATGCAAGCAAACATCTGCCGCAAATAAATTAAGGCTTCACATTCTGGATGAAAAATAGATATAGACCAATCCATTGGGGGGGGGGGGGGGGGTTGAGTGAAGGACATACCTTGGATGTGTTGATGTATTGTGGCCAAATTTGGTGTCATTTGTCCCAGTGGTTTTGTTGTTAATTCAGTTCTAATTATGCACATTACATCTATATATATAAAAGAGTGATGGCATCAGGGCAGCGGACAAAACAACAAAACTACAGGCCCCCCAACCTCGAAATTTGACAACACAACCCATCATCCACAACTCTAGGTTGATACAACAAAAAGAAAAGAAAAATAAAGTCCTAATTAGAGGTAGAGGAATAATTGTTTTTATCCAATTGCTGCTAGTTACAAGGCTAAGTTCCACCCACTTGGTCTCCTAGCAACCTACTCAGCCCAGGGGACAGGCACAAGAGTTTGGAGAGACCCCTAAGGGCCATCCAGCCCAACCCTTTCTACTATGCAGCAGGACACAATCCAAGCATTCACAACACATGGACAACGTATAAATACTATACAATACTACACAGGGACATACTTTCCAGTACACAAACAACCAAATGCATACTAAACATAAAGACAACCATACAATAGACATTCAATACCACCACTACCTCAACAAGTTCTCACCAACACCACCAGACAACGCCACAGCAATGCGTGGCCGGGCATAGCTAGTTTTTTTATATATAGATACAGTCAGCCCTCGATGTTAGCAGGTTTTAACCTTTGTGGATGTATTTATTCATGGATTTGATTAATGTGGTCTCTTTAGTAATCTTTAGGTCATATAGTGCAACTCTATGGTCAATCTCTTACTGAAGTTGACCACAGAGTCACATTGAAGGACATAGACATTCCTAGAGATGTATTCTCTCAGGTTAAAAATATGTTTTTAAATGTTTAATTTTCCCACTTTTGCAGGGATCCTGAACCTCTAACTTCATTGGACACAGAGGTCTGGTTGTGTTGTCCTTCACAGTTAACAATAATTTGTATACCTGTTTTGTTTTGTTTTTTGTTATTAGCTTCACATCTTATGTCATAAATCATTCTTATGTTTATTTGTTCAAACAACAGCTGCAGCCATTGGAGAACACCCAAAGTCTTAAATCAGATTTGAATAAGATTTCATCGTTTGAGCTATTTTTCCGTGTGAGGCCAGCTCTGTCAAAGTTAAGCAAGTAACTTTTCAGAGCCTTTCTTGAGTAGCAAAATAAACAAAATGACTAAATAGATAAATAAAATTATACAATATGTTTTTAATCTTATTTATGTTGTTATATCTGTGGATATACGATTAAGAAGAAATTGTGCCATTGCACAGGATTCTTCCTTTCTCCTCACAACATAGGACCCACTTTATCATACCAATATGTTTGCTATTGTCAGAATTCTTTATGGGTTTTATGGCTGTGTAAGCACTGTCATTATGATGCTATGAACTAACTCCTGGCAAAATATTCCTAATCCCCACTTACTGGGAAGCAGCCACTGTAACTGGTGAGAGCATGACTGCCATTTACACACACACACACACACACACACACACACACACATCTCATGTAAGCAATCTATGGTGCAGTAGGCAGAAGCAGAACCTCTTTTGCAATTCCCCCTCACAACAGAGATTGTCGGGAGGGTGAGAATGTCAGCCAGCTATTTCCAAATTGACAAGGGAACAGACCCCTGTTGAACCCAGCAGCTGCTGCCTGGTAGGTGAAGACGGGAACATACACAGTCCCTACATAGCTCCTAAATTAGGAGCTAAACAGGCACCATGAATGTATACCAATCACACATGACTCCAGATATGCATTTGTATCTGCCATAGAGGGTTCCTGCCATTGTCTATAACCTATTTTTCAACCCCTTTCTCTTTCAAAGTGGCTTTAAAATCAATTCCAATTTAAGTAGTCTGTTATACTCAGCTTTTCTTACAAAAACAAGATAATGACTACATCACACCAATCTTTTCTTATCCTTGCTATAAAAATGGCTAGAGTCATTTTCCTTGTTGTAATACAAACTATCCATGAAGGGACAACATAGGCTGGCATCTATTGTGGCAAATGGCTTGGGAAAATACTTCAAGAGTCCGCTGCTTGTGGAAGTGGATGAAGTGAACATCAAACCACCTATTCCATGATTGCCTGAATTATGGGAAAGGGGTCTTTCAAAGCTGCTTAGAAAATTGTCAGGATGCTGATAAGTTTTGCCTGTGTTATGGTATTGTTGATTTCTCAAGCCATTCATCACCACCACCCCTACCTTCCCTAGTATAACCATAGAGAACTTGCCAATGTGGCAACCAATTCTTAAAGCCTTCACTATTGGCAACTGATTGAACCAGGAGATCATGTTGAATTCCACTCTCCCTGCAACTTGTGTATCACAATACCCATTTCTCACCTCATACTAATCTTCATTGAAATGGCCAACCCCTTGTTTTTCTGAGCTTAACTAAATCCATTAAATCTTTGGTGGAGAGTCTTAAAGTTTAAAGTCCACTGTAGATCCAGATGTTTTCAATCTCTCCCTTTTCCATTGCTTGCATCCCCGCAATAAGTGCCAAGAGTTTATGTTTTGGCTATGTTGTCCTGTTTTCTTGAACTATGTTTCCTGAAGTTTCAAAATCCTTAGTGTACTTGATACAGTATTAAATTTAAAGAAAAAATGCATTATAAAATCAGCATTAACTTTTAATAAAACATCATCTTGTTTAGTGGTTTTCATCCTTCCTAATGCCGCAACCCCTTCATACAGTTCTTCATGTTGTGAAGACCCCCAACCATCAAATTATTTTTGTTGCTACTTCATAACGTAATTTTGTTACTGTTACGAGTCGTAATGTAAATATCTGATATACAGAATGTATTTTCATTCACTGGACCAAATTTGGCACAAATACCTGATACACCCAAATTTGAATACTGGTGGGGTTGGGATTGATTTTGTCATTTGGAAGTTCTAGTTGCTGGGATTTATAGTTAACCTACAATCAAAGAGCAGTCAGAACTCCACCAATGATGGAATTGAACCAGACTTGGCACACAAAACTCTCATGACCAACAGAAAATATGGAACATGGCCATACAGCCCGGAAAACTCACAGCAACCCAGTGATTCCGGCCATGAAAGCCTTCGACAACAACAGAAAGGGTTTGTTGGGGATTGGCCTTGAGCTTTGGAGTTGTAATTCAGCCAGAGAGCACTGTAGACTCAAACAATGATGGATCTGGACTAAACTTGACACAAATACTCAATATGCTGTTCTAGTTCAATGTTTTGCAGTCGAATTTTGGAGTCTAAGCAATGGATTGATTGAATGAATGGAGCAGCAAGCCATTATTTGATGGTTCTGAAGACACAAGATTTTTCCAATTCAACGTCATTGCTATATGTGTATCTTTGAAATCTGGGACCAGCTGACTGGTGAGTAAACCATGGTGACCCAACAAGCACTATTAGAGGAGTCATGACCTTAAAGGCTCCTAGAACCCTTTCACACTATACCAATAGGGCACTATAATTCTACTTTAACTATAATAGTAGAATTCTATGATATCCTGGAACTGGCCTTTCATGAAGAGCCTTTCAAACACACAGAGCCCTCAAACACCATTAACCAGGCTATAATCCTATAATTCCACAGGATGTTGCCATGGCAGTAAAAGTGGAATCAATATTATTTTGCATTTTAGATTTTTATTTTTAAAAAGGCTTTATTCAAAAATTTATGGCAAAGGTAGAAAAAGTAATAATTTCAGCTGCCCTAGAAGCCCACTACCCACTCATTGTTAGGTGAATCCATAATTGGTTGGGAAACTGCCCATCATCAATAGCTGTGCTTTAAACTGGAAGGAGGTCTTGGGTGGAGTACTTTAGGGTTCTGTCTTAGGGCCATTGTTTCAGTGACTTCAATAATATGGTTGAGGAAATCCTTATCAAGTTTGCAAATGACACAGAACTGGGGAAGGTAACTAATATATTCGAAGATGGGAACTGAATTGTTAAACTAGAAAATTGGGCAGAATGATAACATTAAATTCAAAAGAAATAAATGCAAAATCCTATAATTAGGTCAAAAAAATTGTATGCAAAAAGGTCCTTGAGGTTATTGCTGATCTTAAGCTGAACATGAGCCAGCAATGTGATGCTGGAGCAAAGAATACAAATGCTATGTTAGCTTGCATTAATAAAAACATAGTTTCCAAGCAAAGGAAAAGGATTAGACCTCATCTGGAGTACCTCGTTCGGGTCTAGGAATCTGGTGTTAAGAAATATATGGACAACTTGGAGCAGGAGAATCTCTTCTCTCAGTCCCACCACCATCTCAAGCACAATTGAAGTCCCTGCCAGAAAGCACCCCCCCCCCACCCCAGCAGTCCTTCTAAGTAAAGGTTTCCCCTGACGTTAAGTCCAGTCATGTCTGACTCTGGGGGTTGGTGCTCATCTCCATTTCTAAGCCAAAGAGCCTCCAAGACACCTCCAAGGTCATGTGGCCGGCATGACTGCATGGAGCGCCGTTACCTTCCCGCCGGAGCGGTACCTATTGATCTACTCACATTGGCATGTTTTCGAACTGCTAGGTTGGCAGAAGCTGGAGCAACAGCGGGCGCTCACTCCACTCCCGGGATTTGAACCTGGGACCTTTCGGTCTGCAAGTTCAGCAGCTCAGTGCTTTAACACACTTCGCCACTGGGGCTCTTCTAGTGGCAGGCTAAAATGGTAAAATATGAACAAAGGAGTACTATATAGTATTTTAAATATTTTAACAATTATAATTGTTTTATGTGATTTTAACTTATTTAACTTATTAACATATTTATATGCTGCAGGTTTGAAATTGCATTATTTTTGTGTTGGGAGCTGCTTTTAAGATAGGATCTTTTGACAAGTATCTTGATGAGGTCCTCTTCCCATTCTTCGTTTTTGGTCGCTTGTTTCTGGAAATTTCCTTGAACTTTCTACTTTCAACCCAGTCGCCCCTTCCATTGCCGCAGCACTGTGACACAAATGTGAATGCTTCCATAACACAGTGGGAATCACTGACACAGAAAGTGGCACAGTGACAAAATAATCTCACTCTGTCTGGACACCACGCACAAGTTGATTTAGCAAGCAGGAATTTTGTGTGGGCTTGCCAGAGCAACATCTTATTTTTCAACTGACTTACAAAGATATATCCAGTTTGCCTCTAATACATCAAACTCTAGGTGATGATTCATGTGTTCTGTTGTTGATCTTCTACAACTTGGGCCAAAAGGAAAGGTCTCCGTTGATTAAAACTCCATCGTACGTGATGAAAATTACAACTTCTTTTACATAGTCACTCCACCATCTGTTCCACCATCTACTCACACAAGGTAACCAAAGCTGACATTATGAACACGATGTAGTTTGTGTTAATAGTTTTTATTATGTTATAAGTAATATTTACAGTGCAGGTGGGGGAAACACATTGTGAAGAAAGAGAAGAAAGAGGAGGAAAGGAAGCAGAGAAAGGCGGAAAGGAAGGAAGAGAGAAGAAAAAAAGGGAAAAATATGGAGAAAAAGAAAGAAAAAAGGATAAATAGTAATAATATTTTTTTTAAAAGGAGAGGAGTGGGAAAAAAGGGAGTTATGAGATTAAGACTTCCCATTGTCCTCTTGAGGGAGAAAAAAAACAAACACAAAAAAACCAACAACATTAACACTATGTAGTTCATCATGTTGAAACCTGGTTATTAGTTTCCATGAGCCTGAATATAAAATACAAAATGTTACTTTCCTCTGAATCTATGTTTTGTTTCTTTTACTTCTTTTTAGTTAGTTTATTCTGGAAAACCACTGTGGGATCTCCCTACTCCAGCTAATACAGGACTCCAATTTTATTTCACTTGGTAAAAATTCAGTGATTCTCAAATTCCTGTGTCTTCACCAATGTTCCTTCTCTCTCGGTTGGTTTTGTTGGTAGATCCCATAATAACAGGTTAGTGGTTGTGGTCTGTAAACATTCCTTTCAGTGGTCATTTGATGGCATACTTGGAAGCACATTACAGTCATTCTTCCAGCATGTCTCCTGTTTCCAATAAATATAATTAAAACAATTCTTCTGCTAGGGCTTTCTAATCTACTACAAGGTGTATGATCCTGTGTATCTCTAGTTTATATATCACTCCCTCTTTAAAGTCAAGAGTATGGAAAATGTCTGTCATTTGTTCTCATCTGCTAGAAACCGTTCCATTTATGGAATGGTGAAAGTGCACTTGCACCTTTCAATGGAAATCAGTCAAATGAATTATTTTCCTGATTTTGTTGTAAGACATGGCTTTGACAGCTATGTTCTCAGAAGATAAAAGATGCAAAATAAATGTTTTCCATGGACATCCACAGAAACTTTCAATGTAGGCACATTAAAGAATTAGCTAACAGCTAGGAATGTTTCAACTGATATTTTAGTGCCTTCTCCTCTGCTTTGGCTGCTATAGAGAGCAACAGTGCCATCTAGTGAACAAAAAGGCTTTTTTCTGTCTTCTTCCACCCCTTTTGATGATTTCAGTGCCATTAGAGCACTCTCATTTTTTTCAAATAACTAAATATTTTTATTTTTAATTGTGAACACAAATAAAAGGTAAAGGTAAAGGTTTTCCCCTGACATTAAGTCAAAGTCTAGTGATTGACTCTGGGGGTTGGTGCTCATCTCCATTTCTAAGCCAAAGAGCCGGCGTTGTTCATAGACACTTCCAAGGTCATGTGGCCGGCATGACAGCATGGAGTGTCGTTACCTTCCCGCTGGAGCTGTACCTACTGATCAACTCACATTTGCATGTTTTCAAACTGCTAGGTTGGCAGAAGCTGGAGCTAACAGTGGGAGCTCACCCCACTCCTTGAATTCTAACCGCCAACCTTTTGGTCAGCAAGTTCAGCAGCTCAGCGGTTTAATCCACTGCACCACCGGGGCCTCCGAACACAAGTAGAGTAATACAAATCTCAATTATGAAAGTCTACCAATCCCAATTCCACACTTATCAACTACATGTGTCCAACGGGTTTTTGTTTGTGTTCCTCCTCCCCCCTCCACTTCACTCTTCACCCACTGGGAATGGTTATATCTTTAATTTGAGTATTGTTTGACTAGATCAATCGTGAAGAGAGTATGATTTGGTTCTTTATATTTTCTTTTTCCATTTACTCTAGCTATCAGAGGTCCCCATTCAAGTCCCAGTTCTTCTTACAACAGCCTGTTGTGTGGGTTGTTGTGAATCTTCCGGGCTGTATGGCCATGTTCTAGAAGCATTCTCTCCTGATGTTTCACCCATATCTATGGCAGGCATTTTCAGTGGTTGAAGGATCTGTTGAAAACTAACTGAGGCTTATATATCTGTGGAGTATCCACAAATATATTGCAACATTCACACGTACCTCAAGCAGACAAGAGTTATTTCCTCAGCATGGATACTCCATAGATATATAAACCTCACTTACTTAGTTTCCAACAGACCCCTCAACCTCTGAGTATGCCTGCCATAGATGTGGGTGAAATGTCAGGAGAGAATGCTTCTAGAACATGGCCATACACCCAGAAGACTCACAACAACTCAGTGATTCGACAACACAGCCTGTTGTGTACTTCATACTCCTTTCAAAAATATAATCCTGGAGCATACAATCTGCTAAATATTCCAGCCATTTTAAATTCCCATTTTCCTGCTCTTTCCAGCCCAAAGCTACAGTTGCTTGAGCCACTTCTATAATATGTTTTATGATATCTGCCCATTTGTTAGTGCTGCCCTTGCCATCGATTTTCTGAATAAAAAAATCCCTTTTATTCAGTTCTACTTTTGCCCTGTCAGTTCTTCAATCCCTTTCTTTGTTTTATTATAAACTAGCTTGGGGACCTGGCGATGTCCGGGTCATTTGAGAATGGTATTGTCTTTTAATATTATGTATTCTGTTTGGAGTTGGTGAACTACAATTCCCAGAATTGTGTGGTGCAGTACTCTGTGGATGGGGGTGAACTACTGCAATTTCCAGATTCCCGGGGGAATTGTCCCGAAATATCTATCAGTATTCACAGCAGGCAATATTCAGTCTGTGTGCCAAGTCTAGATTTGTCATTGGCTGGGTTCAGTGGTCTGTGGATGGAGGTGAACTACAACTCCCAAAATCAAGGCCCCTCCCCACAAATACCTGCAGTATGTTCAGTAGGTCATGAGGCTTCTCTGTGTGAAGTGTGCTCCTAGTGCATTGTCGGTGGGGATCAGTGTTTATCTGGTTGCAGGTGAACTATAACTCCCTTTCCCCCAAACTTGTCCAATATGTTGTATTGGTTATGGGGGCTCTGTGTGCCAAGTGTGATGCTCATTCATTGCAGGTGAACTATAAATACTAGTACCTACTACTCCTGAACTTCCAGTGCAGTTCCCCTCCAAACCCAGCAGTAGTCAAATCTGGGCCAAGAGCCATCATTGTTTGGGTTCATAGTGTTCTGGGTGTAGGTGAACTACATCTCCTGTATATCCCCAGTAGGAGTGACAGTGCTCTGACTTGATGCAGGGTGAACTCCAACTTCCACCATGTGGAGTCAATCCCTAAACTCCTCCAGTAAGTTTAGTTGCAGCTCAGTTCTGCTCTCTTTGTTATGTAGAGAGATTGGAAAGGAAAGGGCAGTGGGCGGGGCCATGCAAATGCCACAGCAATGGAGAACCCTGGGATGCCTGCCTGTGGTGGAAGAAAAAGGAAAATCTAGGATTCCTTGGGTGGTGGGCTGTAGTGCTTGGGAAGGACATTGGCAGGGGCTGAGATACATGTTCATGGAGCTCGCTGTAACCGCAATGTCAGTGGAAAAGAGTGACTTGCTAGATTTTTAACCCTGGGAACTATAGCCTGTTTGTGGAGGCTGGAGGCTGTCTGTATGAGCAGGCATCTGTGCCACATACGGGTTTTTGCTTTTATTATGGATTTAGATTTAGATTTGTGTACCTTATCACAGTCTCACCACATATGCATAAAAGAGCTTTCATACTATGCAGTTATATCACTGTGGTTCCACTTTTGCCACCATGGCAACATCCTATGGAATTGCAGGATTGATCTGAGCCAAGGACAATGAGGCAAACAGGACAAAGGATAGAATGTAAGGCTCACAGAAATTCCAGTCGAGTTTGAGGATACATGTATTCATTTGCCTTGAATCTTAGTTCAATTTTAGTGCAATTTTAAATGGAATGATCCAGAACACTGTTTGATTTAGTACAGAGTTTCTCAACCTGGGGTCAGGACCCCTGGGGAGGTGGTGAGGGGGGTGCCAGTATTTTCTGTTGGTCATGAGTTTCTGTATGGAAAGTTTGGTCCAATTCTAGAGTTGGTGGGGTTCAGGGGGCTCTTTGCTTATAGGTGAACTGTAAATCCCAGGAATTACAACTCCTAAATGTCAAGGTTTATTTTCCCCAAACTCCACCAGTGTTCAAATTTGGGCATATTGAGTATTTGTGCCAAGTTTGGTCCAGATCCATCATTGTTTTGTGATCGAGGTGACCACCCTCCCCCCCAGGACTTTGTAAAAGATAGTTCAAAAATCAAGACTTTATGTTCTATATTCCATATATTTATAGCAGAAGGTGATTGAGACTTTTTACTGGAGTTTACTGTGACTCTCTGCACAAAAGGTGTTTGACCTTTTAGCCTGAGGCAAGAGATAACAACTTCATGAATTGTAAAATCATGCTGCTAAAACTCCACTTTTATGAATTTCCATGCTGGGTTCTCCAGATGTTATGAACTTCGTTCTTATCAAATATTTTCAATTGTTTATATCATTCATGATTCCCCTTTATGCAATGTAACTCACTTTTATGGATTCTCCCTTATTTCCATAAAATCTATCTATCTGCCTATATGTATTTGTACTCTTTGGGATCCCTGGAAAATATGTATTTTTCCCAGCATGGTTTATATTCCAACTTTATTTTATTTTTCATTTTATTTCATATAATTGTCAAATCATGAAATCAAATAGGAAATATTTTGAACTCAACCTGAACCCCAGAACTTATCCCATGTCCTATGACCCAGGCTTCCTTTCCCAAAAACAAAAGGATAATCTGCCACCGCTAAATCCAATCAAATTCAAATTGCATGGACAATATAGGGCTTGAGTCGCCGAATTCGGAGTTTGCTGACCTAAAGGTGATTCGCCCCAAGGCAAACATTGTCATATCTCACCCAAAGGAAAAACCAGGACACCTCAGGAAGGCGCCCTGCAGAGCCTGTCAATATGGCTCATCACCACCCATCTTTGCTTCCATCTCTGACACCCCAAGGCATATCTAAAATCTGTATACGTGACAGAAACCCGGACACCCTTGATTGCTGCCATTAATAAATTAAGCACCCTTTAGAAATCAGTCTAGCAGGATTTAATCCTCTGGTTCCTGTCCCCGTCACCTCATTGTTTCACTAATTCCCGCCTTCTCTCTCCTGATTGGACCTAGTAGAGACGTAAGGCAGCTTCCTATTGGGCCAATGAAGCGAGGCGGGAAACGAAAGCCCGCCTCGTTCAACCTTCTAGCCTATCAACGATCAGATGGGCGGGGGAGCAGGGCGGGAAATTCAAAGGGCTGTCAGACTGAAATTTTGTATAAATATGGCTTTATTTTGATTGTATGGTACCCTAGTAGACCGAATGATCGATACTAGAGTCCTCTTCAGCTGAATTGCTCAATAAAGACTCCTTGGTGGATTTTCCTTCAACTTTGGCGGACCTTCTTCATTTCGGCTTCAGGTTGTATTGCGGCTCGTAATTCTCCTTTTGGCTTCGCCAAGGTCCGTTCTCTCAGGACCGGATCGGGTCTCTCCTTAAGGGCCCGATCCCCTAAAACGCGGTCGACAACAGTTTGAGTCCACAGTGCTCTCTGGATGTAAGTGAACTACAGCCCCAAAACTCAAGGCCAATGCCCACCAAACCCTTCCAGTATTTTCTGTTGGTCATGGGAGTTCTCTGTGCCAAAATAGGTTGAGTTCCATCATTGGTGGAGTTCAGAATGCTCTTTGATTATAGGTGAACTATACATCCCAGCAACTACAACTCCCAAATGAGAAAATCATCCCCCCCCCCTCAACCCACCAGTATTCAAATTTGAGTGTATTGGGTATTTGTGCCAAATTTGGTCCAGTGAATGAAAATATATTCTGCGTATCAGATATTTACATTGCGATTCATAACAATAGCAAAATTACAGTTATGAGTAGCAACGAAAATAATTTGGTGGTTGGGGGTCACCACAACATGAGGAATTGTATTAAGGGGCTGTGGCATTAAAAAGGCTGAGAACCAGTGATCTAGTATATTTGGATGAAGTTCTGCTATTCAGTTCTGAGCATGAAGGTAAAGTGCTTGGTCCCATTTGGCTTACAGTATTTACATTTTTTCAGGAATATTAGCCTGTATCCAGGAGGTTGTAAACTCTTCTCTAAAATTATTTTCTTTAAAAGGGAGCAGTCCTGGAAAAAAAAACTCGAATCCAGAAGATGGAAACAATTGAGACAGCCAAAATCTCATTTCCTTGGTGCTTACAAGATAAAACTGTATGAAATGAAGCACTTGTGTCTCACAATTTTCAGAACAGGTAGGAAAGTGCAGAGGCAAAGAAGGTAACCTCTCCCCAACCTGTGGGATAACATGCAGTAGAAGGTTTGGGATTAAGTTTCCAGTTGGAAGGGAATGGTAAAAAGGGAGTATATTTCAATGGTACTCCCTCTTCTCTAGCCCAACTTTTGCAAAGAAGGAAATGTACTTGGACAGGAAAAGCAGGAAGGGGAGTATAGTCTCATTGGAATAAGTTCTAATTGCACTACTAAAAGCCAAAATATCATTAAACATCCCCAAACTCTACTTATTTGTTGAGCCATCTAATCATATTGAATCTCATTTGTGCCATGCTCTTTCTGCTTCAGAAGGTGATGGTGCTTGCTGCGCTTTTTCTAACACAAATATTTCACAATATTTTAGCCTTTGTACTGTGGGGCAAAAGTAATTCTTTCCAGCTTAGGATCAAGATGTTTAGCTGTCTGGTTTCGATTTAAGAGATCCGCCATTTCTTAAGAATGCCTTCCCCTGAGGCCCTGCAGGGCTGTTTCCTCCCACATGCCCTGCAGTGTTTGGAAGCCACAGCAATTCAGTTGTGATATTCTCCAGCATTGTATGTTTAATAGTAGCCATAGCCAACAACGGCAATGTTTTGCATGACCCTTCTGCAAAATGCACAGCTTCTGTTTAGAGCTGACTTTTGCCAAGGCTGTGACTCACATGTTCAGCACCAACTGTACTTGGACACAGCTGCAGAACCACTCTGTACATAATGTCCATCTTCATTTCAGATGAACTCACACTTACCAGTGTGCTCTAGGGCTCATGTTCACTCTCTGTATAGATCAGGAACAGTTTGTGAGATGCTGCACATGTAAAAGAAGAGGCGGTGGCAAGGGCCCCATAGGAGGTATCTTTTGTTTCCTGCCCAATTCCCAGTGAACTTTCAGATTGCAAATTTTGATCTGAGGCTTCCGTTGAATAATCGTTTCTTGTAAGGTTTCCAGGAAAAGGAAGGAAGAAAACCCTGAAGTAGCCAGCAATCGTAAGGAGACATCTTTACATATGGTTGAGACATTTGTTATGAGCTCTGTTGTTATGTTCAACAAGCTCTATACTTACCAGGCATATACAGGTTCTGTGTCCTCACTTTCACCAGGTCACATTCCTTGCCACTACCACTTGCCATATCCTACCATGCTCTATTTTTTATGTTTTTTCTCAGGCTTTGATTCCTGGTTGGAGGGCCTATCAAGGAAACTGGAAGCCAAACATGAGGTTTCTTCAAACTTACAAGAAAGAAAACTTAAAGGTCTATGGTATGAAGTAAAAAATCAGAAGGACCGGCAGTTTTAACTAATGGAAAAGCGAAAGACTAGGGGGAGACAGTGGCATTAACAAGAAATGTTGTAGAGAGAGAAAGAAAAGATTTTCTTAGCAATATTATTAGGAGGGTCACCACTGCCTTCTCCTGAGAGAGTCATGTCCTCCTACTGTCCTAATTCGGCAGATCCAGATTTCCCCGATCGATGTGAGGAGCAGAATTTCAATTATCCATTGACTTTTACATTTGTTCCACTGTAGTTCTCATCTTGAAAACATTACAAAACGTGTGTTCAAAATGTGTTTTGATAAAATATAATTTAAAATACATATCTAGATGTGAATTTAATGTTTTTAAAGGAGGTCAACACAGGGACATCCATACAAGTAATTTGTCTCACATAATTAGGATGGTAGTATCTATGTGGTTCTGATAAAAATAAATCAGACAAAAAGTGAAATGGTTTTTCTTCAAGAATCCTGGATAAAGCTGGAAGGAGAAAGGTGAAACATGCTACAGAAAGCTACAGAAAATATTGCAGTAGTTATTCCCCCCCCCCCCCCCCCGGGTGTCAGGAGCAACTTGAGAAACCGCAAGTCACTTCTGGTGTGATAGAATTGGCCATCTGCAAGGACGTTGCCCTGGGGATGCCCAGATGTTTTTGATGTTTTTACCATCCTTGGGGGAGACTTCTCTCAGGTCCCCACATGGAGCTCATTCGCGCTCTCCCTGGGTTGGATTCAAACCGAATCAGCAACCTTTAGATCAGCAACCCAACCTTCAAGTCATCAGTTCTGCCGGCACAAGGGTTTACCCCACTGCACCATCAGGAGCTCCTAGTAATCATGTTAAAGACATAGAATCATAGAATCACCGTTGGAAGAGACCACATGGGCTGTCCAGTCCAACCCCTGGTAATACAGATTTTTTTAGTGTAGTGGAGTTTCAAAGTCAAGATGATAGTGAGGCATCCCAACAGAGGTATCAGACAGCCAATGGGATGAAATAAGCGGGAAAGCTCTTGGATGGGGGAAGAGGGGTGAAGCACTTGGCTGTTAACTACTGCGTGTTAAACTCCCATTATCTGATGGGACTCTTGAAACCCTGGTCCAGTTTTATGGGGACGCTGAACAGTAGAATGACAGCTTTCTGGCCCATATACCACACTTTATCAAGCCTCTTCCAACTCATTCCAAATTTGCTCAATAATAATTGAAAGTTTTGGATAGTTTGGTAAAACTGCAACTACCACGCAACCCAGATGGATTGTTTTCAACTCAAATCACTACCCAATGACTCCAGCACAGACAGTTACCACTCCCCAAGGATTGCGGAAATTGTAGTTCAACTTAATATCTTCCCAGGCTCTAGCTTGGACTACTTGTTTTTTTTTTTATAATGATAACATCTGTCAGATCAGGTGAGAGATTCACAATCACAACACCTACTATTTTATTTCTAACAGAGGAGAGCACAATTGCTTTCGACACAGGTAAGAGCTGTTTCTGATATTGCTTTCCAGGCATCTGCTTCTGTACCCGGACCACCCTTACTGGAGCTGAAAGGCACACATAAATTTGCCCTCCAATACCGTTTTAAAATCCCCTCTTAAACCCATAAGAGGCAATCTCCTTCCAAATGTATCACAGCCATCATCAGGCACTATACACCACCTTGGCTCAAGAACAACAGCCAATTGGCACATATATTTATATACTTCTTGAGGTTGCAGCCTATTCATCTACCAGCAAGTTTTTAAATAAGAATGGTTATTATGTGTATTGTATAATGGATACAACATAGCTAAATTAGGAGAATAACTTTTCATGCTTGTCAGGGCTATAAGTACTACTGTGTTGAAATTCAGTTTGAATGGCATCAACGCTTTTCTCTCAAAGAAGATACATTGTATGGAAGTGGAATACACGTGAGAGGCGCACGCATGCACACACATACACATTTAGCTGTTTATAAAGTTTCCCAAAATAGCTTGATGTCTGGCCAAAGCGAATGTTGCTAGATTTTCCATGCAAGGAAGCAGGCTGAAGGGAAAGGAGGGGGGTTTAGGCTGAATCACCCATGTGACCACAGATACTGCTCCCCTCTTCAGACACAACTGGAGCAATGGTTTCCATTTATTACTTTGAGACAAATTTAAAAAAAACATACTAATGGATTTATTTGGCACTTTTAAAACCATTCCACCTAGTCCTCTCGCCTATCTTCAGAGCTGGAACAGTTGCTTTAAAAGGCATTAATTAGTTACAAATAGGTTATAGTTAAGATTTTTTAAGCAGTTCTGCCTAAGATCTGCCTTCTTTAAAGTAACTAAAAGTTTATACTTTCCAAAAAAATGCAATCTTATGTATATCTACTAAGCTTCACATGCAGAGATTCAGATGTAGGACACAGTCAAGGGGAGGGCAAATATCTTCCCCACCCGTTATTCTTTAAGCAGGCTAAAACATGAAGAAGCTTAAAATACAATGTGTACACTGAAGTGCCTTCTATATATTCAGTGTAGCCTTTCCCCTTAGGACAGATGGCATGCTGTCTTTCTTATTCTTGGGAGGGCTTGCTGTCTATGACTGTCTTAGTAATGTTTGTGTGCATGCTCAATCATTTAATATATTTCTGCTTGGTAATTCTTAGGAATATGCAGGCCTTCATGGTCCATATTATATGGTCATTTCAGATGGGCTCAACATCCCAATCTAATATCTTAGGGGAGCTTCAACCTCTTTCCCTTCCCTATTTTGGGCCCCAAGACCCTTTTCTGTTTCTTTTCCTGTACTGATAAAGAAAAGCATTTTCTCTGTACACAATAGTGCATTTTACACTTTATAATAAACTAGCTGTGCCCGGCCACGCGTTGCTGTGGCGAAGTCTGGTGGTATGGGAAATAAAGTATTGAGGAATTGGTGGTAGTTAAGGTAAAGGGTAAAGGTTTTCCCAAGACATTAAGTCCAGTCGTGTCTGACTCTGGAGGTTGGTGCTCATCTCCATTTCTAAGCCGAAGAGCCGGCATGTCCGTAGACTCCTCCAAAGTCATGTGGGATGACTGCATGGAGCGGCGTTACCTTCCTGCCGGAGCAGTACCTATTGATGCACTCACATTTGCATGTTTTCGAACTTCTGGGTTGGCAGAAGCTGGGGCTAACAGTGGGGGCTCTCTCCGCTCCCCCAATTCAAACCTGTGGCCTTTTGGTCCAGAAGTTCAGCAGCTCAGCGCTTTAACACGCTGCGCCATCAGGGGATATTATTTCCTAAAGGTTGTGAATATACAATATTTCTGATTGGTTTTTTTTTTGTTGGAGGCAAGTATGAATGCTGCAATTAGGAAAAATGATTAGGATGTAATGGCCTTGCAGCTTTAAAGCCTGGCTGTTTCCTCCCTGAGTGAATTTTTTGTTGGGAAGTGTTAGCTGGCCCTGATTGCTTCCTGTCTGGAATTCCCTTGTTTTCAGAGTGGTATTGTTTGCGATATTTTATGTGCTTCTACTGTCTGTGGCCCTGAGAAAACAGAGGATTTTCCAGACTTTGATGATGGGAATACTTTGTTGGGAGGTGTTAGCTGGCCCTGATTGTTTCCTGTCTGGAATTCCCTTGTTTTCAGAGTGGTGTTGTTTGCGATATTTTATGTGCTTCTACTGTCTGTGGCCCTGAGAAAACAGGATTTGCCAGACTGTGATGACTCATGGGCCATGTAGTCCCGTTCCTAGTACTATTGTGGCAGATGAAGAGGAAAACTTGGGTTTCCCACCGTTTCAGCCAGAATTGGAGCCCTTGCACCTGCAAGATGTTTGCCCCACAAGAAGTCAGCCAAACAAGCCTTGAGCAGAAATCTCCCCCATTTTCTCGCCGGGATAATTATAATCGAGATAGAGGCGCTAGGGAGGCGAATCGCAGAAGCGCCAGGATTGCTGCCAGACAATTAGCTGATTAAGCCTGTTTCCCTTGGGAAATCTTAAGGAGTCATGCATCTGGACACAGTATGGGTTTCGTTTCTTGTTCCCCAGGGAAAGTGTTCCTTGGCGGGAAAACAAGATCCTATATAGGTGTTTACCTGCAAGGAAATCCTTGCGGAGTCAATTCGTCAGCTTCGGGAGTGAGATCGTGTGTGGACTACGCTACTCCAGTTCCCTGTTCCCCGGACCTTGCCACGGACCTTGTTCTAGTTCCAAGCCTGCCTTGTCCCCGGATCTTGCCACGGACCTCGTTCTTGCTTCTTGCCTCTTGTTGCCACGTATCAAGCCTTGTTTGCCAAGAATCTAGTTTGCTTCCAGCCTTGTTGTCAAGCTCCATTGGACTAAAGGACCTTGTCATTTCCCCACACTTTGCTTGGCAAAGTGTGTGTTTCGGTTATTGGATTATAACTTTGGACTCTAATATCACATATTGGACATTGTTTTCCTGGACTATATTTGACCTTTCCTGAAAGGTCTACTTCTGAACTATATTCTTCACTTGTTTTTATTGACTATATATATTCCTTTAATAAAGATATTAGATAGATTCTGGCCTCTGCGCATGGTTATTGGTGCTCTGCAACCTGGGTCTTGACACAGACTTTGATGATGGGAATACTTTGTTGGGAGGTGTTAGCTGGCCCTGATTGTTTCCTGTGTGGAATTCCCCTGTTTATTTACTGTCCTGGTTTTAGAGATTATATTGTTCTGCATTATTCTATCCCAGTAATTATTTCATATTAAAGAAGAATCTCACTTATCCAACATTCGCTTATACAATGTTCTGGATTATCCAACGCAGTCTGCCTTTTCATAATCAATGTTTTTGTAGTCAGTGTTTTAAATTCATTGTGATATTTTAGTGGTAAATTTGTAAATACAGTACAGTAGAGTCTCACTTATCCAACATAAACGGGCCGGCAGAACGTTGGATAAGCGAATATGTTGGATAATGAGGAATTAAGGATAACCCTATTAAACATCAAATTAAGTTATGATTTTACAAATTAAGCACCAAAACATCATGTTAGACAACAAATTTGTCAGAAAAAGTAGTTCAGTACACAGTAATGCTATATAGTAATTACTGTATTTATGAATTTAGCACCAAAATATCACGATATATTGAAAGCATTGACTACAAAAATGCGTTGGATAATCCAGAACGTTGGATAAGCGAGTGTTGGATAAGTGAGACTCTACTGTAAATACTACATAGCATTACCGTGCATTGAACTACCTTTTCTGTCAAATTTGTTGTATAATATGATGTTTTGGTGCTTAATTTGTATAACGATTACCTAATTTGATGTTTAATTGGCTTTTCCTGAATCCCTTCTTATTATCCAACATATTCACTTATCCTGCCGGCCTGTTTACGTTGGATAAGTGAGACTCTACTGTATATTGATAGTCTTATATTATCTGCTCAGAACTGGATTATACGAGGCTCCTTCTTCACAGCTGTATAAAATGCACACTGAAGTGGATTATATGGTAGTGTGGAGTCAAGATAATCCAGTGCAAAGCAGATAATATAAGATTATAAATGGGTTATATAGCTGTGTGGAAGGGCCTTGAGTCTACACTGCCATATAATCCAGTGCAAATTAGATAATCTGTGGAAGAAGCCTAAGTGAGGCCTAAATCTGCCTGTCCCCTAACTGAAACCTGGCTGTCCCTTGGTTGCTAGGCAACCAAGTGGGCAGAGATTAGCCCTCTAAACTGGCAGCTATTGGATAAAAAAAATTATTGCTCTCCCTCTAATTAGGACTTTATTTTTCTTTTCTTTTTGTTGTATCAACCTTGAGGCGTGGATGATGGGTTGTGTTGTCAAATTTTGAGGTTGGGGGGCCTGTACTTTTGTTGTTTTGTGAATTGCCGTGATGCCATCACTCTTTTATATATATAGATAGTTTAAAGGTGGAGCAAGATCACATCATTTACCTGTGTCCCTTCCCCTGTTTGTACCCAACTCTAACACAGATGATTAGGTAAAGCTGTGCTGTACCAGTTATACATTCAAAGTGGATTGTGGTTCATTAGGACATTGCCTATATAGCAGACATGGGCAAACTCTGGCCCTCCAGGTGTTTTGGACTTCAATTTCCACAATTCCTAACAGCCAGTAGGATCAATTTATTGCCATAGATGTATCTAAAAGTCGAAGCTATGACCGAGACCAATAGTCAACTGGCACATGTCTTTGTATACTTCTTGAGGCTGTAGCTTTTCTATACACCCATTCAATGTAATGTGTTGAATTGCTTTGATTCTGGGAATGTGTGAAATGACAGATATCTGCTCACTCCAATGGATGCCATCTGAAATTGGCATTAACATTTGTATAGTTCTTGTGCACATTTTCCCCAACAGGATAATTTGCTCCCACAGTCAGTTTTCATCAAAGCTCAGCATACACAGCCAGCCCTCCATATCCAAAGATTCTGTATTCATGGATTCAGGTCCCCGAGCCCCCCCTCCCCAAGTCTGTTTTTGGGGAGATTCCAAGAGGTCAGGAGGGCATTCGGATTTGAAATTCAAGATCCAGAGTTCCATTTCCATTTCAGGAAGAATCTTCCCAAAAACAGAATTTGTGTGTGTGTGGGGGGGGGGGGGGGGGAGGGGTGTGTTTGAACCAAAATTCAAAATACAAACAGAATGAAAACAGAATGAATTTCTGCTGTTTTGCACACCCTTCTTTAATTCCTCTGCTCCTTCTGAGGACGTGGTAAAGGGGGTGGGTGGGAATCTCTGGCTGCACAAAGGCCTCTTTTATATTTCTATTTAGTTATGGAGGCCCTTCAGACTGCACAGTAATAATAATAATAATAATAATAATAATAATAATAATAATAATAATAATAATAATTTCATTTTTGTATGCCGCCTCCATTTCCCCAACGGGAACTCAGAGCGGCTCACACGGGGTCAAGCCCAATACAATAATACAATATCATAAAATCAACAGTTGAGACATCAAAGAATGCATTTAAAAACAAATTAAACAAGTCATGATTTAAAATAGGCACAATTAAAATATTAAACAATCATCCAAGGCATTAAAAAGTCCAATATAGGACAACAGTCTGGGCAACACTCAAAACTGATGAAAGGAGTGTCTATTACAGAATAGAACATACATCAAAAAGACACAACAAGCAGGGAAGATAAATCTGAATTGAAATCAAACTATAAAGTGACAAGGCAAGTTTCAATGTGGATATGGGCCGGGTTATAACGACTTGTCTACTGAAAAGCACAACAGAACCATGTTTTTAATTGCTTCCGGAAGACAGTGAGGGTTGGTGCTAACCTAATCTCCCTGGGGAGGGAATTCCAAAGCTGGGGAGCCACTGCAGAGAAGGCCCTCTCCAGTGTCCCCACCAACCGCATTTGCGAAGGGGGAGGAAGCAAGAGACGAGCCTCCCCGGAAGATCTTAGAGATCGCACAGATTCGTAGGGGAAGATGCAGTCACAGTTATGCCACTTTGATCTGACTCTAACAGCGACTGTCCTATGGAATTCTCTGGGATTTATATGGTTTGTTCAAAGGCACCACACAAGCCTGAAGACTCCAAAGGCTTTGAATGAATAACCCCAGGAACATTCCACAGGATGCTGCCATGGCAGTTAAAGTGGAATCATAGTTCTATAAATGCATGGTATGAAGAGATCCTCCAGTGGTGCAGCACTTTAAACTGCTGAGTTGCTGAACTTGCTGACCGAAAGGTCGGCGGTTCAAATCTGGGGAGCAGGATGAGCTCTCACTGTTAACCCCAGCTTGTGCCAACCTAGCAGTTCAAAAACATGCAAATGTGAGCAGCTCAATAGATACCGCTCCAGCAGGAAGGTAATGGCGTTCCATGCAGTCATGCTGGCCACATGACCTAGGAGGCGTCTATGGACAACAGCAGCTCTTCAGTTTAGAAATGGAGATGAGCACCAACTCCCAGAGTCCGACATGACTAGACTTAATGTCAGGGGAAACCCTTTACCTTTACTTATGAAGAGATCCCCATATATTTCTTTTCTGACCTACACTGCTACTTTGTAAAGCTCATTCTGAACTGTCCGTTTGCTTCTGAATAAATATATCAATAGCACTCATGCATCAGGCATGGGTGTAAAAGAGGCACCTTCTAGTTCTAGAGCTGAACATCCATGGATCTTAGCTTTTTCCACTTGTCCTGCTCTAGCTGCAGCTGTACTGCTCATTTCAGTGAGTGGAAAAAGATGGAGCAAAGGGAGCTGCATGACATGATGCTGTGTTTATCTGATGTAGCCAATTGAATTAGGCAGCTGGGCAAAATGAATGGAAATTGGGTGACTGCTCTGCCATGGAATTTGGAAATTATACTTTGGGGACAAGAAATTTCAGCACCTTCTGCTTGAAAAAGCTGGCTCAAAATGCTGTTTGCCTCATCCAAAACATGATTTCCTTGAACTAGGGAGACCCCGCTCTCCTCCTCATTGGATCACATGTAAGTAAGGAACTCCAACACTTCATGCAGTAGTGAGTTGCCACATTAGAAGCACGTTACAATTTAAAGAACCATTCTGTTCCCAGGCAGCTTTCCATCTTCATGGGTTTACCTTGAAACCTCCCCCTCCATTTAGAATGAAAGAGGACACACGTTCATATGGCAAGATTCCTAGTAGCAGTCACTATCAGGGAAATAAGATTGTTTCTGTGTGCAGAAATTCATGTTTTAATAAGTAGCCAGTGTGGTATAGTGGTTTGAGTTTGGATCATAACTTTGGAGACCAGAATTCAATTCCCCTCTTGACTATGGAACCTACTGGGTGACTTTGGGTGACTCACACATTGTTAGTCCCAGAAAACCTTATAATAAGTTTGCCTTAGGGACATTATAAGATGGAAACAACAACAACAACAACAACAACAACAACAACCTGCAGAAGGGAGAACTGCCCAAAAACACATGCTCTTCATGCCGATGCCCACTCCAACCATCAAGAGAGACTGTTTGAGTAAAAATCTCCTTCAGGAGCAGTCAACAAGAGTGTAACTATCTGCCAGCCCCCTTTTTCCAAGCATTTCTTAGAATCTAAGCTGGGGAAAAATTGCTTTCTTTGTTTTGTATGGAAGAATATTTTGTCATGTAAACTCCTGCATTCAACTATAAGTGGTACATAGACCAGACACATCCTGAACACTGAAATAAGTGCAAGGCACAATTTCTTCACAAGAGCCAAGTTCCAGTTTCACTCGAATTCTGATGAATGGCTATTTTCAAGGCACACATTTCCCCTAAGCATCAATGCATCCTGGACTGATTGATAGGGTATCATTGTATTAGAAGCAGACATATAGCAATGCTGTCCCATTTCTATAATACTGTCATTATTCATGCATGAATGCACACATCTGAGATACCTATGCTCTCTTGGTGCATTTATAACCCACCTGAGTCCCCTTGGAGAGATAGAGCAGGTTATAAATTATTATTATTATTATTATTATTATTATTATTATTATTATTATTATTATTATTATTTACAATTTATTTACAACATTTATACCCCACCCTTCTCACCCACATCACAATGTAAAGATGTATTTGCTTTTGACCCTTAGCTAAGAGAGATTCAGATTAGAACTGGTTTTAAAGACTCATGATGAGAAGGAATTTGAAGGTATGTGCTTAAAATCACTGGTTCTCATTTAGCCTGCAATAGCAAAATGAACAAGCCATTTTGTAGCAAACATTAAGCAAGAAATGTTCCTGAATTTTACTGAACACACATCAGTAAACATTCACAAAAATTATGACAAATGCAGTAAGCTAGCTTATGCAAACATTTTCTTCATAAGCAAATGGAACATTTTAAATAAGAGCGACAATGCATTAATCTCTCTACAAAACAGAACTGCCTCCATTGTTAAACTGTTTATATGTACTTTAAACCTAGATGCAGCTGAGAAACAGTTTTACTACCACTAGTCTGAGTGATAGCAGTTGCATCTATATCATAATCATCTGTTTCATGTCTCTGGAGACACTGAAACCCATGCACTTTTTATTAATTACCATACAAATGGCATTTATGGAGTGCTTTACATCCAGAGTTCCCAAAAAAACTCAATAAAGCTAAGAAGTTAATAGTAAGGAAGAAATTAAGAGAATTCTTCCCCCTTTTTACCCATACCAACTGTTGGCAGTTGAAGTAGTTGCTATACCATCATTTCCCATGGATTCTTCTGCTGGTGTTATTTTTGAGTTAATAGAACTTCGGATATAATTGATAGTATTCATAATCCCAAAATTCCAGGTCCTCAGAAGATCCAGATGTGAAAGCCCTGGACCAGTAATTTAGAAATCTCTAACGGAAAAATGTAAATAATACTATGTCCAATAATAATGTATGGAAGATGTTTAGGGCAATAAAAAGTAAGCATCCACTTGGAGTTTTGTCAGAGTTTTGAGTCACAAAAGAGCAGTTGCCATCCTGTTCAGCATTTATGAGATTATAAAGCAGAAGTACAACTTCTTTACATTTGGGATTTGGGATTCCTGTTTATGATCATTACTGCCGAATGTGATGTCAGAAACCTACCTCTTAAGCCAGGCAGTGGCCCAACCAAAGGGTTTCTAAGGTGCTGCAGACTGTGGTCCTGGGATAAGATGAACTTTAGTGCTTTCCCAACTAAGGAGCACATTGAGCCAAGCAGCTGCAGTCAGACTCTAGTTGTTTTTTTATGAATACGTATTGAGACCAGGGACCTTATTACATGGACCTTGAGAAGTGTCAGGGAATGTCTATTTATCAAAGGGAATTATTTTGTAAGATCCCCAATTGTCCCATTTAAAGTTCTGTCTTCCCGTCACACGTGTACAGGTTTTCACCCATTGTTGCCCATGTTCTGAACCATCACACGGAGAATCCTTTTCTCCACCCTCTCTGTATTACTTTTTAAAAAACAGGGAAAACTTCAATATGAAAAGCCAAGATTGCTATGGACCTCATCTCACTTAGAGGGGGAAAGCAGGGTAATTTTAAACCCCTTTGCCATGATAAGTATTTTCCATGCCTTCCTTTCCTCCATTATACCAGTGTAATTATAAACCACTTTGCCTAGATTAATATTAAGGAGAAAATGTAGTGGAAGCAAAGTGGTGAGGGACGCCCATCCCTCCATATCACTGAAAGAATTCTACATGGGTGAATCTGTCAGAGCCCATCCTACATGTTTTTGGCACTTTAGAAATGGAATATCACACATCCTAGACTCCCGAGAGGATATCTGATCATCTTCTCTCCCCCCCGCCTCCCTTTTTTGAGACTGTTTTAAACTTTACATTACAAAGCTTGACGGGCACAGACAAGAAGTCCCCCTGCCTGGTGGGATGGGCTCAATTGCTTTCCATTCCTTAAATTGATTAAATCTGTTTAAAATTTGGAGGGTAGTGTTGTGGGATAAGGTCCCAGGAGAGCACTGAAGTTGTCCTTGGACATGCTCCGATCTGAAACCAGTTGGATTAATTTAGGGTGCTAATGAAGTTGAGGCACATTTTTAAAGGGTACCATGAACAGACTGAGCTACATTTGAGCTCTACCATCATAGCTTCATCTGATAATGCAATCTCTTGGCCTACATTTTGTTTAGAACTGAAATATATTTGAATAATGAAGTCAAGGTTGCCAAATTTTAGCTCTGAATTCCAAGACTTAAACAGTCAACATTTTGGTGTGTCTTTTGCCACACAATCTACAGTAATAAGATCTTGTTGTTTATTATTTGCACTTCTTTACTGGCTGGCCCTTTGGATTATTCAGTCTAAATGAAACTGACAAATCTCTATAGAGTTTACAACCAAAACCTACATATATAAACAATTTACAAACCAGACATATTAGCCCCCCCCCAAAAAAAAAACCCCACAAACTTCTATTCAAAATGGCAAGTTGTGGTCTACTTGAAGTATGTTCAATAAATCTGTTCATATTCCCAAGTGTAGCTATAAGAGAACCCTTGCTGAAGTGGGATAAAGAGTGTGTATCTCTGTGTTGGAGACTCTTGATCCCATTTTCTTTTATCCTTAAGAAAGGAAAGCTCTTTTTCTTTCTTGAGATGACTCACTCTTCCCAGATGGAAAGCGTACATGTATCATGGGTTTGGCATCAGACTCTGCAACTCATTTTCCCACCAGCCCCATCCTCAGATGAATAAAACACCAAGTGTTTGTTTAACCACTTCAACCAACTGGGTTCCATTCCAGTGGCTTCCAGGGTTAGGCAGAGGAAAAGTCTGAGAAGACAACTGGCTAACATGTCCTCCATCTGGAAAGAAATATGCGAGCAACCAAATATAGACAATCACGATCCCTTTGGGCCAGAACACAGGAGACAGCATGTGTCTATTAGTCATCCACATTGTTAGTAGCTAATAGCATGCTCTAAAGGACTTTGTTAAGACTGCTCTCAGAAAGGAGTGTTTCAAGACTTTTCTTTGATAAGCTGTCTATTATTATTATTATTACATTTATTATTAAGTTTCTTAAGGAAGGTGTGCTATAATCTCACTTGGTTTGGAGTAAATGTATCATCAGAATGGCACATCCTTTGTTAACAGCACATATGTTCGATTTTTGGTACATTGAGATCTGAATAGAAGAGCTAGGCTAGGTTGGGCCATTACTGGCAGAGTCTATCTACAACAGCTACTAGAGCAAGGAAGAACAGATTTACCAACCAAATATCCTCAACAATCAGCCTAACCAGGCAATAAGGACCAGAGTATCTAATTAAGCCACTTCAGAAAAATGGGCATGCCATACCTATAGGTGAGTACACACTCACACACTTATCCCAAACCCGGAATCTGCATTGTCACCTAGGAGAACCTAATGTGTTTACATCATTCCTGCATCCCTCCCCCATCTACACAAACCGACCACACAAATATGATGGATCTCAACATTTATGACGTCATCACATGTGGCTTGAGAAGTGTCCTAGGATGCTTTTCCATCAGTCCAGCGACGGATGGGCACACTGACCATCCCATGATATCGCTGGACTTCTTGTGGAGGCCCTGCCTGTTGGAGCCAGCTGCTTGGCTTCATTGGAGCCAGCACATTTCTGCGCCGCCCGGTTGATGCTTCCCCGTAAGATGGGGAAAGCGACATCGTACCTGCCATTTTGCCACATTTGCTGGTGAAATAGCACGGTGGAGGGGGGCTTCTCCATGTGATAATACCATTAGTTACCATCCCCTCTGCTACTCCCTCCCCTTCACACACATATACATACTTTCATTATGTGCCTTGAAGTCATTTTGACTTACGGCACTTAGATCACCACATCATGCTGGGTCTCCATTCACAAAAAGGATGCGGTCGCTTCAGGTTTTCAAGGTGGATCTAGGTTCTTGCTTGCTAGAAACTAGAGGGGTAAAGCTATCTGTACTTTGAAAGAATAATTGTGTCAAGTTGGAAAGCTTCTCAGAAAGCCATTAAAGGTCTTGTGTTTTTGATCTCTGGGTTGATGTAATATGTATTAAGCAACTATTTACATCTCTTCCGACATGTTTGGAGATATGGCATAAAAGACATTGAAGTTGTGAAGCCATATTGCAGCTACAGAAAGAAAAACTAACTAATGGAATTAATGTTAACAATGATAAAATTGATAGATGTGTAACTTGTGTTCAACAAAAAGCAACCAGCCCATCTTTTCCCACAAGAACTGAACAAAACCAGCAGAGTTCTTGATATTTGTGGATCTATCAAAGTGAGTTTGCTTGCTGAAAACAGATATATATTTATTTTTGTTAATGATTTTTCAAGGTATTGCATTACTTATCTTCTGAAAGAAAATTTAGATCTCTTATTGAGATGACAAGATGCATGTTTTTGGGTGCAAATCTTCCCAGAAGATTTTGGGGTGAGGCCATCATATCAGCTACTTACCTACAAAATAGATTGCCAGCAAAAGGAACTACGAAGACTCCATTTCAGATGTGGTATGGAAAAATACCAAACATGAGACACATTAGGAAGTTTGGAAACATAGCTTATGCATACATTCCAAAACAAAAGAGACAAAAACTGGACTCTACATCTGAACAAACCATTTTGATTGGTTATGTTATGCGAGTGGAACAAAAGGATACACAGTGATGAACTTAAGTAGTGGAGAAGTATCTGTCAGACATGTAATCTACTTTGATGAACAAAGTAGAGTCAACATGAGAGGAACAATAAAAACTCTAGATGAAGAAGATGCAAATCTAGAACTTCTTGAACGTTTTGATAATACACCAACAATTTCTCCAAACGAAACACTAGAAATAACACCCAATTTAGATCAGAGAAGCAATGTACCAACTTCAGAAGACCAGCAAGAGACATCCAATAGTACACCAACTGAAAGAAATGAATGATGCTGATGAGCTCGAGAGAATGAACCTATTCTCCACAATTATGCCAACATTTGTTGGAAATATTTCCCATTATATGAGCTAATTGAAGGGCGGTTCTATATCATTTCGAAATTATTTTCCTTTGGGTTTCTTTGATCCTCATATGTTTAATTTTCTGAATATTGTTGATCCAAGACCTGATTAATTTCTCGCTATAGATTTTTTCTTGTTTCCAATTCCCTATAAGAGTGGTTTTTATGTTGTAAGATAAGGTGATTAATTCCTTGTACAATAACCTGATAATTCCTTTCTCTTTTTCTACTTTCCTTTTAATTATTCTGTCTAGTGGGGTTTCTGCTCCCTCTCTTCTTTTCATGGCCCGAACTCCACTGGACAGGCCTAACCATGCTATCCAGTTCCCTTGTCCACCTTTGTCTTTTATCTTACCTCAGTCTGTTATTTCTCCATTGGGTTTCATGAGGTCTCCTACCTTTTTGTTACTATTTTCTTTTAGGGCCCTTCTTAAGTTCCTGAATGTCTTATCCTTATTTTCCAAGGTTTGTAATGGGAAAGGGTCAATTTTATTTATTTGTAATTTATTTTGTCATTTTTTCCAATTAACAACATTGCTAAGTAAGGGCCAACCTTTAAGTTCTTTAAGCCTTTTTTGTCTATTCTCTCCCCCATACACATTCCCCTTTTCCAACTATTTGCTTCCTTTTCTATTTGCACCCATCTTTTTGACCCTTCTAGTTCGACCACACAATTATATTAAAGGAATGCATCCAGCATCAGACACAGAACAAAACCATGGCCTGTCTAAAGCATGGGCTCTTTCTCATTTCCCTTTAGAGGAACCTCCACAAGTGGAGTAGTGCGAAATAAGAGGCCCTGTTTCATGTTACCTTCACTCTAACCTCATTAGCTATCCTGTCTCCAGTTTCAATGTTAAGTTATAAACAGGTTCTTCACATATCCTGAGTACATTTCCTGCTAAATATATTAAAAGAAGCATCTTGAACTGGGCACAGTAGCAATTGAAAACCAGTGGCATTGGTACAAGATGAGTAGAAGGTGGCCTACAAAATGCATGCCTTTCAAAATACTAGCTGCTATATGCTGCACTAGCTGTACATTTCTGAACACTTTTTCATGGAAAGCTTTGATGAAGGCATTTTGAAATAATCTGAACAAGAGATGACTGAAGAATATGTAGTCTAAAAGAGAGAAACCACAAGTGGCATTCTTAGGACTGGTGTCATCTCCATGGAAATCCTCCCATGTAGACCATACCACATATTGCAGCTAAAATATCAGAAATGTCAGTGACTATAAAGCAGTGAAAACTACTAAAATATGTGGAGAACATGAAGACTAACTCATTTGATCCGAAGTGTCCTTGTATTTGGGTAACAATGACAACTCTGACCAGAATATGTGGGCATTATTAGGTTAAAAGAAAATGAGCATAGAGGTATAGCCTTTGTGATGAATTGATACAGTACAAGTAAGCTGGGTTACAAAAATGTTTGGTGGCTACATCTAACTATAATATTTTGTTGTATATTTTAAAGACCTCAAGCATTCCACAAATATTTTATACACAGTCCTTTTGGTGTTCTACTCCAATGGTGTCACCCAGCGCATTCTGCCACACCTTAATGCAGACCTTTCCAAACATTTTATGTTGTGAGACACATGCATCATTTTGTGGTACAGTAATTCAGTTTTACTAGCAAACCGGAGGTTAAACCAACCCCTTATGAAGGATACATGAACTGTAATAACATACACATATCTCATGAAAACCTTTCATTTATATTTTTAAAAATAAATGATTTGTAAAATGACACACAATTCCAAGATTTTCGTCATTTGTCATTACAATCGTGTGGCACACCAATACACTCCAGCAGACAAATTGACATGTAGTGACACCGAGTTTGGAAAGCTCTGCCTTAATGACACCATTAGAGCAACAGATGAAATTGGGCCAAGATGCTCTTGGATACAACTGTGTGTTGATCATCCTGGAACAAACTTTAGAAAACAGTTTATACCCTCAATCTTGTATAAGACTATTTATCAATATTACCTTTACCATGTTTAGGCTAAACCTCAGTTTATTCATTCAAGTTCAGGCAAAAGCTAAAAGCCTCCTTGGCATTAACTAATTAGACAGAATTTAGAAGCACTGGTATATTGGTGAGAGCAGTTCTTTACCTCTTCAGTGATAGTAATCTCATTTAAATTGAAAGGGATAGCTAATATTCCAGAAGACAGGAGGAGAATTCAAAATGATCTTAACAGATTAGAGAGATGGGTCGAAACTAACAAAATAAAGTTCAACAGGGACCATCTTGGTGAATAGTTTTGAATAGCTACACAAGATACAGGGAATATGTACATGAAAAAATGGCATGAAGTAATGTAGCTGAAGTTGTGAAGAGAAACAGAGTAGTAGAGAAGACCCCTCCCTTGGTGTGCCTGCTATAACTCTTCTTGTTCAGCAAGACAAATTCATTGGCGATTGCTTCGTGAGAACCATCATGCAAAACCAGCTTTGACTTATATGGACTTCATATGTTAGGTCAAGCAACAGCCCCCTCATTAAAGTAATCCCTTTTCATTAAAGTCAATGATTCATCGTTATCTTCCATTTAAACCGCCACAGCAGATGCTGCATATTTTAATCACCACTTCTCTATACGCTAAAATGCAAAAATGGCTAGCAGTTTTGAAGCTTTCCCACTAATAGCTTCCCAAACGCAAACCATGTTGCTTCAAACTTCCTGGCATGAGCAAGCCCTGAAGAATTTCAGCAGCATGAGCAGAAACTACCTTGAACCACAAACCCCCAGCCACCCAGGATGAAAACCAATGATAAATAGGTGCTAATGATCTTTCAGATGTATAATGGACAAAGTCAGAAACAATGGAGTGTGATTGTTATGATTAGATTTCAGGATTTTGATTTAAAACATCTGGTTTTACTTATTTCTGTTCCTGCTGGTTGAATCAGAGAAGAAATGTGTGAGGTCGCAAGTTGCATAAGAACAATAAAGTTAATTTCTATTCTGATCTTTACAAATGATCTCTCAGAGGAATGACATGCCCTTACTTTCCTAGTAACGTTTGAGAATTAAGTCAGACATAAGGCCAACATTTAAGCTATAATGACATAATTCACACCAAATTAATTTTGATGGTGGTTCCCAAAATTCCCATGAAAGTCTAAAAAAACCCAGAACTTTTATGTTGGGGCATAGGGAGAGCTGTTTCTCGTGGCTTTACAATCTAGGCCAGGAGAAGATGGCAAAGAGGAACATTTAGAACTCTGAACAAAATTCTGTCCTAATTTTCTGACCAGATAGCTTAAGTTTTCCTCATTCACATTGGGGATATGAATTGTAATAGTTTATTTTCCAAAAGGTATTAGGAACAATTGGTTTGACAATAGTTCAGACAGGCCTGAAGTTCTCTCAATTCCACATCAACCAGTATACATTTAGTATATAGTATCTAACAAAGCATCTTTTTACATATCTCTTCAGGAAATCTCAAATATTGATGCAGTATGGAAATCACAGCGGCCATGCTGAAGACTTGGAAGGAATTTTCAGAATGGTGGATCCATTTTTTTTAATCTCAGCAAGATTTCAATGAACAGCAAATGAGTTTTGTTTGTTTCTCTCGAAGTAACTTTCCAGTTTAACTATATCCTGTTTATGACTGTGTGGCCAGTTTTCAAAAATATAGGGACACCATAAGTTTATATATGCAGTGATTATAGTTCCTGCTCTTCTAACAATCTCTAACATTGTTTGCTGTTTCGATGGCTGCAGTAAACAAATTCTAAGGGGGAGGTATGAAATGCCGCCAATAGTTTTTTGTCTAAAGCAGTAATAAGCAATTTGTTTTTCAAAAGTAAATAATCATAGCTGGAAGCCTATCTTCTGGCCTTTTTTGTGCGTATAACCCATCTAGTACTATAGAATTCTCCAGAGCTTTCCCTGGATGCAATTGTTAAAAATAATTGGCAACATGGTTCACATGGCATAATGCAGGAAAGCTTCTATGATTTTAATGTTTTAAGCACATTATAAAATTACATGGGTAACATACTAGAGATCACATCGGCAATGGCACACAAATGATATGAAAAGTAGAAAACTATGTCTCAACTCCTGCAATCATGTAGCCCTTTCCAATATGACTCCTGGTTCAAATAAAATATATGTCTTGGAGTGTCCTCAAACAGAAACTTCCTGTTTTCATTAACAGAAAGCAGCAAAGAGAACAAAGAAAAGTTGATCTGCATTTACTTCTCTGGAACTTTCAGTTCTCCCATTACTGGTTGACCAACCAGTACAATGGATTTTCTCCAGAGGAAAAGTCCTATTTAATGCTAAGAGAAGGCACATATCATTGCCTTCACCATTAGGATTAGAGGAGTAGTGTGTTGTATTGTTATAAAATCAATATTGCTACAAATAGAGAAAAGGAGGGAAAATATTGATTGCTAGATGGAAACTATCTTGATGTAGTGCACCCTCTGCATTTATGGGGGTTGACTTTTGCAGATTTGATTATTCACAGATTTGATTTCTAGGAAACTGTAGATCAGGGGAACCGCCCCCAGTCATACATTAGGATCTAGAGCAGATCTGCACAAACTATAGCCCTCCTGGTGGTTTGAACTTCAGCTTTCAACATTCGTGGCCATTGGACAAGCTGGCTAGGGATTCGGGGAGTTGGAGATCCAAACACCTGGAGGGTCACAGAGGTTTGTAGAGAGGTGTTCCCTAGGATACACACATATTTTTATTTGTTTGGGTTGTTTTTCCATTTTGGGCAGGATCTTGTGACCTTAGCCTCAGCAAATCTAACTGTAATATTAACTTTAAATCAGTGCCTCCCAAGCTCTACGCCTCTAAGTGTTTTTGGAGTTCAACTCCCAAAAGTCTCCTCTGCCTTCGCCAATGATGAGGCATTCTGGGAGATGAAGCCCAACACTGCTCTAGATCCTTTCTGTCACTATAAGCCTACAGTTCCAACAACACCTAACTGTAATGTACGTAGCAAGTTTTCTGTACAACATGAAACTATCCAATGGGAAAAAAAAACATTCAAGAACAACCATTTTCTTATGAAGCGACAAGAACTGCCTCCCTTTAATGTGGCTATAGAGCAAAACAGGCCAGCACCAACATGGTGTGCAAATCTTTAGAACCAAAGGTGTTTTTTTCTTCTCTCTTTTTCCCTCTCTCCTCTCTTCACAGCTATTTTTCTTTCTTACCTTCTCATTTTCTTTCAGATACATTGCTCATCTACTTTTATTGTATTAGATAAAACATATGAGATAACAGATGTAATAGATATAAAGGTTGCTAAAAAATTCTAATCAAAATGACTTTACAAAAAAGAAAGAACCAAAGGTGTTCATGTCAAATGAAAGTAATAGTTTCACAAGTCTCTTGTCTTCTTCTTATTCCTTCTATATCAGTTGGTTCTCAACCTGTGGGTCCCCAGATGTTTTGGCCTTCAACTCCCAAAAATCCTAATAGCTGGTAAACTGGCTGGGATTTCTGGAAGTTGTAGGCCAAAATGCCTGGGGACCCACAAGTTGAGAAACACTGATCTATATGCATGTTCATTTGTGTTGTAAATATTTTTCTTTCATGTTTCTCCCCGCGCCCCCTTTTGAAAAAAAGCCTGTTTCATTATGGTCAATGTATCCCACTTTCTCCGCAGAATCCCCTATCACCTCAAAATTGTATTGTAAATCATTGTTTTCTGCACTCTCTCCTTCCCTACCATTTATCACTTCTGTTTCACACAATCCAATTCAAAACAAAATCATTCAAAAATTTAAACAAACTTGCTTGTTTGGCTTAGAGATTTTGGTTTGAAAAACAAGCTACAGATTCACTCATAGAAATAAACGTGAGCATAATAAAGATCTCTGTGTTAAGACAATTCCTTTGGGAATAAACCTTTTAATTTGCATCCCGCCCTAGATATAGATCCTATAGGATTTTTATTGCTAGACATGATACCAGTCTATGTGCTGTATTAAGATTAATGCTAAACAAACCTGGAAAAGAAAACAGGATGTTGAATGATGTAGGAAACTGGAATGGTGTAAACATGTTTTAATATTACCAAAATTAAGCTCCCAAATACTTACAGAGCTGAAGTTTAAATTTTCTTTTCAAATAAATAATGGATTGAGATTAGCAGTTTTGTTCAGGAAGAGACTCTTGAAAGAAATATACACATATTAGTGCCTTCTTGCACCCAAGGGCACCTGAAACATCATCAGATGGATATAGTAGTAAATAAGAGAAAAGTGTCAATATAGAAGCAAACAGCAACCATTTCTGAGAATTGAGCCATTTAACAATGACAGGCTGATTGACAGAAAAGGGGGGAGAGAAAAAAAGAATGAAGAACATTTAAATGCAAGAGAACTGCAAGTTTTTCTTCTTCCAACATTAAAAATGCACATCAGAAGGATCCCAATCCAGCAATATTCTATCAGACTCAAAGTTGCAGTACACTTGCAGCCATTTGTACCATAGGTCTGATTTTCCAGTGACAATAAACATCTTCCAAATGCAAGGACAGGTAATGAAAAACTATTGACCAAAAGAGGGGGGGAAAGACAACAGTCTCAAAGAAGTAACAGTTGACACTATTTAAAATATTATATACCTAAAACCTGATGCAGATATCATGCAGTTACCATTCACCATGAAGCATTCTAACCTCCACATTTCTTCTCTTCTCACAAAACAAAGCATACCTGTGGCTCTGCAGAAGACCTATTTGGTGCTCAAATATTATATTTGAAAGAACAGGTAATGTTGTAACAAAGGATGACATTTTTGCTTTAAGTAAGGAGGTTTCATTGGGTAATTAAATGCTGCAGTCAACTGCAAAGAAATAACGTCTACTACATAGTCATATTCCAGTACCTATGGAAAGACCATTTTTGGGAAAAGGACAACCTCATTTTTCCCCCAAACACATTGCTTCTATATTCTTTCAGTATTTGATTTCTTATCTGTGAATTGCAATCACCAAGACTTTTCAACATCTCTAATAGACTGCTGCTTTCCTCACAATAAAGAGCAAGAACTGAAACTGTAAAATGCTCTGCACCAGGTTGACAATGATGAGAGTTAAAGTGAACCAAAACCTTCCTTCAGCAAAACACTGACACAGATGAAATAGAAAACGATGTTTTACCAGCATATTCCATAACAGTGCATACACTGCAACATTCAATAGGACAAAAATAATCTCAAAGGGGTCTAGGAGAACACAGCTCTCATGAAAGAGTGAGTGGGGTCATCAATTCTCAAGGAAAGCCACATAGTCAGTTAATCGTGCCAACTGCTGTTCATTAGGGATTGGTGGGACTGGAGCAGGTTCTGAAAAGGAAGAAAACACAGTGTTTTTATGATTTTGATTCTTGCCATTGCCATCATTATCTTTATATCCTGCCTTTCCCCTAGCCTTTTAGAATCAAAAATGAAAAACACACAATACTAGAAAAATATAGCAATACTATGGCCCTCAAAATGAGCCCCGGTGGTGAAGTGGGTTAAAGCACTGAGCTGCTGAACTTGCAGACCGAAAGGTCCCAGGTTCAAACCCCGGGAGTGGCATGAGCGGCCGCTGTTAGTTCCAGCTTCTGCCAACTTAGCAGTTCGAAAACATGCCAATGTGAGTAGATCAATAGGTACCGCTCCAGCAGGAAGGTAACGGCGCTCCATGCAGTCATGTCGTCCACATGACCTTGGAGGTGTCTACGGACAACACTGGCTCTTCAGCTTAGAAATGGAGATGAGCACCAACCCCCAGAGTCAGACATGACTGGACTTAATGTCAGGGGAAACCTTTACCTTTACTATGGCCCTCAAACATTGGGGGAGCCTGCCTGTACACAATTAGTAAGCACTGTATTTCAATTTGTAACATCTAATACAGTACAGTTGGCCTCTGTGTCCACAGCTTGAACATATTTTTAAAAATCCGTTAAGGCAAACCTTGATTTTGCCATTTTATGTAAGGGACACAATTTTACTATGCCATTGCGTGTAGTCAGACTTTTGTATCCATAGGAGGTCTTGGAACCAAACCCCAGTGGATACTGAGCATCATTCATGGTCATATACCCTATACTTGCATTTGTTATAGTACACATGGAATTCTGCAAGAAGTTTAAAATCATCCACAAGAGAAGGTAACAGCTACAAGTGGCACTTGATATCTGTTGTAGTTTGGTTCCAGTACCCCCTATGGATAACAAAATCTATGGATACTCATATCCCATTATATAGAGTAGTCTCACTTATCCAACTTTTACTTATCCAATGTTCTGTATTATCCAACACAGTCTGCCTTTTAGTACTCAGTGTTTTTGTAGTCAATGTTTTCAATACATTGCAATGTTTTGGTGCTAAATTCATAAATACAGTAGTTACTACTACTATTACTACTACTACTACCAATAATAATAATAACAACAACAACAACAACAACAATTTATTTTTCTATCCCCATCTCCCCTAAGGGACTCGGGGTGGCTAACATGGGGTCTATCATGTTGGGTGCTGTTCAAACTCACACTGAAAGAGCCATTTCTTCAGCTGCTTGATGAAGGCAGACAGGGTTGGGACCAATCTAATCTCCCTAGGGAGGGAGTTCCAAAGCCGGGGGGACACCACAGAGAAGGCCCTCTCCCTTGTTCCAGCAAGCCGAGCCTGTGATAGTGAAGGGAACGAGAGGAGGGCCTCCCCTGAGGATCTGAAAGATTGTGCAGGCTCATAGGGGAAAGGCGGTCGCGAATTAGACAGGTCCCGAGCCGTTCAGGGCTTTGTAGGTGAGTACCTGCACCTTGAATTGGGACCGGAAAATGACTGGCAGCCAATGGAGCTCCTTGAACAGGGGGGCTGACTTCTCCCTGTAAGTTGCTCTGGTTAGCGGTCTGGCTGCCGATCGTTGGACTAATTGAAGTTTCCGGGCCGTCTTCAAGGGCAGCCCCACATAGAGTGCATTGTAATAATCCAACCTGGAGGTAACTAAGGCATGGACTACCATGGCCAAGTCAGACTTCATGAGGTATGGTCGCAGCTGGCGCACAAGTTTTAATTGAGCAAAGGCTCTCCCAGCCACCGCCGACACCTGAGCATCAAGTGTCAGCAATGAGTCCAGGAGGACCCCCAAACTGCGAACCTGCACCTTCAGGGGGAGTGTGACCCCATCAAGCACAGGTTGCCACCCTATGCCCTGATCAGTCGAGCGACTGACCTGGAGGACCTCTATCTTGTCAGGATTAAGCTTCAGCTTGTTCGCCCTCTTCCAGGCCATCACAGGCACTGGTTCAGAACCCGAAGGGCTTCCTTGGAATTCGGTGGAAAGGAGTAGTAGAGTTGAGTGTCATCTGCGTAGAGATGGCACCGAACTCCAAAACTCCAGATGACCTTTCCCAGCGGTTTCATGTAGATATTAAAAAGCATGGGGGACAGAATGGAACCTTGCGGGACCCCACAGGTCAATGGCCAGGGGTCCAAGCAGGTGTCCCCCAGCTTCACCAACTGAGAACGGCCATCCAGAAAGGACTGGAGCCACTGCAAAGCAGTACCCCCAAAGCCCATCTCAGAGAGCCATCCCAGAAAGATACCATGATCAATGGCATCGAAAGCCGCTGAGATGTCCAAGAGAACAAGCAGGGTCACACTCCCCCTGTCCAGTTCCCTGCAGAAGTCATCCACCAAGGTGACCAAAGCCGTCTCGGTGCTGTGCCCAGGCCTAAAACCAGACTGTGACTGGTCAAGGAAGTCAGTGTCATCTAGGAATCTCTGGAGCTGGGAGGTGACCACCTGTTCTAGCACCTTGCCCAAAAATGGGAGGTTAGAAATTGGTCGGTAGTTACCAAGGAGTCAAGGGAGGTCTTTTCCAATATCGGTCTCACAATAGCCTGTTTAAGGCTTATTGGGAATTTCCCTTGAACCAAAGAGGTGCTTATGATAGCCACAAACCAATCAACCAACCCGCTGCTGGCCAGTTTAACTAGCCAGCAGGGGCAAGGGTCCAGAGCACAAGCGGTCGCCCTCACAGCCCCAAGGATCCCGTCCACGTTTTCAGGACAAACAAGCTGGAAAGAATCCCACAAAATCTGACAGACAGGTGCCTCGGTTACCTCCTCTGGCATTGCATTTAAACTGGAATCCAAGTTGGAACATATCCGAGCGACTTTGTCTGCAAAATGGTGCACAAACTTGCTACACCGAGTTGCCGAGTTCTCTGAGAGCTCCCCCACCTCAGGGGGGTGAAGGAGCTCCCCGACAATCCGGAACAACTCTGATGATCTATTAGTTGCAGACGCTATGCGGGCAGTCGTAAAAGCCTTCCTGGCTGCCCGCAAAGACGCAGAGTAGGCCTTAATTGCGGCTCTAGCCCGTTTTTGGTTGGAGATGCTGCGACTCTCCTCAGTGCGAGGCGGCAGTGGTGACAATGGCAGTCCAGGGCCCAGTTTAGCAGGGGTCCAACCTCGTGATTTATAACTTGCTGGAAAAGACAACCCCCGGTTTGATGGGGAGGCTGGCGATGAGGCAAAACCACTAAGACATGGTGGACCACCTCCCGGAGAGGCGAGGGACAGGAAAATGCTGGGAGCTTGAAGATGGAATTTCAGGGAGAGGGGAGGGAGGAAGAAGGCAGAAAAAATGGCAGCGGTGTTGTTAATGGTGGCCACAGCCAAACCTCTCTGAGGCTTCCGCTCCCTCCAATAGAAATGGCGAGGCCCCCGGCTCCCAGCCACCAAGGTCCAGTTGCGGCCTCTGGGCCAGCAAGCTATGCTGGCAACCATCCAAAATCCTCCCCCTTAAATTGGCAGACTAGGATGGAATAGTAGCACCACCGATCAAGGTTCGTACTCCCCTTGCTCCAGCAGATGAAACAGTAGCAGCCAAAGGGGGGTGGGGAGTCAGCCAAGCTGACTCACAGGCAAACCGCTTCCCAAATGAGCTCCTCTGCTTCAGAGGAGGGCGCGCCCGCCTTCCCACTAGGTCTTGCTGGGAGGGAAGTAGCCGGTGAGGTCTATTCAGGCTTTCCAAGGTGACTCTCCCATCAAAGGCAGCTCTCCCAGCCCAGCAAAACCCTGGAGCAGTAAAGGCAGGCCTCCCGGTCCGGCGAGGCCTGCCCAAAGCAGTCCCAGGGATCCTCTGATGCGGCGACTCTTCCGGGTGGCCGTGACCAGGGTGTGGTGGTGGTGAGCCGGCCTCCTGGCCGGCAAGACCAAAACCTCCCAAACCGGTGAAGTTAGCGGCAAGAGACCAGCCAGGCGATGTTCCTCCAACACGCCCACTTGGAGCGATGGGATGGCAATGACCGCAAGGTAGTTTCCTGGATTGGCCAAGCCAGTAAGGAGCCCTCCGAAATCTCAGTCATGATGGTAATTGGGAGGTAATGGTGGCAGCGCTCAGTTGTTGCTCTTGAGCGTCTTTTCTTTTCCCCTCCTCCAGATCTTAATATCGGACCTTTAAAGACCCTTCTGGGGTTTTTCCAAACCCCAGAACGATCAAGACACAGGATGGATAGGGAGGAAGGGATAGGATGCAGCAGGACAGTCAGATTACCGCGGATTTTGTTTCCCTTTCCCGGAGCCCATCATTCTCCCTGCTGCCTCGCCACCATCTTGTTTTTTTTCTCTTCATAATATTATCATGTATTGAACTGCCTTTTCTGATAATTTGTTGTAAAACATGATGTTTTGGTGCTTAATTTGTAAAATCATAATATAATTTGATGTTTGATAGGCTTTTCCTTAATCTCTCATTATTCAACATTTTCGCCTATCCAACATTCTGCCGGTCCTTTTATGTTGGATAAGTGAGATTCTACTGTACAATGGAGTAGTAGAATGGCATCATTACATAAAACAAGAAAATCAAAGTTTGCTTTTTGAAATCTTTATATATATATATTCAAAGCTACTGATAGTTTAATCTATTGATACAAAATACATAGATACGGGGAGATAACTATATTTGCATTATTTTGCAACCCAGGAGACAGTCAACTGAGACAGGATGGAGAAGAACACTTTGAATTCTAGGAAGATCCACTTCCAAGGAGTTGCATCTGTCCTTGTATTTAACACATTTAAGACTCCACTATCAATGTGGAATATCTTTAGACAGCCCACAAATATAAACACATACCTGATAATGGGTGAAATCTGTTAAAGGAAGGTTCTTGGGGACCTAAAACATATATACACAAAATGTTTTATGTTTTCATGGAACATCAACCTTAACAAAATAATTCTAGATGTTAACACCTAATTTCATGAAAAAATCTGCAGTCGCTGTCACCCAGATTTTGCTTGCTACATCTTGCTATGTTCAGTAAATCGTTTCAAGAAAAGGCTAGAAAAGAATGCCTGACAAAACATTGCCTATACATTTGAAAAATTATTTATCTGTCATCGAACAGTCAGTATGTATGACTGGAGTAATAATTATTATCGCAGTAGATAACATTACTTAATGGATCAATAATTTAACAATAATAAACCACAACAATTTAAGAAAATCAAATTGAAGTACCCTACAAATCTGGGGAAATACCAATTATCAGTTCATCCATTAAGAATTGTACAGAGCCAGTGTTTAAGAATATCAAGTTATACACTAAAGGTCCAATGATATGGATAAACATATTTTTTCCACTTTCAGGTGTTGGTGCTTGACTACTCTGTCTTTTTATTCTTGAATTACAAGCTAAACAAGAGATTTGTTTCCTTTTTTTAATCACAGCAACAAAATTCTCCACAGAGTGTATCACATCAATATTGTTTTGGACTAAATGGGATCAATGCAAATAAAAAAAATATTTGAATATTATATTCAAGCATGTTGCTCCTATATTAAAACAGCCACTTTTGAAGTCATTTTAAAGGATGTTATTTTAAGATGAAACACCTTGGAGGTGAGGGAAATCTCATTCCACAGGAAGCAATATTTCAGAATTGCTATAAGTGAAGAGATTTCGTGATGTTAGCATATTTTAAGGTGTTTTGGTATGTTCCCGCACACAAGCATTTCCTCACATTTCCAAGACTGTCAATCTGTCCTGATTAACCCATCTCAGCTGAAAAACAACTGTTTGCTAGAGAACAATTGTGTGTTTATGCCCTACAACGTGGTTCCAAGTTCATTTTTTAGGGAGTTCACCCCAGCAAATCACACTGCTCTTAGAAAGAAGAGCTTTTTTGTTATTTTTAAAAAGAACATTTGCAGGGGATACTTTGGTATGCCAAAGGGAAGGCAGTAACATAAAAAGTGAACAGCTAACACACACTAGAGATACTTTATTTAGTTTGGAGCACATCATTTTAAACCAATAAATAAAGCACACAGCAGCCCATGTGTTCTTGCCCTTTACTTCATTAATACATCTAGCACAAAATGAAAGAAAGAACTAGTTTTATGCTAGGTGATCCTTCAAAATGGCAACCCTATTTTCTGACACGGCTATGTCAGTTAAGGTCACTGGAAAACATGTTGAGCTGAGTGCCAATAATTCAGGAAAGAGTTTAAGGCACATTGTGTTCGACTACATCTAAGAGCTTTGCATTCTAAAATGTTTGCTTAATTAAACTTGCCTGGGCCCATATGAGGAGGGCCAATTCATGCTTCTGACATCATGCTTCATGAGCTTCCCTGTTGTTTTAAAACTTTGACTCAAGGAGTTGTGTGCAATTTCTAATTATGTTTCGAACATTTTTCACTGAAGGCAATGTTGATCAAAAATGTCCTGTCCCCTCCCATACTTTCCACAAAAATAAAAATCTTCATGGAGCAAGAGCTCCACCTACCTGGCTTTTTAGGCATAACCATGCGAGTGGATGAATCTGCTTGCCAGCCCTGATCAAGCACGCCTGAAAGCATAATTTAATTTCTCTTATTATTACAGCCAGGGGCTAGATAAGGAAGTAGTATACATTCAACTATCTCTTTATCAATACAAAAACAATAATTCCTATTTTTTTCTAAACTATTATGCTTTATTTTTGTTTTGAAGCACACTACTCAAGCTTCAAGGGCCTCTTCTACACTGCCATATAATCCAGATTATTAAATCATATTATTCACATTATCTGCTTTGAACTGGATTATATGAGCCTACACTGCAAAGTCCAAAGCAGATAATCTGGATTTTATATGGCAGTGTAGAAAGGGCCTGAGTCATTTGAAAAGCATAAGCAAAATGGAAGTACAATTGTTTAATTACCTTGGTATCTTTAAATGAGAAAGAGTGAAGTATTGGACAAGTTCACTATCTTTTATTTTACTTTGAACACCCTTTAGTCATAATAGGATTTGTTTTTTATCATTGCAGTCAACTCCTTTTCCTTAGTAATTTGAATATCCCATGCATTCTATGAACTGAAGTACGTGTGAATAGTTAATTAAAGTTGCCTGGGCCCATATTAGAACAGGGCCAATTGATGCTTCTGACATCATGCTTCATGAGCTTCCCTACTGTTTTAAAACTTTGACTAAAGGAGCTGTGTGCAATTTCTAATTATGAGAAACATGCACATATTTAAAACCATGAATATGCATATATGGCCTGATATAACAGTGTCTCACTTCTCACTACAACTTTTATGCATCTTTTAAAATATATATTTCTAGAACTGCATACAGATTTATGTTGTTATTGAGACATAGCAAAACAGTGCAGGGGTGAGATGTGAGTACCATCAGTCAGAATCACTACAGAGTATGGAACAACTATTACACATGTAACACTTTTGTTCCTGGGTTATAAATGTCCATTCCTAATTGGTCTACCATAAAACATGGAAAACGTTTTTTAAACTGCAAAAACTTTGTTTTTGTGGGACACCCTGCAGCACATTTTAACCAATTCAACATAGCAGCCACAAAAACAAAGTTACTATAGTATAACAACCACTTTCAAAGTAAGTACAGCACAATTGAACAGGAAATGATACTTTCAAACCAGGAACAGAAAAAAATTCAATTTTTGTTACACAGTGTTATCTATAGCGAACGAACACAAGGCCAATCTAGTACATGCACACTCTTGAGTAAGTGGCTTTTCAGTACCTTTCACTGCTTCCTCTACAGGAAGCCCAACAAAGGCTGCAAAGTCATCTGCGCTTATTGAGGTATAGGCTTGAGACACCAGTCCAAAGGCTCGCTGCCTAGTTGCATCTGTAAGAGGGATAATTGTAAAAATAAAATATTGTGAATCATTTCTGAATTTGCACAATAAAATTTCAGGTTTTTAAAAATGGTTTCAAGCAAATATGAACAGAACACTGCCATCTGACCTTACCTAGGGAAAAAAAGACTTTCCTTTATAATATCTACTGAAAAGTAGTGCTTTCACAACTGTTATGTGTTTTTCCCCCAACTCTCTTTACCTGTAATAGCATGCAGGTCAGATATAGATAGAGTCTTGCGGCATCCCATAGCTTCATGGCCATGAGGCTAAACCAGTGCAACTCTATGGAATGAGCCCTCTCAGCTGAGAACAGAACAACTATAATATAATGCCTCTGTCAAGCTATCCATTTGACAGAACTACCCTTACTGTAACTACTAGACCTGTAGGCACCTTTCCTTTTGAATCCCACACTTGATCACACCACTACCAAGGAGGCACCTTTTTATTTCATTTACTTTCATGAAATACTTTGTCAGTATGCCCCTCATCTCGTGCTTCTGAGGCTCCACACTCTGAAATATCTCAGCTCTCCTTTGGATTACACCTTCTCTCCCTGTTAGCTGATAACCATGAGCTGATCAGTTACTATATAAGTTCACTCAGCATGTATTGCTGCCAGAGTTGGAATCCACTTAATCCAAGTATTTGAAGCCTAACCTAACAAAGTCATACTCTAACTCCCATACAGGACTCCCATGGCTCACCTCAAATCCTTCACTCAAATGTACTCTCCCTACATTCTACTACGAACTCCCAAGCAATCACCAGTTTCCTTATACATCCCATAATCTCCCAGTTCTAAACACCACCTAATATTGCTTACATTTATGTCAGTACTATATATAACTCTTTATCCTAATTTCTATTAATATAAAACAGCCTTTGATTCCCATCCCAGGTTTACTTTGGTAGGAGAGTTGGTCAATGGTATCAAATAGGCTTGTGTATTTTGGCTGAACCTTGATCCGTTTCTGCTGCCCAAATTTTGAGAGACCCCCAGATGCGTTTTCGCATGCCTCCCGAAAACGGACGGGTGCCGAATAGCTGTTTTTGGTCCACAGCTAGATCTGGCCCATTGGCGGCCAATGGGGGGCTTCCTGGGTTCCCCTTCCCATCATTTTTTAGGGCTATGACCATACTTGGAGAGCACATCTACGACTATTATCCCACCAAGGTTCATAACATATGGGTCATCCCCTGATTTTTTTAAGGAATTTTTTTTTCTTTTTAGAGATAAAATCTCCTGACACATTCCCCAAAAGGTATCTTCCTGCTGGCCCCGCCCTGTAACTTCTCCAGGAGCAGGAGCAGGAGCAGGGCACCATTCCTTCCTGCCAAATGTCAAAGATGAACTTTCACATCACACAGTCCAGTGCCCCACTATTACACTTTCTTCTTTACTAATAAAGAAATAACAAAAAGCAAATTCTTCCAAAACTTTTGCATTTCTTGTTCTCACAAAACATACTGGAAGAGGCCAGAAGCAGCAGCAAGCATTGTCCCCTTAATAGAAAAACACTTCTGTATGATCCAATGGGGGGGGGGGGGGCATTTTCAAAATGTATTGTGGAAAATCTAGCCATGTTTGAGGGGAAAAACATGTTTTTGGAGCGTATTATAAGTCTTAGTGGTTCAGAGAAGGTCATCAGCTTCACTGAATCAGAAAGGTGAGGCAGTGGCAGCCCCAAAAATGAGCAACAGAGGGGATCAGGGACAAGGGGAGACGACTTCAGGTGGTCACCCCGCCCCAAAAAGAGCCAATCAGTCCCGCAAAGAAGGAAAGGGGAGGAGAGGGAAGGATGAGACCCCCAGGATGGCTGGCAGTCAGGGGCGGAGTGGTTGGCTGGCCACCCCGCCCTTTCTAAGTCTAGCAGCTGGTCAAACAAGAGAAAAGGAGCTGATGGCCTGTGTGGGGCAGGCGACGCAGGGTCAACAAGAATACTCCCACCGTGAGGAAGGTGAGCATGCAAATTAATATTTGGACAACGAGTGAGTCGAAGGGGGGGGGGATGCTTGGTGCAGCAAGGAAGGCAATAAGGCTTTGTGAACCTCTCCTCTGCTCTATTGATGATCTTGGTGGCCCTGTGGATCCAGGATTTTCCTGACTGGGATTACATCATTTGAGAAAAAATTTCTACCTCTTTTGGACTGCATGTAGGCCAAAGACAATATGGTTGGCTGACTGTTGCCACTGCAGCGCCCGTCAGTGGCTAGAAGAGAGGCTGCCACCTCCACGGAGGGAAGGAATGTGACAAGGCCATGTCTGACTGGAAAGACAAAAAAGCTCCTCCTGATGATGAAGAAGAAACTAAACTACTGGATTGGGGCTAAAATATCCTTGTTTGGGAAACTGCTAACTCTATAAGAGAACAATATGTCGGACCAGTAAACAAAACCAAATCACCACCACCACTATGGCTTCCTACAGCGTTCCAAAACCTACTCCCCCTTATCTAGTTAACTAATACACTTAAAATTATTTGGAAGAGATGTCTGAGGGGAATATTGAGATGGATTCCCCACAAACCCCTCAACATGTGGGTGACGTGCCGCTACAGCTGGCAGTGCGTGGGGTGACCTGCAGGTGACAATGAGGCAGCAGAACCCCTGGCACCTGGAAAGCAAAGGTCCACTGTTTGGGAGGACCACTCCCTCAGTTTGGATGAACAAGACCTTCTGGTTGAGACAGTTGTGGCCAATCACCTTCTCTCTCCTTTGGGAAAGAAAACAAGACAGCTGGCGGTCAGACAGCCACTCAACTACTTTGCCCTTTTAGGGGGAACTTCAGACATTGCTCTGTCTGAAGTGGCACTGCCAAAAGTTTAGCAATTTTCCAGACAAGGATAATATCGTTGGCTGTTGCTGAGTTGCTGTTTCCCTCCATGCGGGTTAGGTGACTCGACATGTTTAAATGGCATCCCCCGGCTGAGACAGCAGGCTTAGCGCCAAACATTTCCGAACAACCCAATGAAGTTCACTATGCCTCAAAAATATTTGTCAAGACACTTAACTGCTAAACTTTTTGTTGGAAACAGCAACCTTCTCAAGCCTCCACTAGTTATGTGTTGTGTATATAATTCAAATTGCTTACTGTATTGTATATGTGTGTGTACTGATATGCAATTTTACCGTAACTCTTTGTTGTGGGAGGAGCTACAGACCATGTGATCAGATCTGGGCTTGTTCAGGACTCAGGCTCCATTTTAGAACAGATCAGTTTAGACTTCAGTAAGAACTGTATGCTTCAGACTTCATTGCAGGAACAGTATGCTTAGAGACTCCATTGGACTTTCAGGCTAGACAGAGACTCTTCCTCTCCTCTTCCTTTCCCTCCCTCCCTCAAGAGAGACCTGGAAAGTGGGGAGGAGAGCAAAAGCATGGAGGAGATGCCCCCTCTCGCGATCCACCAGCTGCCTGGGGTCACCTTCTCTTCCTCTGCCCCCACTCCAAAAGGAAGACCCGGATAGCGGGGAGGGGAGCATAAACACAGAGGAGATGCCTCCTCCCATGATCTATCAATCCCGCTCCACGTGGAACAAACAAGAGGCAAAAAGTGAATTGATCGGCAGAGGGAAGGAAGGAGGAAGGCTGTCCAGCCAGCAGGACCAGGGTGGCATTGCCCAGCAGACCCAGACTTGCAGCGGCAGCAACACAACCTGCTTGCCTTTCCACTGCACCATCGATCGCTCCTTCGCCCCAGACCCATTCAAGGAAGCTGTTTGGTGGCTCTTGTCTCAGGGAAGCCCCTGAGGTACTGCCGTAGCCCAGGAAATGGCACAAGACTGAGTAGGAGGCCGCCGCAGCAGCAACAGCCTCGCCTCCAGGCTCCGTTTCTGCCAATGCTGTTATTGCTGACAATCCTCCTCCAGCTCGCTGCATGGCGCTACGAGAGGCTGCGCATTGCATGGAGCCGAACACTAGCCTGCCTCAGAGCCACAAACTTTTCCCCTCAGCGGCCCGCCTTACTCCAGCTTATACCTTGACTCGAGTATAAGCTGAGGGGGGCTTTTTCAGCCTAAAACAGGGCTTATACTCGAGCATAGAGTTGTTGTTGCTGTTGTTGTTGTTATTATTATTATTATTATTATTATTATTACTTGAAACTCAGAAGGCAGAGAGCACAGAGAGAAATATAAACAGAGAAAACTTGTTTAAAAAGGAATTAAATTATAGGTAGGTAAGTAACTAGATAATTTTCTGAGAATGAGGCTTTTCTGTTTATTTGTTGAGATTATTATTTATTATTGTTGTTGTTGTCTTTTAAAAGTATTTTTGAAGGAGAGGACGGGAAACAATGGGTTCTGGCAAAGTTTCTCCACAGATGGAAGCCCAAAACTAGGTTTTGTACTTGTTCTTACTACTGGCAACAGCCAAAAGATGATTACTAACACTTATTAATAATCATAGTTTTCTGAGAATTCGGCTTTTCTGTTTGTTGGCTAGGATTATTATTGTTATTATTAATCATAATTATATTTTAAAGTATTTTCTGAAGGAGAGGAGGGGAGGAGAAAAAGAAGCTAAAGGGTGACTTAAGGATCTCAGAGCCATCCAAATATTTTCAAAGAAAAGCACACCAAGAACAAAGAGATGCTCTTTGTTTCTCCCAAGTCCCCATGCCACCCACCTGTCCCGCACTTTCCCAACTCCCAGTTCTACTACGTAAAAAGAATCAAGAAAATGAAGGATCGGAAAGATTTAATATTAGAGAGAGGCCAAGCCAAGCCAAGCCAAAAAATAAAGCTGGGAGCGAGTAGCAAGGCAATCGGACTGAAGCAACACTCTAGAGCCAGGATGCAACTGAGAGCAATAGAGGTGCTTGCTCCATTAAATAGACACAGCCTATGTAAGACATGTCACAGTGTTCTTCTATTCTGATTGGCCCAACAGGCAGGGCTCACAGGGAAACCCCGTGTTAGCATGCGGCAGCCTCTTTGCACGCCACATGAAGTTGAATTGAAGAGGAGGAGCTGTGATTGGCTGCTGTGTGGCCCGTTCGGCCAAAAAAAACCCATGGCAGCTGAGCCTTTATTGTTATGGCCAGCCGAAGAAGCCGGATTGGCCGAGGGGAACCAACCAAACTGAATCTGTGTACAAGCCTAGTATCAAAGGCCACTGCGATATGCAAAAAAGCAGGGCAGGGCTCCCCTTATCCTTCACCCAGTTTTCTGTGACCAGGAAGTCCTCTTCAGGAAAGGGAGGACTGCTGCCCCCACTCACAAAGGGGCAATTAGCTTTTCTTACATACTGAAATTTCTACCTCCTCTTGGACTCATTCAATCAGTCCACTTGTGCCGGATCAAGACAGGCAAGGGTTAAGCTTCCACATGCCAAGATCTTTCCATAACATTTTACTCTCCTGCATTTCATAGCATATTTTTATACTATGTCGTGTTTTATTTCTAATTGTATATCTAAAAAGCATGTTATATTTTATGTTTGTTGGTCCACACGCATTTTAAAACATTGGGAAAAACATGAAACAAGAAAAAATAAATTGGACAGAAAGGACTGATATAAAAAACTAAAAATTGCCCTGAAGAGTAAAGCTGAAGAGGAAAAAGCAAGAAGCACAAATAGGAGAGAAAAGGATGACGACAACAGAGAAGAATGGAAGTCAACTTTTCTTCTACACCTATCCATTTTTCCTTTTTCCCTCTATTCCTTTCTCCTTTTTTCTTTCTCTTTTTTCTTCTTTCAATTGGTTTTTAACCCCCCCCACCCTTATTTCCCCTACCTTACACTACTATTTTATATATGTTATAAGATACTTTAATAAAAATATTTTTTAAAAACTGACCAAAAGAATATTCTGAGGTAGACTAATTCATTGGCCTTGGTCTACATCATCAGATCACCCCAAGTGAAACTTATCTCAACAAACTTGACCAAAGAAGCACTGAGCACTCCTCTGGGGCATTGCAAGATCAGCGGCCTGAAGTTTTGTCCACATTCATTAGATAAAGTTTGAATCGGGTAGTTATATATCCACAGGAAATGCAATTGGGCATTTCTTTTAAATAAAAAAAGAAAACATGACATTCAAACAGTATACATAATTAAGATTTTGTGCAACTTCTGTGAAATCACAGTCATCATATAGAGTGGAACAGAACTAACAGAACAATGTTTGTACCTCTCAGTGCTTCCATGATTGGCTGAATAGACTCCGACCACTGATGTGCACTAATTGTTGTATAAATTCCAGGAAAATCTCTCTGCCAGATTCTTTGCCCTACTGCCCAAATTGCACCAAGTTCAGGATTTGCCTGCAAAAAAAAAGGAGTCAGAAGGAAGCCACATTTGTTTCAGAAATCACTAACCTCAAAGCAACACTCCTAATCAAAGTCCATGTTAGGTTATGCAAAATACCGTTTTCCCATATACAAATGTAAACCTGTCTGACATGTTCAGCAGGAAATATCCTACTTTGTACTGTATTCAATTGACAACAGATATAAAGCAGCTGGAAAGAAGAAATATGAATTTTCTCTTGTAGCAGCTATGACAAGTCATGTTTTGCTATCTTTCTATGTTGCCTTCTGAAGAACTGCTGTTCTTCTAGACCAGGCATAGGCAAACTTTTTTGTTTTGGGGCCACATTGAGAGCCCCGCCGGGAGGGCCGGGCTGGACGGAAGTAGGGCCCGGGAGAGGGTGGGGCCAGGGCAGGGTCTGTATCATCCTCAGGATGTCCTCACAGCACAAGGACAGGGCTGCTTGCCCCATCTTTATGCCAGGAGGAAGGCGGTACACGTGGAGACTGCCCCAGTCATCCTCCCCGATCCTCAGGCTGTCCTCTTGGCATTATGCTAGGAGGAAGACGAGACAGGTGGAAGCTGAGAATGCTCCGGAGGGCTTCAGTCGCCACGTGCCTTCCTTGAACAGTACTCCCAGCATAAGAATGGGACCGCTTGCAACATCTTTATGCTGGGAGGACGATGAGACACACAGTGGCTGAGAGCGCTCCAGATGACGCTCAGCTGCAGTGGACTGCCATGTCCTTATGCCAAGAAGACAAGGTAAATGAGGAGGGTCTGAGGTAAGCACCCCAGGTGTCGCAACCAGCCTCCAGGCTTTAGTTTGTCCATGCCCGCTCTAGCCTGTTATATATATATTTTTTCCTTCCAAAATTCTTTTAAAATATTATCATTTTTGAACATTTACTTTTGCTTTTTTTTTTAAAGCATTACATTACTTTATCTATCTTTAGCCACTTAGTTCTTTATTCTGAAATGAGAAAGTATATACAGGCAGTCCCTGAGTTACAAACATCCAACGTACATAGTGACAAACGTGGGTGAGACAACAGGAAATGAGAGAAATCTAGGGTAATTCACTCCTGAAAAAATTATCATGAGGAAAAGGTATATCCACTGAAGTTTTATTGCCAATTTTTGTTTCCACAACAAGCCCTTTTTTTTCAAAGGCCAATTATCACAGGGACAGAAAGTGAGGCAAAATCTTCTGAAAAGGGGCACAAACAGCAAAACAAACATCAGTTATGTTACCCTTCCCTATGCTGTCCAAAGTTTATATATAGATATATGGCTGGAGTTACATTTTTAAATATAACTGTTCCAACTTACAAACATATACAACCTATCTTGTTAGTAACTTGGGGACTGCCTGTATATTGCAATTACAACATTACAAGGAAAATGTTAAAATATAGAATGAGGACAGTATAACTCGGTTGAAACTCCCGTTTTCATATTAAACCCTGATTGTTTCAAATCATAAAATTCATTCTAAGCCCACTAGAAGGAGTGCGTCCTTGCTAGTTCCCCTGAACCTCTCAGCGGTGTTTGATACTATTGACCATGGTATCCTTCTGGGCTGCCTTTCCAGGATGAGGCTTGGGGGAATTGTTTTACAGTGGCTCTGGTCCTTCCTGGAAGGCCGGTCTCAGATGGTGGCTCTGGGGGACTCATTCGACCCCCTGGCCGGTGGCCTGTGGGGTCCCTCAAGGTTCAATTCTGTCCCCCATGCTGTTTAACATTTGCATGGAATGACTGAGAGAGATAATCTGGAGTGCTGGAGTTGGTCTCAAATTTATGCAGGTGACACGCAACTCTATTACTCTTTTCCACCTAAGACAAGGATGCTGTCTTGATCCTGAATCGGTGCCTGACATAAGTAATGGACTGGATGAGGGCCAACAAGCTGAAGTTAAATCCAGGTTGCGGGACTACAGCCTGTGTTGGACGGGGTCACACTCCCCCTGAAGACACAGGTGCACAGTATGGGGGTGCTCCTGGACTCATCTCTGACCCTGGAGCCCCAGGTGTCGGCAGTGTCGGAGCGCCATTACACAATTAAAACTTGTGTGCCAGCTGTGCCCGTACCTTGAGACACCAGATCTGGCCATGGTAGTCCATGCTTTAGTCACATCCCATTTGGATTTCTATTATCAGCTTTACCCACTGTTCTTTCTTGGATTCAGAGATGGAGGACAAAATGATCTGTGCTACCTGAAGAGTTTGCTCACTAAATGGGTCTTCACTGTGGAGCCTGTAATAGTCTTCCAACAGGGTAGTTGTATCAGGAGTAATGCCCTGAAGGTAGTGTGTTCTGCAGCCTATCGTTATAGAAGCTAGTGAGCAGATTTTTACTATTTCGATAAAGCGCTCGTATTCCTCAGGAATTGGGATGACCGATATGATCTTGTCATCTTAATATGTCTGAGAGTTTAGACCAATATGCCTTTCTGATTCAGAGCATTGCTGCACAATGCTACCACTTATAAATAGGAGGTCTGGGTTATATCCTCGGAGCCATCTCCCACTGCTATAGAATGGTGGGAGCTTACTATCATGGATAAGCAATAGTTTGTGCAGGATTTGTTACAGAAGTCAACATGAGCAGGAGTAGTCAGAAGGCATGGAGGCTGTTAAGACAATTGAGCAATGATCCCTCACAAACTAATACCCATGCCAACATAAAGGCAGATCAGATAGCACATCAATTTCTGAAAAATGGGAAACCCAACCTTGCCACCAAAGAAGAAAAGAAACCAAGTCAGACAAACAGCTAATGAGAACAACAACTGTCATGAAACTTTTACATCTACTGAATTAGACATGGTAAAAATGGCAAAGCAGCTAGCCTGGATGATTTACAGATGGAACAAATTAAGAACTCTGGCCCAAAAGCAAGGTGCTCACTGCTGAAGGTTACGAACAACTCATTGCATCCTGTCAGATCCCCAAAATTTGGAGGAAAGTAAGAGTCATAGCCATCTTCAAACCAAGCAAAGACTACAATGATCCAAAAACTATAGACCAATTTCCTTGTTGTGCAATCTTTACAAAGTTCTGGAGAGGCCTATTTTGTATAGAATTATGGAAAAAAATAGACCCATGTAGGATTCCACAGCAAGCTGGCTTCAGGAAAAACAAAACCTGCACATCACAAATATTGAACCTGACTCAGCACATAGAAGATGGTTTTGAAAGGCAGAAGATTCTAGGAGCCATCTTCATTGACCATACTCTGGACCGTGCTCTGATTTACAAGAAGCACGGCTTGAATATCAAGCAAAATGTGGGTGCTAGAAATAATATCATACAAAAGCTGGCACAACCTGGGTTCACAACCAAACACTATGGCCTCATCAAATGCATTGAGCAGTTAAGAACTGTTTAAAATAAGAGCAAGAAATTTAAGAATATAAAATGAAAGGTGGCACTACAAATAGATGAATGTTAGCAGGGTAATCAGTCAGGCAGGGGCCATGAAATATTATCCGGCTTCCTCTCCATAAGCTAATGTACACAGGGATTATTTTATTAGCTTTTTAAAGGAGATGAATGAAGGGGCAGTACTAACCTGTTGTTTTTATCTATTTTTAAATTTTATTTTAAAGTTAATTTAAGATGTTGTTTTATATTGTATGGGCACTGAATGTCTGCCTTTGTTTGGAAGCCGCCCCCTTGAGTCCCTTTGGGGAGAAAGGACGGGTTAGAAATAAAGTTGTTATTGTTATTGTTGTTATTATTATTTAGTATTACCACCTTTAGATGGGACATGAGAGAAGCCTCTCACAAGGATGGCAAAGCATCGGATATCTGGGCATCCCCTGGGCAACGTCCTTGCAGACGGCCAATTCTCTCACACCAGAAGCGACTTGTAGTTTCTCAAGTCCCTCCTGACAAGGAAAAAAAACACCTTTACACAAGTAACAAAATTCTCCATTAAAAAATGAAAAATTAAAAAGATGCAATTTTTCTGATTTTATTACTAGTTTTCCTGATGTTGTGTAATGATTTAGTTATCAGTGTATTATTTTATTGTGTGCATTTATATTTGCTATATGTTGCCCTGGTGGCTATGGCAGAAACGTGGTATAAAGTGTGAGCCTTCAAGTTACTTGCTGACTTATGCCAACACCATGGATTTCATAGGGTTTCCTGAGATAAGGTATATTCACAGGTGGTTTTGGCAGTTTCTTCCTCTAAAATATAGCATAGAGCACCTGGTATTTCTTGGTGGTCTTAAGTAAATAAAACTATAACTTGCCTGCAGAATTAATGTCGCTTTCACTAGTTAAAGGGTAAGCTCCAAAGTCATGTTTATGCCTCAATTTCCAATGTCTTTGTTGCTCCTATTTATGTCTTCTGTAGCACAGCTCCTTACCTTCATTTTGGTATTCAGTCCATCCTAAATGGTATTTCATTCTTAGAACTATGACGATTTCCCACAAATTATCCTCACTCATGCCATGCAGTGATATGTGACCTTGAAAATGACCTTCTCCTTTTGTTCTCACTCCTGGCTTGCTTTTGTCTTTTTCTTCTCTATATATATTGAAGCAGAAATCTTCCTCCAGTTCCTCCTCAGACCCAATCCTCTCCTGTCAAGTGCAGTGCAGAGAAGAATGTGTTCCTAGATGCCTTCTCTTATTCCTAATTGCTACTTCAGAGAGTGGCTGGGAAAAGACCCTTTTGTATCTCAGCATGGTTCTCCCAGGATTTGAGACTTTAAAAAAGATGCAAACTTGCATCATTTTCTAGAATATCTGAACTGAAAATTTCATAGAAATTATTTACAACTAATCATCTCATTTTGGTTTAAAAGTACTACCCCTCCAAAAGATTTAACATTCAACATGATTCCCAAAATCTATTTATGAAGCTAAATCATCATATACTTCATAAGATACATATAATCAAAAAGTTGGAAAAGACCATAGAACACCCAATCCAACCTCCTGCCATGCCGGAAAAGCACAATCGAAGCACACAGCTTGGAGAGATAACATGATAGACATAGCTAAATACTTGAAGTGATGTCACCTAGAAGGCCGAGCAAGCTTGTTTTCTGTTGCTCCAGAGATTGGAACATAAACTAACTGGTCTCAAATTACAAGAGGAGGGGTTTCACCCAAACATTAGAGGGAAAGCATCTCGATAGAACAACTATTGGACAGTGAAATTTGCTATCTCAGAGGATGATGGACTCTACTTCTTTGAAGGTCCTAAGACAGGATGGCCATCTCTTGTGAATACTTTTAAGTTATGTATTCCTACATGGCACAGGTTTTGTCTTTATGGCTCCTGTAATCCATTCAAACAATCTGTCTAGGATTCATACACATTTCAAACCTGCATAATTTCCATCCTTCCTGAACAGAAGCAAAATTCACCATGAACAAACTGAAAATGAAGACACTGTTGTAGTGAAAGTCAGATAGGGCGAAATACACAAGTGTGAAATAGTGAAAACATCTTCTACTGTCTCTATGACATACAATGAGCTCCAGATCTGCAATTTCAATCACCCGCCATTTAGTAATATGCAGCATAATCATCTGTGTTTCTTTCTATCTATGTGAGGTCCCACAACCAAACCCCTGTGGATACAACAGATCCACTGTACTCTAAACTATGTAGCTGAACTGATGACGAACCCTATTGACATATACATTCTCTCTCATGAAAACTGAAAGAGACAGACAAGTTTTAATAATAAATCAACAGTTATCACATTGAAATACACAAAATACACAACATATCTATTGACACAATGGCAATAACATTAATAGATAATAATGGCAAAAGCGATCTGACTACTATCTATTTTAATACCTCTAGGAAACGAAACACATAAACCTATAATATTTTTTTATAGTAGTGAAAGTACTTACGGACTTAATCGCAGGAGGGATTCGTTTCCATAAATACCGTGCATTATTCCTGAAAATATAAGAATAACACTATAATTTTATAATATTGTCTACAACTAAACAGAAACACAAGAACTACAATCAAAGATACAGAACTTCAGGCAAAAGGACAAGGAATAATAATAATTAGTGGGCGGAGTGGCCTTCCTTTTTCTCTGGCTGCAGGAACAGAGGCAGCCAGAGCAACATGGCAGACATGGAGCAAGGGGACAGCAATGGGGTAAATAAATAAATAAATAAGTCCGTGATGAGCGAACCGTGAAGTAGCAGGGGAACACTGTATACACACACACATATATATATCACAATAAAAAGCAAAAGGACAAGGAAGATCCATACGTTGCAGTAGCATTTTTAGTAAATTACTAGCTTGGTTACCCGGTGTTGCCCGGGTTATTTGAAAAAGTCAATTTTTAATAGTTCAAAATGCGTTTTGGGTGAACTACAACTCAAATCATGCCAGGTTAACCCCGAGAAACTTCATGAGTACTTAAAGTTTGTTATGTTGGACAAGTTTGCTCTGGATACATCATTGCTGAGGTTCAATGTGCTCTCTGGATGCAGGGGAAACTACAACTCCCACTATGGTGAGTCAGTCCCCTGAAACCCTTCCAGTAGGTTGAGTTAGTCATGATGGTTCTGTGTGCCAAGTTTGGAGATCACAGTTTCCCTGGTTGTGGGGGAACTACAACTCCCAGAAAAGGTCAGCCCCCCCCCCCCCAAAAAAAAACCCCTCAAGTAATCATATTTCGGCATATCAGGTATATGTGCCAAGTTTGGTCCAAATCCATCGGTGTTTGAGTTCACAGTGCTCTCTGGATGTAGGTGAAGTATAACTCCCCCAAATCAATGTGAATTTTCCCCAAAGACCTCCAGTATTTTTTGTTGGTCATTGGGGTTCTGTGTGCCAAGTTAGTTCCAGGTCCATGATTGGTGGAGTTTAGGATGCTCACGGATTGCAGGTGAACAATATATCCCAGTACCTACAACTCCTATAAATCATGGTGAATTCTCCTCAAACCCCTCCAGTATGTTCAGTTGCTGATCAATTCCTGTTTGCTGTGTGCCATAGAAAAGAATAGGAAAGGGTTAAGGGAAAGGCAGTGGGGGGTCACGCAAATTCCACACCAATGGAGAGAGTAAGGAACACTTGGATGTCTGTGGTGGAGGAAAGACAAAAAAAATAGGATGAAATTGTCCCCGTATGAAAGCCTTCACTTGGGTGGTTGGCAGGATGGTGTTTGTGGAGGACATTGGCAGGGTTTTTGGACATGTTCACAATGCTCACTATATCCTGCAAAGTCATTGGAGGGGGGGGGGGGCATTGGTGTCTCCTGAGTAGTGGGAGCTATAGCTATTTGTGGAAGTGGGAGCTTGTCTGTGTAAGTGGACACTCTACCACATACACACATACATATTTTCACTTTTATTATGTGTACAGATATAGATTAACTTTCTGAAGGTATTATCACATCAAAGACAGACATAATTCTGTAGAATACTGGCTTGTTGTGAATAACTGGGTATATTAGTGAACACTACGTGATCACTAAACAAACTATTATTAACTATGGATCTTATGAAGTGGTTCTCTATTGCTAAATACAAACCATGAACCCTGACTTATTTCTGCCCTGATAGTACACATCTTACAATTTTAAACTAGTAAGAAATACAGTGAAAGTAAATGTATAGGCATACAGCATGCTACTATACTCCCTTCAAATCCCATATTAGAGACATTAAAAATAATTACTTACATGTCATTATGCAAAAGATACAAAGCAAGGAGTTGGGCATAAACAGGTGGTGTTGCTATTCCGCCGGGGGCCTTTAAAAAATCAAAGTGATTTATTTTAGATAATCCTTCCTTTTCCCACAACACCAATAAAGCATGAATTACTCTGCCATATAAAATCTTGTTATCTGCTTTGAACTGGATTATATGGCAGTGTAGAAGGGGCATTAAGACCCTTTTACACTGTCCTTGTATCCCAGGATCTGATCCCAGGTTATCTGCTTTGAAATGGATTATATGAGTTTGCACTGCCAGATAATCTAGGATAAACAGATAATCTAGGATCAGATCCTGGGACATGGGGCAATGTAGAAGAGGCCTCAGACTCCTAGAAACCTATCACATGAACTGCTTTCAAGACAATTGTCGCACATCCTATATCACAGCTGTGTTTGGCATCCAAGGCACTCTAGGGCCCCTTCTAAAATCAAGATTATCTGATTTGAACTGGATTATATGGCAGTGTAGATGCATATAATCCAGATCAAAACAGATAATGTGGCAGCGTAGAAGGGATAAAAGGACAATTACAAGAATGACCCTCAAACTCACATTTACCAGGTCTTGTTTTGACTTCCTAAGAAATTATTTGTTACTTGTGTTCCACATGCCATTTTCTGCTATCCTCAGTTAGGGGAAGCGGTTCAGTTTGTCTCTGTGGCTTCAGAATGCGTCAAATTCCACAAATTTAAAAGCGAGTCTGAGAAGAAGGGATATTCACTAGTTCAAAGAGATTTTGTAAGAAGCCATTTGTAACCAGAAAATTAGAAAAATGAAGACTGCAGTCGTGAATAAATTTTAGAGGATTTGGGGACAACATTCCAGGGGTTGAAATAGAGAATACATCAGCTAAAACCACTTACCATCAATATTTTAACTTTTGCAACAGGGAAAAACATACAAAAGGTATGATCAAATGATGGTGTGATCATCTGGAAAGTCCAAGAGGGCTGGGCTGGGACCCCAGGAGCAGTAGATTCCAGTGTAGCCCAAGATATATATTATTAGTACACATGTTTATGAAATATTTGGGGTATCTCAAGCTTTAGGGCACCCTAATGCCTGAAATATTTCTCTCACAACATACATTAGAATGGGACTCTTCAGGCCCTTTAGCTGTTGCTGGATGGAGGTTCCAACAAATGATGAGGAATAATTCAAGAAGTTTCCCTCGGGATGAGATAGAGCAGAATATAAATAAAGTAAATAAATAAACCAACAACACCTAGAGGGTCACAGAATTCTCACCAAAGATACATGACAGAAAGTTGTGCCATTCTGTGTAGAAGTGCACAGAAAAATAGAATATCACCTTACTTTAGAAGGACACAATCAAAACTCACAAAGTGTCTCTATTCCACATACATATGCTTCTATCACATAGTCACGGCTTCCCTTGTATTATTTATGAAGGTACATCTATCCAAGGCTCTTGTGACAGTTTGAGATGAGAAATACCCAAAGGTGCTTTCTCCACCCATAGCATTAAAAAGCTAGACAAAAAGGGATGCTTTCCTGTAAGGGCTATATTTGTATTATTTATGTCATTTTTATAATGGACATTATCATGCTTAAGCACTTTGCAAAATGTACACTTTTGTTCACTGGCCTTGCAGCTGTGAAATTTGGAAATGCAAAAGCTCTCTGATAACAAGGCCCAGAAAGGGAGACAGCCAGGACAGCTGCAGGACAGCAGTAATTTTATCTTTTTCCTGGGAGAACCAAAGTTGGAGCCAAGGAGGAAGTTGATATTTCCCTCCAGTCTGTGATAACAGATAATACCAGAGCTGCACATCTTAAGGTGTTGGCATAGATACAAGATATGTATCTTCTATATGTTTCTTTTGCTCACTGGTGATAATGCTTAATTGCCAAAGGTGCCTTGCTACTATGGTTTGTCACTGTCAAAACAGTTTTGTGGCAGGCTATCTGCCTCTGGCAACCCCAGCTGGTATAAGTAAATGCCTGCATTTTTCCTTTTCACAAAAAAGTCAGAACCCAAAACTCTTTCATCCTCACATTTGACCTGCACATTCAAATGGTTAAGATCGCTACCATTATGTTTCTCCTTGATTCAAACCAAGGAAAAAGGCTCATAGAGTTCCTCTCCTAAATAATCTCATCAATGGCTGGTTGATAATTTCATAGACTCATAAGAGTTGGAAATGAGCACATGGGCCATCCAGTCTGACTCCCTGCCACGCAGGAAAAGCACAAAGTACCCCTGGACAGATGGCCATCCAGCCCTTGTTTAAAAGCCTTCAAAGAAAGAACCTCCACCATTGCATTTACTGAAGTTCTGAAAAGCTGTTAAGCGGGCAGAATGTGTTTTGCCCTGTGAGAAGATGATCTGTATTTAGGAACATTTTTGAGACAAGTACATGTGTAAGAGCTATAAGCTGGCTGCTCACAAATAAACTATGGACTCGACATTTAGAACGAGGACCACCATTCCCTAAATTATGAGACTTTGCCAGCTGACATTAATACCATTCTTAGGGATACAGAAACCAGACACATATGAAAGTAAATGTATACAGCCAGGGTTGTGATACTGAGCTCTAGTTTTCATGCAGAACAGGGAAGGGACAAATCTACCCATATTTTTTTCAGTTGAAGCCATGCAAGTGAGTCCACATATTCATCCAACGTGCTTGAACTGCTTGCAAAACTTCCAACACAGCAAAAAGTATGTCTTATCGGAAAGGCTTCAGATCAGAAGAGTTTTGATTTTATTATTATTCTAGAATACCTGTATATGTACTTAATTATGTATCTTGGAGATATCTCAAGTCTAAGGCCCCCTTCTATACTGCCATATAATCCAGTTTAGAGCAGAAAATCTGGATTTTATATGGCTGTGTAGAAGGGCCCTTAAATATGAAATACATTTACTGTATGCTTCACATAGGTCTTATACACATAGCTTGAAAGTAAATTTATACACAATAAAAGGATGTGTGCATTGAATCATTGGAAAACAAAGTTATCACTCTTTCTGCAACCCATCAAGACAATTTGAATATTCAAGTTTTGAATATGTTTTTCTTATTGAATTTTTAAAATACCAATGATATTAAATTCTTCCTTAATGTTTGTATAGTTGTAGATTTTAAATTGTATAGAAATGCTTTTAACTTTGCGTATCCTTGTGAAAAGAAAAGCAATGTTTAAATAAAAATAACAATAATAATTTTGGAGTAAGGATAACAGATACCTCTACTGTACACATATATACCTATACCGTATAGAAGATCGCATCTCATGAGCTTTTCTCTAAGTCTGAGTTGCTCAAACTGTTTTGGACTTCAGATCCCACAATTCCTAACAGCTGGTAAACTGTTAGGATTTTTGGGATCTGAAGTCCAAAACACCTGAAAGAGCAGAGTTAGTTTGAGAAACGCTGCCCTACGTTCGCGGACTTTCTCTTACATCATGGCGGCTGCATTAAAAGACTATAGGTGCATCCAGACTGTGGAATAAATGCAGTTTATACACTACCATATAAAATCCAGATTATCTGCTTTGGACTTGATTATTTAGCAATGTAAACTCATATAATCCAGCTCAAAGCAGGTATTGTGGATTATCTGCTTTGATAATGTGGATTATATAACAGTGTAGAAGGGGCCTGGCACCACATGCTCAATGCTCTGGAATCAGTGTTTGTAGTTTAGTGAAGCATGAGTACTATTTGGCAGAAAATAAAAACGACCACTTCCATGCGTCCACAGCACTGAGCCATGGCAGTTAAGGTGGTGCCAAACTGCATTCATTCTACGATGTGTCTATGCAGAAACTGGTGAGGGCAGCGCATTCATTCCCACTTTGCTCCTTCAGTGCAGGGAGACCGGCTTTCAGGCGAGCAGCTCAAACTCTGTGTTTGTGAGGGTGACCTGAAAGCAAGAGGCGAGGGAAGCCTATTCCCCTCCCGCTACCCTTCCAGACCTCCAGCTCTTGCGTCTCGCATTGCTCCAGCAGCTTCCGGTAGCTGAAGGCGCCACTCGCCGCCGCCATCACGGCCACTGGCATCTTCGCGCCCGCTTCCACTCCCACCGAAGAAGCGGGGAGACGGGCGCTTCCTGGAGACGGCGGCTGAACCAGCGCGCGCTGCGTACGTAAACTACGTAGCTTCCTGCCCCGGCGCGGTGACGTCACCCCAGTCCTCTCCAAGGAGAACGGCCAGGATCATAGAGATAGAAAAAGTGAAGAGTACCGCGCGAGCCGCATTTAAAGTTTTAGCCGATTGAGGGTGCCTCTGCTGTAGAATGAATGTGACTGCCAGGGTCCAATGCTATGGTATCCTGGTAGTGTGGTGAGACATCAGCACTCTTGGGACAGAGAAAGCTAAAGATCTTGTGGAACCACAGCTCTTGATTCTATAGTTATGGCAGTTAAAAGTGGTGCCAACCCGATTAATTCTGCAGTGTAGCTGCACCCTATGCTGATTGGGACAAATAAGCACAGATAAGAGTGCCTTGGACCGCCAGAAGATCCCACCAGTCCATAGTCATGCTCACTGGAGGGAAGGATATTAGAGGCAAAGATGAAGTACTTTGGCCACAGCATGAGAAGACAGGAAAGCTTGGAGAAAAGAATGATGCCAGGGAAAATGGAAGAAAAAAGTAAGAAGGGAGATTAATCCTGCAGTGTATGTGCACCCTGTACTGATTTTGGGACAATAAGGAACTAGAAATAGCAAAGTCATGTCATTGTGAAAACAAGGGGAAAATGTAGCACACATTCCTGCTCTTTTCTCACTAATTTTGTGTGGAAATTACTGGTTTATTCCTAAGCAGTGCTGCAAGCCATCCCTGGTTTATTGTTGCAGGATTTCTAAGGCCTCTTCCACATTGCCATATAATCTACATTATCTGCTTTGAGCCGGATAATATTGTGGCAGTATGAGTCTACACTGGCAGATAATACAGTTCAAAGCAGATAACCTGGATTTTATATGGCAGTGTTGAAGGGACTCCAAAAAACCTCATCATTCACATTGGAACTGAAGTTAAGGTTATGTTGAGGGAGACATTTTAAAAGGGAATTTTCAGAAATGTTTCCAATGACTGTAAGTCCCATATGTCCTAATTTACTGCCATATGACCTGATTTGTAAAGGCCCTTGTGAGGCCCATTTCAGGTTGTGACAAAGCCTTTTTCATGCACTTCTGTACGCATTTTGTCATTATTGTTAGGCCCGCAATAAAAGCCTTTGTAGTAAGAATCCAACTTATGGCCTCCTCCTTGCACTGCTGCCTGGGCCTTTGTGGAGACTCCTAAATGCATTTGGAGTGCTGGTGTGCCCGTGCCCCTACATTTGTGCCCTTTCAATGGTAATGCTCTTTCCAACTTAGTACAATGGATTTTTTGTGCTGATAAAATACTGTTTATTGTCCTGATAAATTACTGCAGCTTCATGTTGTTAGTTTGTGTTTAATTTTTGATCAACAGTAATCCTAAGATCCTTTTCATGAGTAGTACTTTTATGGTAGGTTCTTAAAGAAGCACGGCAGGCCTTACTTTGAAGTGGAAAAAATGCAACTGGCTAGGCCTCTGGGAGAACTCCAACTCAAATTGCTGAAGCCCCCTTGAGCACATTCATGTAGCCTGAATATAATAAGCACCAGAATGAGTTCTTTTTCTCTTAACACACTTAGTGCAGTGGAGGTAGTAATCCCACACAAGACTTACTGCTGGTTTTACAGAAACCTTAACAAAATCCATGAAAGACGAACCCGTGAATGGGGCTGGGGAGGAAGGGGCTGTACTTTGATTTCAGTAACAAATTCCTCCCTATTGGTTAGGATCAAATACAGGCTTGCTAATCCCTATATATTTTCCCCTACCTTTTGCAATGGTAAATATAAATAATTTGTTGAAGAGCCTATACATAGCAGAGTTAGTCTCCCAGCGTGTTAATTGAAGCCCCCCATAACTTAATTCCTGGAGATTTCTGAGGGTGCTTCCAGACAGCCCTTTAAACCGAGAACATTCACGTTTGAAAAACATGAATGTTCCCGAGTCCTAATCTACATACACCCCAGAAAGCATGTGCTTTCTGGGGTGGGTGTCCAGATGCGCTCCCGGACTTTCTGGTAAAGGGACATGCACTTTGCACATTCTCAGGAGTCCCCTTCTGACTTGGGAGCGTAGCGCGGAAGGAATAAAACAAACGTTGAATGTCTCTGAAGATTAGCTTTATTTGCTGGCCAAGCAAATGACAGCAGTTGTGCTCAAGGCATGAAAATACTGCTGCGCCCTCAAAATGGGGTTGTGGTGTTTTATTGTCTTCCAGAAATTCAAAAAACATATTTTGATTGGTGTTAATATACTGTCCATTTATTTGATCTGTGATTACCTAATACATTTTGTTTGGCTCTCTATTACTAAGCAAGCAAACAGGTGCAAAAGAGTAGAAACTGGAATAAATTGGACTTTATATTTTCTTCAAGTGATCCTGACTCACTGGGATGCGTGCGGCAGGCCCTGGTTTATCTTATTGTTACAGGTGAAAGTGGGAATGCTGTGTGAAACTAAATGGAGGATAGGCTTGAGAATCACTCCTTAACTGCAGCTGCTGCTTTTTAGAATCATACCCGTGTCTGTATATACTTTACAGTTGAGACATTCAATCACATAGCATCTATAAAATCTAATAGAACTACGTCTCCTTCACTGGGAGAACACTCGGATGCCCTAACCACCTCCCCAAAACCCCTTTGAAAAATAAAAGACCTGGCCTCCATTTGCATGGTGCCAGAACTCTCCTGGCTTGTAGGAAGGACGTTCCAGGAGAGCTTCGGCACCAAGCTAATGGAGGCCAGGTAAATTCTTTCATTTTTCAAAGGGTTTAGGGGAGGGGGTTGGGGAGGAAGTTGGTGTCCTTGCCGTCTTCCAGGCTAATTTAGACCAAAAAAGCGGGACTATAGTCTGGACTGCCCCCGAAAAAGGGAGCAGTCCAGACAGCAGAAATAGTGGATTTGTCCTGCGCCTTCCAAGAAGGCACAGAATAAACTCACTAACAAATTATCTCATCACAAAGCAAGGTTTTCCTGCTTTGTGGCGAATGCAATTACATTCCTCTAAGATGTCATCTAGTAACTCCCGCTTTAAACGGGTTGCCTGGAAACGCCCTGAGATTTGATTCCGAAAAGCATTGTCTGCCATGTTTATTTATCTTTTGATGCTCTCAACTGGTCATAGAATCACTCTGATCATTTTCATTGGTTTTCTATACATCTGAATTTGTTTCTGATACATAATGCTACCCCCTCTCCTTTTGAAGGTCCTTTTGAATAGATTATACACTTCAATTGTATAATTCCAATGATAAGAACCATTCTTCCAGGTCTCTGTTATGCTTATAAAGTCAAATTGACTTTCGTGCAATAAGACTTCGAGCTCATCTTGTTTGTTTCCCAAATTTTTTGTGTTGATGTATAATCATTTGAAGCTTCATAGGATCGTAGAGTTGGAAGAGACCTCGTGGGCCATCTAGTCCAACCCCCTGCCAAGAAGCATGAAAATCACATTCAAAGTATCCCCAACAGATGGCCATCCAGCCTCTGTTTAAAGCCTCCAAAAAAAGGAGCGCCACCACAGTTTGGGGGAGGGAGTTCTACTGCTGAACAGCTCACACAGTGAAGAAGGTCTTCCTAACATTTGTTCTCACCTGTTAATTTACTGTCAATCTTTTTGTGGGCACCATTCTCTCCCTCAACTTTTCCTCTAAATTTGTGTCTCTTCTATATTGTTTGCTCCTGACTTCAGGGCATTTCCTCACTGTTACAGACCTCTTCATTTCCCTTGGCAGTTTCTTTCTGTTGATTTTGTAAGATCAATTCCCCCTGTGTTCTGTTCAAGAAGTCCTTATACTCTGTAAGGCAATAAAGGTACTCAAGATGTAGCTGTAGTGTGCTCACTTAGGGCCCATCCAGACAGGCCCATGTCCCAGAACGTGTCTGGGTTTTTTCCCAGGCGCCCCCCATTCTGTATCTTTGCATTTCATTTTTTCTGCCTAATTGGAGTATCTTGCATTTGTCCCTGTTGAATGTAATTTTGTTAGTTTTGGCCCATCATCTCTAATTTTTTAAGATCGTTTTGAATTATGCACCTGTCTTTCAGAGTAGTGGCTATCCCTCCCGATTTGGTGTCATCTGCAGACTTGATGATCGTGTCTTCTAGCCCTTCATCAAAGTCATTAATAAAGATGTTGAACAGAACCGGTCCCAGGACGGAACCCTGTGGCACTCCACTCGTCACTTCCAAACAATGAAGAAAATTACTGAGCGGCATTCTGTAGACACTGATACTAAAAGACAAGGGAGTTAAGGATGGATGGGAGTTTTTAAAAAGTGAAATACTCAAGGCGCAAATGCAAACAGTGCCAACAAAGAAAAAAAAATAAGACAAGTGCGAAGAAGCCAGAATGGATGTCCAAAGAACTTCTAACTGGGCTAAGTCTCAAAAGAGACATGCAGAAGAAGTGGAAAAGGGGAGAAATCACCAAAGAATTCAAACGAATAACCAACTCCTACAGGGAAAAGGTTTGCAAGGCTATAGCGCAAAATGAGCTCAGGCTTGACAGGAACATTAAAAACAATAAAAAGGGATTCTTCGCTTACTTCGGTAGAAAAAGAAAGAACAAGGAGGCTATAGGGCCTCTGTGAGGAGAAGATAGGGTAATGGTTCCCCACAACACCAGAAAAGGAGGTCATGATAGACAGTGGATAGGGAAAAGGCAGAACTACTTAATGCCTTCTTTGTCTGTCTTCTCATACAAAGAAAGCTATCCTCAAGCTCAGGAACATGGAGTGGATGAAGGATTGGAGGAAATGCAACCCCAAATAGGGAAACAACTCATCCAGGAATACCTGGTGGCCACTCTAAACAAATTCAAGTTTCCAGGGCCAGATCAATGACATCCAAGAGTATTGAAGGAATTAGCGGAAGTTCGTTTGGAACCACTGGAACTTCCACAGCCTCACGTCGATACCAGGCAAGATTCCGGAGAAAATCGTTAAGAAAGTGGTCTGCAAACACTTAGAAACGAATGCAATAATCGCTAATAGTCAACATGGATTTATCAGAAACAAGTCATGCCAGACTAATCTGATCTCTTTTTTGATAGAGTTACAAGCTGGGTAGATGCGGGGAATGTCGTGGATGTAGCCTATCTGGATTTCAGTAAGACCTTTGACAAGATCCCTCATTACCTTCTGGCAAACAAACTAGTCAAATGTAGGCTAGGCAAAACTACGGTTAGGTGGATCTATAACTGCTTAAGTGAATGAACCCAAAGGGTGCTCACCAATCCTGGAAAGAAGTGATGAGTGGAGTGCCATAAGCAGGGTTCCGTCCTGGGCCCGGTTTTGTTCAATATCTTTATTAATGACTTAGATGAAGGGTTAGAAGGCATGATCATCAAGTTTGCAGATGACACCAAATTGAGAGGGATAGCTAGTACTCCAGAAGACAGGAGCAGAATTCAAAACGATCTTAACAGATCAGAGAGATGGGCCAAAACTAACAAAGTGACATTCAACAGGTTCAAACGCAAGATACAGTGTTCCCTCATCGCTGGGGTTAGGTTCCAGGACTAACCGCAATAAGTGAAAATCTGTGAAGTAGGGACATATTTATTTTACTATTTAGACATTCTTTTAGTAGTTATACACTATTTTAAGTCTTCATCAACCAATCGTGTATTGATAAATCGCCTCCTTCTCCTTCCGTTGCTGCTTGGGATCCTTTTCTCTCCCTTCAGCTTCTCCTTCCTCCCTTCCTTAGGCTCTAAATTGTAATTTTTTATGATTTATAATAGTCTTTTAGAGTTTCTTGAAAAACAGCGAATCCACGAAAAGTGAACCGTAAAGTAGTGAGGAAACACTGTACTCCACTTAGACAAAAAAAAAATGAAATGTAAAGATACAGAATGGGGGACACCTGGCTCGATAGCAGTACATGTCAAAAGGATCTTGGAGTCCTCGTGGGAAAGAAGGTGAGTATGAGCCAACAATGTGATGCAGCAGCTAAAAAGGCCAATGGGATTTTGGCCAGCACAGGCATGTAGCCGGGGGGGGGGGGCTTGAGGGGCTTCAGCCCCCCCCCCCCCCCCAATTTCTCAAGGTGGTCTGCGAGAAGGCCTTACTGGTACGTGGCATGGTGGCATCCTTGACCGCGCCTCGGCACACTCTCTTTCCTTTTCGGTGCCCGTGGTTTCAGCCTTCGGTGCCGGGAGAGGAAGGGGAGTGTGCTGACAGCCCAGGCGCCAAAGAGGATGCCGCCGCACCACAGACCATTTGGAGGCCGCAATAGGCCTTTGCGCCTGTGCATAGAAGTCTCGCCACACTCGTGGCTGGGAGTGGAGTGCGACAAGCCCGTCGGCTGCCTTCTGGGACTCTCTGGATTCAGGTAAACAACAACTCCTAGTTATCCTAGAAAAATGCAACATGTTGAAATTAGACATGAACAAGTGTGTAAGGCAGGGCTACGATGGAGTTGCCACTGTGGCTGGCCATCTAACTGGAGTTCAAACAAAAATTTGAGAAACATACCCCAAAGCAAGATATTTTCATTGTGCAAGTCATCGACTGAACCTTGCATTGAGTGATACATTTTCAAACTCTTCTGTCAGAAATTGTCTTGGAACAATAAAAGTAATAACAAATTTCTTCAGAAACAGTTCAAGTGCTAACAATATTTTGCAGATTAATATTAGCATTCATGTGCCAGAAACAAAATAAAAAAGACTTGACACATTTATGAGAGACTTGTTTCATTGAGAGGCATAACAGTGTATTGACATTCATTGAACTATTTAAGCCGATTGTAGTTGCCTTAGAAAAAATCTCAGAGAAACCATGGAAAATTTCTTCTTCAGCTTCAAACTTTTTGACTGCAATTGAAAAAAGTGATTTCATTGTTAGCCTGTTTGTTTGTGAACAACTCTTCAGCCTTACTTTGTCGCTATCAATTTTTCTTCAGGAAAAAAGTCTTGATATGGCATCTGTCATAAACCACGCTAAGTCACTGTTAAAGTCTTTAGAAATTTTGAGAACAGATGGAAAAGATCATTTTGTAAAACTCTTTCACTTAGCAAGAACAAAATCTGAAAAAAATATTTCAAAGCAACTTGACAATTCTAAGGCAAAGTTCAAGACAGGTACATCGGGCAAATCCAGGGACTAATTCTGTAGAAGATTATTTCAGGTGTTCATACCATGTGTCGATTCACTCATACAGGACATTACTGAAAGGTTCATGTCAAATGAAGAAATTTTAACCAGTTTCCAGGTTCTCCTCCCTGGGTTTTCAGGTCTAGACAAAGTTCACCATATGGAACAACTGTCAGAATACTTTGAAAATGACACAGTACTTGCTTCCGTCAAGGCTGAGTACATAATGTGGTGTAATATTACACCATCAATTAAGAAAGATACTGAAGTACTTAAAGTGTTGGAACTGTGTGACAAAACCTACTATCGGTTAATAAATTTCCTTTTGACTGTGTTAGCTACTCTACCAGTAATGACATGCAGTGTGGAAAGATCGTTTTCAACTATGAAGAGAGTGAAAATGTATCTAGAAGTTTAATGACAGACGAGACCAGAGATTTAGTTGACTAGCAATGATTTCCATCCATCGGGACATCACTATCAAACCAGAAAAAGTAATTGACAAAATGGCCGGGGAGAAGAAAAGAAGACTGTTGCTGTAAAGTAAAAAAATAAGTCAAAAAGTATTCTAAACATTTGGTTAATAAAAGTAAATAAATAAACTGTTATGTTTATTCATATCGTGATGCTCAATATATCCCATATGCATGGGGGTATTGGGGTAACGATACAAAAGGTTTGCTAGGGTAGATCCTCTCTCATCCAGACTCACCCCCCCCCCCTCTCGAATCAAAATCCTGCCCACGGGCCTGGGCCAGCATAAATAGGAGTATAGTGTCTAGATCCAGGGAAGTCATGCTACCCCTCTATTCTGCTTTGATCAGACCACACCTGGAATCACATTGTGTCCAATTCTGTGCACCGCAATTTAAGGTGTTGACAAGCTGGAATGTGTTCAGAGGATGGTGACTAAAATGATCAAGGGCCTGGAGAACAACTCCAATGAGGAGCGGCTTAAAGAGCTGGGCATGTTTAGCCTGCAGAAGAGAATGCTGAGAGGAGACATGATAGCCATGCATAAATATGTGAGGGGAAATCATAGGGAGGAGAGAGTAAGCTTGTTTTCTGCTGCCCTGGAGACTAGGACATTGAACAATGGCTTCGAACTACAGAACAGGAGATTCTGCCAGAACATAAGGAAGAACTTCCTGACTCTGGAGTGTGGTGGAGGCTCCTTCTTTGGAGGCTTTTAAGCAGAGTCTGGATGGCCATCTGTCAGGGGTGCTTTGAATGTGATTTTTCTGTTTCTTGGCAGGGGGTTGGACTGGGTGGCCCATTAGGTCTCTTCCAACTCTATGATTCTATTATTCTATTTCCATATACCCTCATAACACCACTTTCCCACACTTCTACTATTTATTTTTAACAGCAGTTTCGCAGCTTCAGTAATAGTTAACAAGAAAATTACAATTATAACTTTAATATATTAAATAAACACACAAACAGCCAGCTTGGGAATAGTGAGGGGGAGGGAAGGAGTGGGAGAGATGGGGATTTCCACCCCTTAATATCACTTTGCTGCCAGTGTGTTGGCACTGAAGCGAAATGGACCCATAACACAAGATAACTGATGAGTATGTTGTAGGATTGCAAACTATAAGGTGGGTTTTCTCTGTCAATTAGTAAGGGTCAAATCAATCGCTGGGAGGAGGTAGACTGGCTGCAGCTGCACACCGTATAACGTGATAGGGCTTCAATGTTTGTTTCCCTCCCTCATGCAATGACAACCATAGTCTCTCGTTAAAACTTTTCAAAGAGCAAGATTGGTAAATAGTTGTCTGCCTCAGGCCCTGAAAACACTATTAGCCAGAACAGATTTAGTCCTAGAACCAGTAGAACAAGTGAAATGTCTCAAAATAAGGATGTTGTATATATCCAACTGATGGGAGTACCTAAGGAGTCATCTACCAGAACTGTGCCACTCAACTGCTTCAGTGCTCATTTTCCTTGCCTTAATCTTCGTGCCAAAATAAGCATAACTTCCCAGCCATTTATTATTTTTCCGTTTCCCCCATTCTGTTCCCCTCCCTCCAAGCCACTGCTACTACTACTGAAGGACAAGGAATACAAATAAATCACAGTTCACCACTTGATGTGCTTTTCATCAAAGGATTTGCAGGTCTGCTTCAGCATGGGATACATCGTTAACAACCTCTAACCTTCATAAAAGGCATTACCTTTTTAATCATTGCCTGGCTTAATGTCAATATAATGTGTTCTGTGTGTAGATTCAAGGTTTGCCTCTTTTTTTTTGAGACAAGTTGTATTTTGACTATAACAAAAAAAGTATTGCTCGACTGAAAGGATTTAGAGAAATCTGCAGGAGTGTATTTGTCAAAGAAGAAACTGCCTATTGGAGATTAGAGTCTAATGAAATTTGTCTTTGTTGAGCTGGGGCTTGTTTCTTTTTCACTTTTGTACAAAGTCAGGCTTATTAAAATTCACAGTGAGCCCAACACAAAAGCCATATCTTAGGATCCAAAGGCCTGCTTATTAATTCAGAATGTTTGATTCAAAATTGTACTGAGCATAACAGTTTCAGAAGAATTTCCTTTTTGTTTGGGGTTAAAAAAACCGACGTGCTGATCATTGTCTTTCCCATTTCTATAAGCAGCAACTGAAGCAAGCAGATGTTGTGATTCAGAGGCAGTTCTGAGAGCGGGACTCTGGTGAGGAAAGAGCACCACAAGCAAGAGCCTGGTCACGCTAGTACGGCAGCAATAAGGCACAGGATTGAGGCTCAAACTTGGGAACAGAAATTCTGAAAGTTAGGAAATTCCTTCTCTTCAAAGATATCTCTTTAGGCAGACTTTGGCCACATCTACACCAGTTGCTTAATGGTGTAAGGCTAGAAAATGTTGACCTTTTCAGCTACCTTGGCAGCCATCTCTCCACAAAAGTTGAGATTGGCACCAAAATGCAACACTATCTGAGCTTTGTGAGTGCAGTATTTTTTTTTAAAAAAAAATGAAGCAGAGTTTTTGAGGACTGGGACATTTGTAGGGGATACTGATGCTTGTTTATAAAGCTATTGTCCTTCATATTAGATTGCACGCCTGTGAAACATGGACCATCTACAAATATCACTCATCCTGCAAATAATAATAATAATAATAATAATAATAATAATAATAATAATAACTTTATTCTTATACCCCGCCCCATCTCCCAGCTTACATGGGGCCATGCCCAGACACAACAGTATAAAAGCAAATACAAAACAATAAGCAAATCAATCAACAATAAACATCAACATCGATAAAAACAGTCATAAAAGATCTTGGGAAGACAAGTGGACAAATGTTCTGGAAGAAGTAAATACCACCAGCATTGAAGTAATAATTCTCTTCCATCAACAGCTGGACCAGCCATATTGTTCAAATGCCCAATCACAGTCTCCCAAAGCAGTTACTTTACTCTCAACTTAGGAACAGAAAATGGAATGTCAATGGACAACAAAAGAAAATGGGTTTAAAGCTAACCTAAAAAACAGTACAAACATAATTGGGTTCCCACAGAAGTTGAGGAAGTAAGAAACCATCTTTGCTCCCTTGCTTTAGGTAAGCCTTATCTTAGGGCGCTTCCAGACAGCACTAAATCACAAGTTTTAAACAGGGGCAAAAAATCCCAGGACTTCAGGAAGAGATCCACATACAGGCTTGTTAGTCTTGGGATTTCTGCCTCTGTTGTCCAGACTTGCTGCTTTGCTCCGAGATTTAGAGGCTCCCAAGATGGCCACCATGGGACTTCTGCTGGAAACCTCTGAGTTTTTTTTTAAAGGCGAGATGCGGATATACGGATATGCAGATCGCTGCAAAAGTTCTGTTCTTTTACCTGGCCGGAGAAACTGCCCCCCAGATGTTTCATGAAGTATCTCCCACGCAAACAAACCTCATGGAGTAAGACCACTACTGCCCAAGTCAGAAGTACAGAATCAAACAGGAACACACACTTTTAAGCCAGAACTTTGTCATTAATGGCTATTTTTACAGCCTAGCTGCCTAGCCATCTCTCCAGACAGATTTGGTTGTGTACTTGTGGCATCAAACAATAATGTGCTGTTCCTAGGTTATACATGGCTGTTCCTATTAGCCACCTGCATGACTTTGGCTCTCAGTATTTACATTCCTTTCCAGCATGTCCATGTCCCAACAGACAGTACTAAGTTTTTGCCATTTAATAAACTGTACACATTTTGTCAGCATACACCCAATGAGGAACCACATATATAAGCTGGCAATCCATCCTGTTGTTCCCTGGCACAAGTACACCATGAAACCTGTCTGCACAGATGGCCATACAACAAGGTCTGGGTAATTATAGTAATGATGGCATTCTGTTCTTTGTTTGAAAGTGTCTGTTCCTTTGTCATTGCCTACTACTTAATGTGAAAGTACTTTTTGCACCCTAGGAACTTCATTTTTCTGACACAAACTTCATTAAACAGGACAAAGTTTTTGCCTTCTACTCAAGGGTAACCTTCCTTTTAGGAACCATCCAATCAGGAACAAGCATCTAAAACCCAGGAACAACCCCAGATAAAAATCCCGTGATTTCCTATTGCAGGGACATATAAACGTGTGAATATCCGGATATTCAGCTAAAACCCACAATGTTCCCACACCTGGAAATCTTGAGGGTTTTTTTGCCTTTGATAGCCATTGCTTCTGGGTTTACAGGGAACAGCATCTGGCCACCCTCCTGTTTGCTGCGGAAGGTCCTGGGATAAAGGTACTGTCTGGACGGGCCCTCAGATTGCACTAGAAAGCTGAGTGTGTGCTTGACTTCTGTAGTTAAAGACTAGCTGCTTTGCTGGGGGTACCAGAAAACTGTACGAGTGTTTGTTCTGAAAGCAAAGCTAGGTACTTCAGCCAGCAGTTGATTGAGAGTTTGATTCCTGTTGTTGTAGGGCCAGCAGTTAAGTGAGTGATTGTTCCCTGTTCTTTGAAGCCAGCAGTTAAGTGAGTGACTGTCTGTCTCCTCTTTAAGCTATTGAAGCTAGCGGCATGCATGCCTAGTGGCAAACACCAAGCCACACCTTCACTAACACACATCATTGCAATACATACAGAGAACAAAACAGCACAAAACAAATGCACAAAGGGGAGGCACACAAGCTGTGGAATGTTCAGCTCCTTCACACAACAACTAGTCAACTACATATGCACCAAGTGTAAACAGATGACTCTTATGGAACAGAGGATCCAACAACTCAAGGACCCTATTAAAATTCTTAAGGAAATTAAAGAACTCAAGCTCTTTTTGGACACTGCACAAAACACTGTTCTAGAAACACAGCCCACATCACAGCAACAAAAACATGATAGGGAAGCTTATGGGGAGATCACTTCAAATGTGGACAATCCTTAGGCTTGTAAGAATGTCACCTGTAGAAAGAGACATAGGACCAGGCAGCCTCCTGAGAATACTTCTGCTCAGCTGGAGTTACACAATAGATTCCAAATTCTTACACTACTAACATCTGATCAGGAAACATAATATATTGAGGAGGACCACAATTACTTAGATACCACTCAGTGGACCATCCCTGATCAATGCACGGAGGATAGCCCTGAGTGAGACAATGCTTCACCACATTCACACTTACACACAGGTTTTCTGTCCCCAGTTGTAGACCAAGCACAGTAAGTATGACGGAGTCGTGGACGCATCTCAATAGATTGTCCTTGATGAATGCACCAGGGATGTCAAGGAGGAGGAGGACAACACTTTATACCTACACAATCCACTTCTACAGGGACACTTTTCAGGGGGCCAACCAGGGCCGTAGTCAAAAAAAATTTCGGGGGGGGGGGATTTTGAAAATTTCGGGGGGGGGGGGGTTGAACCCCTAACCCCCCCCCAGCTACAGACCTGTCAATATCTGCTTGAGATAGTGCCTGGAGGGACTCTTAATTTTTTGCGTCTCATAGACTTAGCATGTGGATTTGGTTAACCAGTTAAAATTCATGAGTAAACCAGTTTTTTTTTTAACCTGAAAAATTTTGGGGGTGGTTTGAACCCCTACCCACCCCCCCCCCCCAGCTACAAGCCTGGGACCTACACACTACTTTACACAAAAGGGGCCCTGTCAATCTTGAAAAGATTAATCTACCAGATTCTATTTCTTAACTTTCCTGTCTTCTATGTTTCTACAAATTCTATACTCGCTTTTCTATTTTTTTGTTTTAGACTAGGTAAAAAATATTTTTCTTATTTTTTTCTTCTCCTTTTCTTTTAACATCATAGTAACCTTTTTATTATTAGAAGACGATGGAAGAAGCCAATAACAACATGTAACAAAATTTGAAAAAAATCTATTCCTAGTTTGAAAGTGTTATTTCCTGTTTAATTATGTGGAACTTACTTTGAATGTAGTTGTTTATACTCCAGAAACTTCATTTTTGTGGCTGCCTCAAACTATGTTGAATTGGTTGAGACTGAAACATTCATTGAAAAATTGTAGCAAAATGTGCTGCAATTAGAACATGACATTTACAACCCAGGAACAACAATTGAATTACGTATTGTAGTATAAGATGCTTTTTAAAAAACACCCTACTATATCTATTCCTGTACCCCTCCCTATTTTGTATATTTTATCAATAAAATTATATATTTTAAGACGGGGTAATAATAATAGGGCAAGACTAATATCCTATTACTATGATGACAATGAAAACTACTAATATACACTACTGTGTCCCATTCCTTTCGTGTGAAAAGTTCAGTACATGTTTTCCTACCAAGAACAGGCGACTAAAGTGAGTTTACATATTGCTGAATTGTATTCGATGCAAGTGCATGAAAAGACTACCGGAAGAAATCCACTTGTGTTCCACCGACAATGTAAAACGCAAGCTACTTTCTCCATGAGAAATGGGAGAGTAACACATGATATCTTACTATTCCAGTAGATGGTGCTCTTTGTATTTGCTATGGAGATTAGCTAGTAGTAGGAGAACTGAGATTATTATAGGGCATGAAGGAGTTACCCTTGGTGGAGAGAAGACTGGCTCTAGTACTTGTGATTTGTCAAAAACATCCTAGGGATGATTATTGCTTGGTTCAATGTACTGGTGGCCAGAGATTTGGGTGTTCCTTAATTAGCGATGTAAATTTGAAAAATGGGCCTCTTAAATTATAGAGATGTTGCTAGAGGTACTATTACTTTAGAGTTTTTTAAAGGACATAAATGAAAACCTGTATTCACATTTCCTTCATATAAACAACTAACTTGCTTTCTTTTTTTGTCTTGGTGGAATAGAACATAATTTCATCTCTCCCATTCCGAATTTCCTTGGCAATGAGCTAGAGGGAAGTTTGCAGCAGCTCCCTTGATTTCTCCCAAATGAGAAAAGCAGGAGGCTAGCATGAAAAGTGGTATAGCAAAACAAGTAGCATGTTTCTTGAAATATCAGACCCACTATCCTGCATCTTTTGCCATGTTCCACATAGCCTAAGCACCTCAACTTGTACCAAATGATTGCAAGGGATCTGTCACTTGTGTTGTAGCAATATACATCAGTACAAACAGAAGCCAGAGTGTTGTCGAAGGCTTTCATGGCCAGAATCACAGGGTTGTTGTGTGATTTCTGGGTTGTAAGGCCATGTTCCAGAAGCATTCTCTCCTGATGTTTTGCCCACATCTATGGCAGGCATCCTCAGAGGTTGTGAGATACTTCACAACCTCTGAGGATGCCTGCCATAGATGTGAGCAAAACATCAGGAGATAATGCTTCTGGAACATGGCCATACAGCCCGGAAAACACACAACAACCCAGAAGCCAGAGTATTAATTCCTAAGAAAATTAAGATTCTTACTGGACGGCAAATCTAGCATTACTGGGGATGATTTATTAACTTCCCTCTCTGCCCTCTTCAATATGCAATGCCATTTTTAAAAAATTACTACTTGTGTTTGATCTCTAAACTGAGCAATCCCTCATCGCTGAAGCACGGGAGACATCATGTAACCCTGTGAAAAACAGAACAATGAGGCAGGCGTAACCAATATTACTCTCTTCCTCCTGTGCCGTCAGTTTTGAAAAGTTCATTTCAGGGTCAACATTTCCCTTCTTTCTTACTAAAGTACACATCTCGTCTTTTAAACTGCATAAACACACATACAAGGAGCATGCACAGTGCCCCTGGAGGCACATCCCTTGCCTCTGACCCTGCCTTGTTGTTCCTTTTGTGCACGTTTTGAGAGCAGACACAGGACTCTTTCACACAACACAGTCACAGCACTAAGATCCTTCTTTAAGTACCATGGCAACATCTTGTGGAATTCTGGGATTATTAATTGAGGGAGGAACCTTGTGAATCTGGAGCCAGAGAATTCTCCTCTGGGGCTTCTGAGCAGACAACAAAACCCGGGAGAATTCCATAGGAGGCAAACACGACCTTTAAAGTGAAATTGTACCCCTATACTTGTGTTGTATGAAACAGTGTTAAGAAGATATGAGGTTCAGAAACGTCAAAAAATTATGCATGAATAAGAGAAGACTGAGAGGGGACATGATAGCCATGTACAAATATGTGAGGGGAAGTCATAGGGAGGAGAGAGCAAGCTTGTTTTCTGCTGCCCTGCAGACTAGGACACGGAACAATGGCTTCAAACTACAGGAAAGGAGATTCCACCTGAACATCAGGAAGAACTTCCTCACTGTGAGAGCTGTTTGACAGTGGAACTCTCTCCCCAGGGCCGTGGTGGAGGCTCCTTCTTTGGAGGCTTTTAAGCAGAGGCTGGATGGCCATCTGTCGGGGGTACTTTGAATGAGATTTTCCTGCTTCTTGCAGCGGGTTGGACTGGATGGCCCATGAGGTCTCTTCCAACTCTACGATTCTATGATTCTATGATTTCAAAATCACTTTTCAGGATTCCCACCTTTAAACTAGAAGGCAGACTGGGAAGAAACCAGGATTGAGAGTGAGAACTCATGCAGGGGCTCCTTTGCATTATGTAATTATCACACTATGAGTCCACCCCTAACTGTCATGGCTGCATCCTATGGAATCCTGGGGTTGTTCATTGATGACCTCATCACATAGGACTTTTTCCTCATCCTAGGATGCTTCCAAAACACAGCCAGGATGGAGATACCAGAACCCATTACATGAAACAGGGCTACTTCTGACAGGGCTCTGTCTTTACTCTGTTTCAGCAAAGGCTGCTCTGAGAACATGTGTGAGTATCCGTGTTCTCATTCAAAAAGCTGGAGATAGCATGGGATGAAGCCGGGGGTAGACGGGCAATGCTATGTGATAGTAAGGGGGCGATGTAGGTTGCTACCTGATGGTTTCCCACACTGCCTCATGGATTCCCCTGATATCCCCTGGCTTATGGACCTCCGTCTGATGAGGTCCTGCAAGAGGGGAGTTTGGAACTCTCAGCCAAAAAATACTCCTTTAGGGATTTTGTCTAAACCAGTGGTTCTCAACCTGGGGTCCCCAGATGTTTTTAGTCTTCAACTCCCAGAAATCCTAACAGCTGGTAAACTGGCTGGGATTTCTGGGAGTTGTAGGCCAAAAATATCTGGGGACCCCAGGTTGAGAACCACTGGTCTAAACTATACTGACCATAGAAGAATTCCACAGGAGGCAGCCATGGTAGTTAAAACAGAATCCCAATGGTATAATTGCATGGCATGAAAGACCACCAGGAATAATCAGCCACAGCCAGCACTTTCAGATCCCTTCTGCTGCTGTGTAGATATGACACACAAGCTTATGTTCTTCTTGCAAATCATGTGGCAGAACATTCTCCTTCATCTTTGTGCATTAAATACAAATAAGGATAATTTATCTTTCTTTTGAGTATTTGTCTGGTGCAATACAAACACAGAGAAACAGCATCTCAGATGATGAATAACATCTGCATGACAATTTTCTATTTTTGATCATATAATCTTATGTATCATAGAGAGACACATCTAACTATAATGGAGTTAAAGTGAATGCTGCATATGCTGAGACAATTGTGTTGTTATATGTTTCCAAACTCTGGAGCAAAATTGGTTCCAGCAATGGGCCCTTTCTCTCGTGCCAAATGGTTAGAGCCAAACTTGATGGAGGCACATCTGATTTAAATGGGATTTCCTTAGCTGTTTGGCAAGATGTCACAGCACTTAATGCTTTCCGGAGTTGTAAATATGACATAGCAAAAAGGAAAATAATTGCTGCAGATAGCACACCCATAAATGTTTATACACTAGTCCATTTTCCATTTTAGGATCATTTAAAAAGCTCCTTGAGATAATCCAGAATGAAAACAATTTTTAAAATTGCCAATACTCTGAAACTAAACCACAAGGCTTTTAATTTCTAAGATGATATTTTGGCTTTAAATGGCTGGATCCCTGTATATCCAAAAGGTTTTATTTCTGGTTTTGGTGGATGTATATACTCCTACCTGCTCCCATTTGAGGGATGGTGGGGCTGATGCTTCACGACAACATGCAGTTTGCTTTTCACTGCAGATGATATACCTCCCTTGTTGCAAGGACAGGAAATAAATATGGCCCAGAACATAAACCGATAAAAGGGCAACATGGTGCTTGAGCTCTCACCCCCAGCTCATTATTTCAAATGTTCTCAATGATGAACGAATTGGCGGTGGAAGCATAAAGGATTATAGTCAAGGGTAATGTATTTGGTACTTAGTTTAGCTTGTAACAAATTCAGATCCAAGTGGAAAATAACATAGACACCTCCTAATTTGGCATTTAGAATAAAATATTTTAAGCCAGTTAATTTTCCTGGGAAATGCTTCTCTAATTACTATAACGATATGGATGATCAATATCTGAGTGTTTCAGTATCCCCTCTTGATTTGTGCTATACCATTAGATTTTTCCATAGACTTTGATTTTTTTTTTCTTCAACAGATTTCAGATTGAAGTGGTGGTGCTGGTGGTAGGGAGGTACAGCTTTTCAATTAATACCTTTGGCCTAAGTCTCACCATTTCTCCTTTAATTACTCCTGATGCCCTATGTATTACAGAGTTTGAATCTAGAACTAGAACTATGAGGGGGAAAAATTCAAATCCTTGCTTAGCTATGGAAATTCACTGGGAAAGTCACAAAATTTTGGCTGAAGAAGAAGTCAATAACAAATCTTGTGTATGTTACCCTACATTTTATTTGTGTGGTCTTGTGTGTGTGTGTGTGTGTGTGTGTGTGTGTATACACACACATATATAGGATTTTCTTGCTCTGTTTTAACTCTGTTGTACTTCATCTTGAACCACATGGAGAGGCGAATATTATTAGTATTAATAAAGCTCCTCTGAATATATTTTGTCCCAAACTCTCTATGATAGGGTTGCCATAAATTGGAGTGCATTTACACTATAGACTTAATGTAGGTTGACACCATTTTAACTTTCATGGCTCAATGTTATGGAATCCTGAGAATTGTAGCACTATAGCATTATAGTTAAATTTATGTCAATCTGCATCAATTCTACCATTTAGATGTACCCTAGAAATACCAGATAGCAACATTCCAACTAATCAACCATGACCTGAAAACAAGGTAGTATTCATATACTCTTCAATTGATCCCTTCTAGTTGGGATTAGATTTAGTTGATAGAGTTAAATTCCAAGTTAATCTTGTTTAAAGTAGACCCAGTGTAATCAGTGGGGTTAAATTAAGTCTGTCTTGTTCTGTTAATTTCAGTGGGCTGCTCTAAAACTGACCAACTTCAATCTAATTCATATTATGTTTCTTAAGAAGCCTGTGCTTTACAGCAAAACAAGGAAAGCTACAGTAGTCTGAACTATGGTACTTCCACATTACTTTTTAAAAAATCCACTGCATTTTGAGTTGAACTCTCGCATTACTTCGTGACTTTACAATAAATGCAGAATTCAAACAAGAAAACAGGTTTGTAAAATATATCCTTATATTATTCAAAGCATTAAGGAATCTTAATCTGGCTGTACATTTGTTAACCTGTGGAATATTGCAAAAAGGAAAGAAAAGGCCAACTCAAATATTTCACATCAGTACCTTTCTGATCAGGTGATAAAAAAATCTGTCACTGCCAGCCAACTGCAAACCATTCACAGGCATTTGGGTTGGAATCTGATTACATCTCTGAAATGATGTTCAATTAATTTTGATCACATTTTTCTATTACTTCAAGTTTATGACTGGCCCTTTCTGATAAAGCACAAGTCTATTAGCAGGTAAGTGGGTTAACAGCCATTTGCTAAGGAATAGAGATAAGTCTGGGGAAACTGAATGATTTTCTTTCCATATTAGATTAACTGAGGTATTTGAAGGATTGACAGCCTGGAATGAATTACTGGGCAATAGATCACTGGTACAACTAATATAGCAGAATGTGTATTGTGTACTGCACAAGACAGTAATCACATTCCCCCATAAGAAGCAGTGTGTGAGGTGGGGTGGGGGGATACGATTCAAACACACCAAAACCGCAAATTGAACATTCACAACAAAGAAGGTGGATTAATGGGATTCGATGCAAATATGGTCCCAAGGCACTTTCTAACACTAATATGAGAGCCATGCGTGAGTTAGGGCCTTTTACCCTAGCACTCAAGACCTGGCTCCTTACTAGAGCTTTTAATCTATGTTAATTTTATCGATATTTGTATGTATGCATTTTTATCCTTTACAATTTTATCTTGTAAATCGCCTAGAGCATCATGGATGGAGGGCGATTAATAAGTTATTAAATGATGATGATGATATTTGAGTGTGTTTGGGATTCACATAGTTTCAAGGAGAGCCACAGTGGTGAGAAGGCAAGTAAATAATAGTAATGACAACAGCAACAGCAGCAGCAACAACAACAACCACCACAACAACAACAACAACAACAACAACAACAACAACAACAACAACAACATTATTTATATCCCGCCACCATCTCCCAAAAGGGATTCGGGGCAGCTTACAAAACAGCAATTAATAGTGCCATAAAAACACATAAAATACATCAACATTTGTAGCAATAACAATATCAATTAACATAAAACAACATTTACAAAAATAGGAAAAACCCAAGTCAATTTAAATAAAATGCTCAATAAAAATGCAGAAACAGCTACTAATTAAAATGGGCAGTACAATCATGTAGAACCTCCCAGCCACAAAACAAAACAATTAGGATTATGAAAGGGAGTAGAGTATGAAAACTACACCTCCCCCCACACACAAATATTCATCTGAATGAATCCTATTGAGGTGGTGACACCATGAAAAAGATCCTGTGCTTTGTGTCTATCCATTTTATGAGCGTTACCAGGGTCTCCAAAGCAGATTAAAGACCAGGCAGATTCACTAAGAACTTGTTTACACAAATAAAAAGCACTAGGGTCTTCTAGCACTGACAGTCTACATGATGCATTAAATATCCTAAACAAACTTGGGGGATACTTCAGAGATTACAGCAAACTCAACTTTGCTGGAACTTTACTGCTGTCAGTTTTGAATAGCACCACAATCACCCCTTTCCCTGCACTAATCTACACAGGGAAGAGAGATGGCTTGTTCCCTTGTTGATCATGGGGCGACCCATCCTAACATCAGCAGGACAGACGCTTGAAGGGAGTTCTTTGGCTGGGTTCAGATCAAAAGGATCCAAACAGGACCTATGAGAGATACAGGAGATGCTGCTCCTTGCCCATTGGGAAAGCAAATCTGCTCACTGATCAGAGATGACACAAGATGTTCCACACTCCAGTCATTCTCCCTTTGGGACTCCCTGATAAGGATTCACACCATCTAGTTAGTCTCCCTTACATCTCTCTGCCAGGAGAAGAACATGGCTCAAGAAATCTGTGCATTCCTATCTGGAATTGCAAGCATTGGAACAAGGAAGACTATGATCCTATTACCATTTCCCTAAACAGAAAAGAAGAAAAATGGCTCCCAGGCTGAAATGTTCCCAATGTAGCAATGTCCAGAAAAAGGGTGCAGATGGCAAAAAACAACCCCATCCAGCCCTCTTCCCAAAATAATTCCCCACTCTTGCACTTCACCTGTAAGGGAGTTTTGAAATAAGTTTGAGATGGCTGACAAATTAGACCCACTTTAGAAAGGACAGGCATTGACAGAACATCCAGACAGTTGGTTTTTGTAAGAGAAAAGTATTAAAGTTGGTGTGTATTTATCAGCATCTGTAATTATGACATTTTCATGTAATATGTGTTGTGCTATGTACAAAAATTGTGATTTCTATCTGGATTTTCTGCAAGCGAACAAGATACTCTAAAACGGCATGACATGCTTTGGCAGCACATTAGGCTGCAGGCAGTTTCCTAATCACAGTCTCCATTTGCATAATGTAGCTGCACTTAATCTAGTATTGAGTAATTGTAACCATAGATCACAGGGATTCATTCTGATGGCACAGCTTGAGAACAGATAAAGAAATCATTTTAGGCGTGTAAATTGAAACTTCCCATATTGATATTCAGTGTAATGGTGGTGAAAAATATGTTTATGAACATCCAAATGTACTGGAGATGGATTTGGTGGGAGCATGATTGCTCCACAGCATGTTACAATAAATGCAAGATGGAAAATACTCTTTTTGCAATTGAAAGTTTTTGGTTGCTTTTCTTTAAAAAAATGTGGCTGCCTTGTGATGTTTCTGTGGAATATGAGCTTTGCTGTGGAGCATTTCCTGGAGGGAATACAGAATAATCACCCCTGCTTTCTGAAAGATTGATGTGGTTATTGCCTTTTTTCAATTCATGTTGAAGTTAAGGAAATATTTTGGTTCTGTTTTCTGTTATTGTTATTGTATACATTCAAGTAATTTCCAATCTATGGTAATTCTAATGTAAACTTATCACAGAGGTTTCTTGGTGAGATTTGTTCAGAAGTCACAAGAAACGTCACATTGACGATAAATTTAATGTGAACTTCATATAGCTGAAAAAGCACAATTTTAATGTAAAAAATAGAGTTGTAAAGAAACACAAAAATTGAAACCTAGATACCATTGTTTGGATAGAGAATCATGCAGTACCTTTTTGCACATGGCTTCCTTAATTTGCTTGATAAAATAACATTCTGGTTTATCTCTGGCCCGATCAGCCTGCAGTACATAATTGGAAATGCCAATTTGGATGGAACTGCCCGCAGGCGTTCTGCTATCACATGTCCTTTCCACTTTTCTCCATCTTCCTGTCCTACATAGGTGTGCTGTGGGGTGGGCCACTGTGTTAAATGGGATCCCCACTTTATGCATTTTAACCTTGTTGCACAAGAAGAGTCCCACAACTATCAATAAAAACATTACAAAATTGCACTGATGTTATCTTGGCCATTTGGGGAAAAAAACATTTTTGACTCTGCGTGTTTCACTATTCTATCATGGGTACATCTAGAGCAGTGGTTCTCAACCTGGGTTCCCCAGATGTTTTGGCCTACAACTCCCAGAAATCTCAGCCAGTTTACCAGCTGTTAGGATTTCTGGGAGTTGAAGGCCAAAAACATCTGGGGACCCCCGGTTGAGAACCATTGATCTAGAGTGATCATATTACATGTATATTAAAATAGCTCCACATGGTGCCAATTAGTGTCCGGGCAAAGTCCAAAGTACCTGTAAAGTCCGACATAATTTGAGTCCAGGTTACTCATGTCAGAGTTTATATCAGTTCTTAAGTAACAAGTAGTTTAGAGATCAGGACACAGGCAGTGGAATTCAGACCACCCGGCTAGTGCTGTATAATTACAGCCTGGATGAAGTAACTGCTGGGGTAATAAGAGGAGTTGGAAGGTTGGAGTTCTGGAAGGCTTGTGTCTTGAGATTGAAGGTTAGAGTACCAAGAAGAATTGGCCTACAAAACAAGCCTGCTGTAAGTTAAGAAGTCTCCAGTTATTTGGAAGTATCAAGACAAGAAGGCTGGAGAAATATTCCAGTCTTCAGACACTGTACATTGACTCTGTATATATATATTTGTATAAACTCTTCTGCAAAAACAAAGGTGTGAGTTTACTCCTTAACCGGAGAGGGAAAGCTTCTGTGGTTGTTTGTGACTACACATATTCTTCAGTGCAACAACTCATGGGATTGCCTCTTCCCCTACAATCCACCCCAAACATTCAGGTTCCCTAGAGGACATTTACTATAGTCAGCCAGGACTAGGTTGGCAACTGACACCAAGAAGGTTTTTTCTTCAGCCACCCCCAGATTGTAGAATGACCTGCCAGAAGAGCTTTGACTGCTAAATATGCTTCTTAAATTTGAAACAGCAATAAAGAGCTGGCAAGCCAATGCAGATGATTTTTAAATAAAGATTTTTAGATTGTTTTCATAGAATCATAGAGTGGGAGGAGAACACAAGTGCCATCAAGTCCAACTCCTTTTCCATATTCACAGCACTCCAAGAAATTAATATCACAATAGTCCAAACCCCACACTGGACCATTTTTCATTTTATTTCTTTCAAGAAAAGTCTTGATGTCTACAAAAACTGGACATTCTCAGTGGCTGCCCCTAGTATCTGGAACTCCCTTCCCAGGGAAGCCTGAATGGCTCCCTCCTTGATGTCCATCCATTGATAGAAGAAAACCTTTTTATTCTAACAAGTCATGAAAACAAATGGTTTTTAAGGAACAGCCTTTTAAAAGGCTTTAAATTAAATTGCTTTAATGTCTTTAAATTCTTTAAATTGTTTAATATTGTAAATATTTTGATTCCATTGTATTGTTCACTTTTTAAATTATTCCTGTTTTATACCGTGACCTATCATGACCCCCAAATTCTTTTGGCAGGGAGAGCAGGATACCACCACTGCTACTACTGCTTTCTCATAACTTACGTATGATGCTAGGTGGCCATCTGTCACAAATTTATTATTATTATTTATTTTATTTACAGCATTTATATTCGGCCCTTCTCACCCCGAAGGGGACTCAGGGCAGATCACATTACACATATAGGCAAACATTCAATGCCTTTTAACATAGAATAAAGACAAGACAAACATAGGCTCCGAGCGGGCCTCGAACTCATGACCTCCTGGTCAGAGTGATTCATTGCAGCTGCTCTCCAGCCTGCGCCACAGCCCAAGCCCAGTACTTTGATTGCATATCCCTGTGAAGTTGGAATGGATGGCCCTGTGGTCTCTTTTAGCTCTATGATTCTATAACTTCAATTTGATTGTAATATATGATGGCCTGCAACTATTGTTTGACTGGGTAAATATTTTTGATGCAATTAATACATAGCACCAATTACTGAAAGCAAAAGTTCTGACAAAATCTTTCATGCAGTCATCCTTCTTTAAAGGAATATCTGTAGGAGACTTTTATACAACTGGATTAGTTTATATCTGTGCATCTGACCTTAAAATAACTAGACCAAGTTTATCTGATATTTCTCAAATTGATGGAAGGACAGAGTGCAGTAAAGTGAAGCATGTCTTCATAAAGAAGAGATAAATCCACTTGACTCTGTGTAAGTCAAGATGGTGCTGGAATGTTGACTTGTTGTTAAACAAACTACTTGAAGTTATAACTGGTTAACAAAACAGAAGAAGAAATGATACCAAGCTTGCACTTTTTGTATATAGGATTTTGTGCCTAGTTTGTAGTGAAGCTTTGCAGCTTCACTACATTTACAATAATGAATCCCTGTCATTCTTTATTAGGCTTTTATGGAGAAAAGTATTTCCTCAAAGGTGCACTGACACTCATTCCCATATTTAAAAAAAGAACAGTTTTACTTCTTTCTTCAAATGAGTGTACATCTTTTTCTTAAAAAACAATTCAGTGTGTTGATGCACAAGGGTTGATGGCACTCTGTATTGGGTTATTTGTAAGGAGCTATTTGTATTGGAGACAATATTTTAATGCAGTGTTTGTTGACAAGAAGAAAAATGTATGTGGGGAATGTATAACAACCAAAGAATCCCACGTGAGGAGGGGGAGTAGACACTAGAGTGACATGCCTCTCTATAGGCAGCTGCCCCAGATCCATGGCAGGCCTGTTTATATGTTGTAGGTTTTAAACTGTAATTTGTACTGTTTTTAGCGTTGTGAGTGTCAGGACCCAGGCTGCAGAACACCAATAACCATGCGCAGAGACCAGAATCTATCTAATATCTTTATTAAGGAAATGTATAAAGTCAATAAAAATAAGTGTAGAATATAGTTCAGAAGTAGACCTTTCAGGAAAGGTCAAATATAGTCCAGGAAAACAATGTCCAATATGTGATATTAAAGTCCAAAGTTATAATCCACTTCACCGAAACACACACTATTTGGCAAGCAATAGTGTGGGGAACTGTCCATAGTCTTTGAAGCTTAAAGTAAATCCGAAGGAAACTGGAAAACAAGGCTTGAGACTGAGAAGCAAAGTCCGTGGTTTAAAACGCAAGGGAAGGCAAGACTTGAAACTTGGCAAGATCAAACTGGAAACAAGGCAAACATGAATCTAGAACTGGGTCCATAGAAGTCCACGGTACAAGGCTGGGCAGGAAACTTGATCTGGGAACTGGGAACTGGAGTACGAAGTCTACACACGATCTCACTCCTCAAGCCGACGAATTGACTCCGCAAGGATTCCTTTGCGGGCAAACACCTATATAGGATCTTGTTTTCCCGCCAAGGAACACTTTCTCTGGGGAACAAGAAACGAAACCTATACTGTGTCCAGATGCATGACTCCTTAAACTTTCCCAAGGGAAACAGACTTAATCATCTAATTGTCTGGCAGCTATCCTGGCGCTCCGGCGAGTCGCCTCCCGAGCGCTTCTATCTTGATTATAATAAAGCCGGCGAGAAAATGGGGGAGATTTCTGCTCAAGGCTTGTTTGGCTGACTTCTTGTGGGTAAACATCTTGCAGCTGCAAGGGCTCCAAATCTGGCAGAAACGGTGGGAAACCCAAGTTTTCCTCTTCATCTGTCACAACAGTACTAGGAACAGGACTACATGGCCCATGAGTCATCACACTATCCCCCTCCTCAAGGCCCCCCTCAAAAATGGGCCCTCTTCCCGAGGTGCGGGGCTGCGGCTTGGCAGGGTAGGCCTGATGGAAGCGGCGGACTAAATCGGGGGCATGGACTGTGGAAGCGTCTTCCCAAGAGCGTTCTTCGGGGCCAAAACCCACCCAGTCAATGAGATATTGAAGGCGGCGGCGATGAAAGCGAGAATCCAAAATGTCCTGAACCTCGAATTCCTCCTCCCCGTCCACCAAAACAGGGGTGGGGGCCGGCCGGTCTGCATCAGGGCGCACACCATCCGCCGGAAGGAGCAGGGAGCGATGAAACACTGGATGAATGCGCATGGAGCGCGGAAGTTGGAGTTTGAAAGTCATGGGGTTAAGTTGCGCCACCACTGGATAGGGACCAATGAAACGGGCATCTAGCTTTCGGCAAGGACGGTGGGAGGGCAAAAAACGAGTGGACAATAGAACCCGGTCTCCTACCTTGATCTCGGGGCCCGGCTGGCGATGGCTGTCAGCGTGGCGTTTATAGTCCTCCTTGGCTTGATCCAGTTGTTGGTGCAAGAGTTGTTGCACCGCTGTAAGTTCTTGTAGCCAGTCCTCTGCTGCAGGGACTTCTGAAGTTTTAATGACAGAAGGGAAGAAACGCAGGTGGAAGCCGTAGTTTGCAAAGAACGGGGTTTCTTTAGTTGAAGCCTGGACACCATTGTTGTAAGCAAACTCCGATAGCGGTAACAGGGAAGCCCAATTATCCTACTGGTAGTTTACATAACAGCGAAGGTATTGTTCCAAAGTGGCATTGGTGCGCTCCGTTTGCCCATCCGTTTGGGGATGGTGAGCTGAAGATAAACGAGAGTCTATGCCCAATAGTTTTTGTAGTGCTTTCCAAAAACGAGAGGTGAATTGAGATCCACGGTCCGTGACTAAACTCTTGGGCAATCCATGTAGTCTGAAAATATGCTGAAGGAATAGATCTGCAGTCTCTTTGGCCGTGGGGAGGCCATTGCAGGGAATGAAATGAGCCAACTTGGTAAAAAGGTCCACCACCACTAGGATCGTGGTGAATCCAAGGGAAGGTGGTAGATCAGTGATAAAATCCGCAGAAATTATCTCCCATGGACGAGATGGAGTAGGAAGGGGATGCAGTAGCCCTGTGGGCTTTTCCCTTCTTGTCTTGGAGCGCTGGCATACCGGGCAGGTATTGACATATTTTTCTACATCCTTGCGAATCTTGGGCCACCAGAAATCTCGTAGAATCAGGTGCATGGTTTTAAAGAGCCCAAAATGCCCTGCGGGCTTGCTGTCATGACACAGACGAAGTGCCTTTTCTCTGCCGGGGCCTGGAGGGATGTAAACATGATTCCGGTAGCACATTAGTCCATCCTTAAGTGAGAAAGGAAAACGTAACCCTTGGCGAATCTGGTCTTGAGCCCAGGCATCTGCCTGCTGGCTGGCTCTAATTTCTTGAGCGCAAAGGGGTTCTGGGTTGGAAGGAGTTGGTTCAATTGGAGTGGATTTGGTGTTTCCCACTGTGAGTGTGGCAAAGTTTTCGGGTTGCAGCAATCGGGATTCTGAGGTCTCTTTGCGTCCTGCAGCATACTCTGGTTTCCGTGATAGAGCATCTGCTTGCTTGGTCTGTGCTGGGGTCACATAATGGATCTGGAAGTCAAAACGTTCAAAGAACAAAGCCCAGCGCTGCTGCCTTTGATTTAGCTTTCGTGCGGTTCTTAGGTGCTCTAAATTTCAATGATCAGTATGAACCTCAATGGGAAATTTGGCCCCTTCCAACCAATGTCTCCAATTTTCAAAGGCTGCCTTTATGGCCAAGAGTTCTTTCTCCCAAATAGTGTAATTTCTCTCTGGGGCTGTTAGTTGACGGGAGTAATAGGCACAAGGATGAAGATGCTCCCCCACTGGTTGCATGAGTATAGCCCCAATTGCCACATCAGAGGCGTCAGCCTGCACAACAAAAGGGGTTTTAGGATCAGGGTGCTGTAGAATTGGCTGGGTCGTGAATAATTTCTTTAATTGTTGGAACCCTTTCTCTGCTTGCTCCGTCCAGCGGAAAGGCTGTTTTCCACGGATGCAGCTGGTGATTGGGTCAGACCAGCGGGCAAAGTCTGGGATGAATTTGCGGTAGTAGTTCGCGAACCCCAAGAAACGTTGCACTTCCTTCTTGTTGGTTGGCGCCCGCCATTCCAATACTGCTGAAACCTTTGCCGGGTCCATGGAGAGCCCTTGTGGCGAGACGCGGTACCCCAGGAAGTCTACTTCTTGCAGATCAAAGGCGCATTTTTCTAACTTGGCATATAGTCCATGATCCCGCGATCGTTGTAGCACCATTCTGACGTGGTTCTCGTGCTCTGATTGTGATCTAGAAAACACCAAAAAATCGTCCAGGTATATGATCAAGAACCGATCTAGATAATCCTGAAAGATATCGTTGACAAAATGCTGGAATGTTGCGGGAGCTCCGGATAATCCGTAATTCATGACCAGGGACTCGAATAATCCGAATTTGGTCTGGAAGGCGGTTTTCCATTCGTCCCCCTCCCTGATGCGAATTAGATTGTAAGCCCCCCGGAGATCCAGCTTGGTGTAAACCTTGGCCCCTCGAAGTCGGTCTAATAGGTCCGAGATCAAAGGGAGGGGATAGCGGTTCCGCTTCGTGATATTATTCAATGCTCTATAGTCCACAACCAAGCGTAGGTCCCCTGACTTCTTTTTCACAAACATCACCGGGGAAGCAGCTGGGGTTTGAGAGGGCCTGATGAATCCCTTGCAAAGATTTGACTCTATGAACTCCCTGAGAGCTTCTTGCTCTGGTTCAGTCAGGGAGGTTCAGTCGCGGGATCGGGGCCCCCTCCACCAGGTCAATGGCACAGTCATAGGGTCTATGTGGGGGTAGTTTCTCGGCTTCTTTTTCATTGAAAACGTCCCAGAAGTCTGAATATTTCTTGGGCAAGGTGATGATGGGCTCTGCGTCTGTGGCATGGCAGACCTTGGCTACTAGGCAATGGTTTTGGCAATACTTTGAAGCAAATTGTAGTTCTCTGTTGGTCCAGGAGATGTTTGGGTCGTGGAGTGTCAGCCATGGAATTCCCAAAATCACAGGGAAGTGGGGCACCTCGGTGACGAAGAAGGAAATCTCTTCCATGTGTTCCCTTATCCACATTCTGGTGGGCTCAGTCCATTGGCTCACTGGACCCGTCTTTAGGGGACGACCATCTATAGCCTGCACCACTCGGGCATTCTTGAAATCATGATATTGTAATCCCAGAGAGTCGGCATACTCTCTATCAATGAAATTATTTGTTGCTCCTGAGTCTATCATGGCATGGATCATGACGGGTCCCTTTTTCGCTGACCACAGTGTGACCACTAGGAGAAATAGGACCCCCGTCTGCGGCTCTTGAGTGGGGTTTTTGACCGGGTTGGCGAGCCTCTCTACGCCCGGTTGCTGGCTTCCCCCGCCGGCTTGGCCCCAGCCGCCTCGGCCGATTCCGGCTCCACGGTGGACGCCGCTGCCAGGCGAGCGGCGGGCTTCCTTTTGGCTGGGCATTCTCTGGCGAGGTGGCCCCCATTTCCGCAGTACCAACACAAATTCAAACGTTGGCAGCGGGCCTTTTCGGCAACATCCAGTCTGGGGCGCACATTGCCCAACTGCATTGGTTCTTCCTCGCTTCCCATGGGGTTTGGGGCTGGCGGTGGAGATTTCCATACTGGTCGTGGCTGAATACTGGTAGAAGCGGGGGGTCTCACCCCGGCTCTTCCACTCTGACCTCGGAGCCACTGTTTTTTGTAGGCAAGCAGGACTTCGGCTCGTAGACAATGATTAATGAGTCTCTCAAGAGTCTCTGGGGGATCCACCTTAGAAATTTCTTCCTGCATCTCGAAGTTAAGGCCCTCACGAAACTGCCCTCTGAGGGCGATATCGTTCCAACCGGTGTTCTGAGCCAGCACCCGGAACTCGGCTATGTACCGGGACAACGGCCTGTCCCCTTGAAGGAGTCGCCGGAGTTTATGGCCGGCCGCCTCCTCGTTGTCCTCGATTCCCCAGGTCCTCCTAAGATGGTTCAAGAACCCTTGCGCGGAGCTTAGGTGCGTGGAACCTGCATCATACAGCGCCGTCGCCCAATTGGCCGCAGGCCCATCTAGAAGACTATAAATCCACGCCACTTTGACATCTTCGTGGGGAAATTCAGCTTGGCGGGCTTCTATGTACGCCTGGCACTGGCGACGGAAAACATGAACCTTGGAGGCTTCTCCAGAAAACTTGGTTGGAAGCGCTAGGGCAGGGAGGCGCACTCCACGTTCCTTCAAGCCCAGAATTTCACCCTCCTGTGTTCGGAGAGTATCACGGATCCTGTCGAATTCATCCTTGGAAATGGTGTAGCTGAGTGGTTGGTCTTCCGCCCCGGTTCCCGTAGACATTCTGGTCTTAGGTTAATTGGTGCTTAGGGTGGCGGAGTCAAACTGTCAGGACCCAGGCTGCAGAACACCAATAACCATGCGCAGAGACCAGAATCTATCTAATATCTTTATTAAGGAAATGTATAAAGTCAATAAAAATAAGTGTAGAATATAGTTCAGAAGTAGACCTTTCAGGAAAGGTTAAATATAGTCCAGGAAAACAATGTCCAATATGTGATATTAAAGTCCAAAGTTATAATCCACTTCACCGAAACACACACTATTTGGCAAGCAATAGTGTGGGGAACTGTCCATAGTCTTTGAAGCTTAAAGTAAATCCGAAGGAAACTGGAAAACAAGGCTTGAGACTGAGAAGCAAGGTCCGTGGTTTAAAACGCAAGGGAAGGCAAGACTTGAAACTTGGCAAGATCAAACTGGAAACAAGGCAAACATGAATCTAGAACTGGGTCCATAGAAGTCCACGGTACAAGGCTGGGCAGGAAACTTGATCTGGGAACTGGGAACTGGAGTACGAAGTCTACACACGATCTCACTCCTCAAGCCGACGAATTGACTCCGCAAGGATTCCTTTGCGGGCAAACACCTATATAGGATCTTGTTTTCCCGCCAAGGAACACTTTCTCTGGGGAACAAGAAATGAAACCTATACTGTGTCCAGATGCATGACTCCTTAAACTTTCCCAAGGGAAACAGACTTAATCATCTAATTGTCTGGCAGCTATCCTGGCGCTCCGGCGAGTCGCCTCCCGAGCGCTTCTATCTTGATTATAATAAAGCCGGCGAGAAAATGGGGGAGATTTCTGCTCAAGGCTTGTTTGGCTGACTTCTTGTGGGTAAACATCTTGCAGCTGCAAGGGCTCCAAATCTGGCAGAAACGGTGGGAAACCCAAGTTTTCCTCTTCATCTGTCACAACAGTACTAGGAACAGGACTACATGGCCCATGAGTCATCACAGTGAGTCAGTTTGGGTCTTGTTTAAGAGAGGAAAGCGGGTTATAAATCTAAAACCAACATTAATAATATGAGGACTAGATAATGTGATTCCCCATTTTTCCCTCTGATCCATTTGCAGAGAGGGTCAGTGGCTCAGTAAAAGTGGAAGTGATTCAGTGTGGGTGAGATGGATATAGTGCTTTAAAGACAGCATTGTTTAAAGCAGTGGTTCTCAAACTGGGGTCCCCAGATGTTTTTGGCCTTCAACTCACAGAAATCCTAACAGCTGGTAAACTGGCTGGGATTTCTGGGAGTTGTAGGCCAAAAACATCTGGGGACCCCAGGTTGAGAACCACTGGTTTAAAGGGTGGAGAAGCATCTACAGTAGGCCTCCCACTTTCAGAGTACAGGGAGTCCTCCAATCAGGAACAAGATCGGTTCTGGTAGGTTTGTTCTTAAGTTGAATTTATATGCAATTCAGAACAGGCACATTTTTAAAGTTTATACTCCAGCCAAAAAAATATACCACATAGAAAATATGTAAATGTAATTTTAAAAGAAAATTTGATATCAGTAGCCGTTTGCTACCATCCATTAACATTGTTCTTGATATAGTTCTGGATGTAATACGAATGAGGGCCCTTCCACACAGCCATATGACCCAGAATATCAAGGCAGAAAATTTCACAATATCTGATTTGAACTTTGTTATCTGAGTCCACACTGCCATATTTTCCAGTTCAAAGCAGATAATGTGGGATTTTATTCAGCTGTGTGGAAGGAGCCAGATACTTAAATAGCCTATTTTTCTGAATAGAGAGGCAAAGAGCTGTAATATTTAAGGGGAAAATGTCAACAGTTTGTGCTTTTTCATTGTGATTGAAAGGGGAATCGAACCATTGGATTTGGAACTTATATGCTACAGTTCAGAATGAGACCATGGGGTTTTTTCCCCCAACAAATTAAGCTATCTTTTAATGAACACTTTTTATTAAAAACTACATTGACATGGCCTGAACATCATTAGTATTGCAATATCACATTAGTGCTGCTGTTGCTCTTTCTGGGAGATAAATTTTAGCTTGCTAGCATGTCTGGGGCCCCAGGAACACTGAGATAATAGATAGCACCAGGCTTCACTTTAGCTGAATCTGTTGTAAAGGGACATTTCAGCTTCTGCTTCATGTGCAGACGGGACAGAAATTATTCCTGATTGAATCTTTTTAGCCAAGTTTGTCATTACCCCCCGTTTCCATGAAAAACAGAACAGTTTTAACTCATAAGTGTGGCATTTAGAGTGAGATTTGGATGGAGCCCCAGCAGTTTAGCACAGATAAGTGGTTCCCTTCCTCCGGATCATTGAAATTCCACCCTATACTTTTGCACGACTTACATTGTTACAATAGGCCTTCTGTTGGCTTTAGTCACACAAACTAAAGAACTCACCAACTCAGGGGGTTTCTTTCTCTAATGAGCACATCTGGCCTTTATCAAGCATTTACTGATCACTCTGTTTTCAGGTTAGACATTTGGTATGTCCATTTTAAAACTCCATGGAGGATAATTTATTGATCTGATTGTGCATATCCTTGCCCCAGAAGCTGGATAATTATATCAAACATAAACATTTGTTAACAGTTTTAACAAAAACAATTGCCTACATATATGGAGAGCTGGTGTGCAACTTGCTTGTCCTCAAAACTTCCAAAAGTAAGTAATTTGGCAATTTTATTTTACAGGACAGATTCTGACCTCAGAGAGATGTGTAGGCTGGAGAATTTGGAGGCAGAGCTTGCAAGTGACAGATTAAAACTAACTTTTGAAAAAAGCAATGGGGGGCAGAGTAGGTACATTTTAAATGCCTTAATGGGAATGAGCTAAATGTTAGGGGCATATGGAGTATTTGCCCTTTCCTTCAAAATACTACATTAGGAAAGAAATTGGAGTCATTTTTAACTTTTGTAAAGTGCTTATATCTATTGAAAATCAAAAATAGTACCTGTGAATAAGAGGTAATGACCAATAAAAATTATTTATTTATTATTTATTTATTTACAGTATTTATATTCCGCCCTTCTCACCCCGAAGGGGACTCAGGGCGGATTACAATGAACACATATATGGCAAACATTCAATGCCAACAGACAATCAACATTCAGTTTTAGACAGACACAGAGGCATTTTTTAACATCTTTCCAGCTTCACAATTCCGGCCACAGGGGGAGCTGTTGCTTCACCATCCATTGGTGGCTGTTCTTCCTCTTCTTTTCCTCATGAGCAGTTTTATGGTGTTGTAGATTAGTTAAATTAGCCTCCCGCATAAAGCGTCCCTAAAATTAGATATAGGATCTCTCTCTCTCTCGTAACTGAAACGTGTTAGCTTTTCCAATTATGTTTCCAAACTTTCTGCAGCTTTGTGGATCTTATTGGAGAAGGCAGCAGAAAACCCTGAAATGAGGCATTCATGGATGTGTTAGATCCAATCCCACCCCACCCCTGGCATTCTCTGATGAGTTATTAGGAAGAGGTTCCTAGAGCCCCTCTGGCATTCTTTCCTTCCAATTGGAAAGCCTGGGGATGTGGGTTACAATGTAGTGTAATGAAGATTAATGAAAAATCTACTCTCACATCCCTTTTATCTTCAGATGGCTTTCCATCCAGATGCCATGGTGAATTGGGTCTCAACAGTCAAAATGGTTTTCCACAAAAACATTTAGGACTTTATCTCACAAAGCTGATATTCCATGGCAGTTGCACCTTGACTGACACCATTCATACCAGCATGAACACCTCATTATGCCATTCACACACTTGTACTGATTCTCCAATGCATGGTACTGCAGTCATATGTATACTCCCACATACCCTTGTAGCCCAGCCTTCCTGCACTTCCACTGCTCCATAATTATTTATTATTTTAAAAACAATTCTGCAGTTAATTTTCATAAAAGGCAAATATTTCTATAAATTATTATATAAACAGTTCAGGAAGAGTGAGGATGAGAAAAGAGTGGGAGAGGAGCAGAATACCACCCTTTGACATCACTTCACATTATCGCACAAGGTCAGTGCTGGCAATGTTGTGGGATTGGCAGGTCTTAGTGAGTTTTGCTCATCAATTATGTGAGCAAAAACCTCTGGTGGCACAGGTTAAACCGCTGAGATGCTAAACTTATTGACCAAAAATCGAGAGTGTGAATCCGGGGAGCGAGTGAGCTCCCACTGTTAGCCTCAGGTTCTGCCAACCTAGCAGTTCGAAAGCATGCAAATGTGGGTTGATCAAATGGCACTGCTCCAGTGGGAAGGTAATGGTGCTCCATGCAGTCATGTTGGCCACATGACCTTGGAGGCATCTACGGACAACGCCGACTCTTCGGCTTAGAAATGGAGATGAGCACCAACCTGCAGAGTCAGACACAACTAGACTCAATGTCAGGGGAAAACATTTACCTTTACCTAATGTGAGGCAGATTAATTACAGGGAGGGGGTAGACTGAAATTGCCTGTGCTTAGCTTCAATACTAGTTTGCATACCTTGTATGACAAAGTTCTTAGTATTAGAAGCATGACATAGTAGTTTGAGTGTTGGGTTACAATTCTATAGAACAGGGTTCAAATTCCTACTCAGCTATTAAAATCCACTGGATAAGTTAGAAAACCCCTTGATAAGTTTGCCTTAGGGCCATGATAAGTTTGAAATAACTTGGAGGCCCACAACAAAAATAAAACTGAAGCTGTGACTAAGCCATTCAGGTACAATGTAAGATATCTTCCTACTGGTTATTTATCCTTAAAGGGTTCATAAACCCTGAATCTTAAGATAGGACTCACAATCCAAATTAATCTGAGTAAATAACTCAGATCTATGCTGCTTTTCAGCTAAGCGGTTTTCTGTAATACATCTGTGTGGTGGTAGTACACTGGAGGGCTTGTTACACCAAAGCAGCAAATCCTCCCCTAATTCAACCCACAAGCCATTTAAAATAATATAAAAAAGACAAGTTCAAACAAAATAATCTAAAATTTGTTGGGTTATCTAGCAATCATGCATGCATTTTCAATGTGGGATGGTTTATGTAGTTAGTTTTGTTTGTTGCTTAGTAACCTGAGTCAAGCTGCATTCCAAAGTTGATGGCACCATTTTAAGGGTTGCTCATGTGAAGTGGAAACAGGGGAGTATCCTTTCTGGGGACACACAGGAAGTGATGTACACCTTTAGAATTTGGGGCATAAAAAGATGAGACTCTCTTCTTGCTCTCTCTGCTCTTCCTGTTTCTTGATCCTTCCATGCCATGCTGATGTTACTTTTTTGTTAAGAGATATGTAGTATCCTGAACTGTATTCTTTTGGAACTAAGATGTTTTTACCTGCATGACCACCATCATACAAGATTGTGAGTAAACATATTTTTGCTATTTTACTTCTGATGTCTCTGATGCTTATTTTATGCGCATGACTCTTTAAAGGGAAAGGGAGGCTGGCTATTTTGCTTTTTCTCACCTCTGCTCACATAAACCCCTAGACTTCTGCGTTTTTGCTACTCTGCACCAATATCTAACCATATTGGTATCATAATCCTAACAGATTATGAATATATTCCTAATAAAATTTAACAGAAGAACACTAGTGAATTGATATTAAGTTGGTAAGTGGATCTGTATTATATGTTATCCAAGGGCTCACCCACACAGTACCTTTATCCCAGCAGCTCCTAGTCCAAAGTGGAGGGTGGCTAGACAACATTTTGCTAAAATACAGAAGGAATCAGGTTAAAGGATGCAAAACTCCTGTTTAAAAGTTGCCCTTTAAACCCGGTTCTTTCTGAGAAACACACATTTTTCCATGCCTATGTATCCCTGCAGGCATGGAAACTACCTGCCCCCCCCCCCCCGCCCGCTCTGGACTCCCTCCCTGGCTCCCATTTCCCTCAACTTATGGGAGCCTTCATCAGAAGCAGGCCAGCAGCTTTTGCCTCTCTCTCTCCTCCCTGGAAGACCCAACAGAGGGAGGGCCTTGGAGCAAAAATCCCTCTCCCCTACCCAAAGCCCTCTTTCGACTCTTCCAAAGGAGAGGGCAGTGAGGGAAAAACTTTAGAGTCTTCTCCAGGTAAAAATAGAAGAAAATAGGGGAAAATAGAGGGCCCACCCCTGCTGATCTTAGATGAGCAGGGGGTGAGTATCTGGGCACCCCCCCCCCCACACACACACACACCACCTGCAAATCCCCAGGCTTAGGCCAGCTGTGTGGCTTCCATCTCAAGATCATCAAGAGATGACAAAGGGCTGGAAACAACCCATGTTAGTTATTCCTCCAAGGATGCATTTATACTGTATAATTAATGCAGTTTGTCACTACTTTAACTGCCATGGCTCGGTGCTATGGAATCATGGGTATACTACCACTCCCAGGATTCCTTGGCATTGAGCCCTGATTCAATGAGTGTCGATTGCTCTGGGTTGTGGCAGGCTGGGATCTGCAGACTGGTTGACTGGGATACACTGTTTGTTGTTGTTGCCAATTGGTCTCAGTTTTTAGACGAAAATATAATAAATTGTCATTGCTCAGTTTAAAGTTTTGTGGTCCTTGCATGTTCCACCTCTCATGGGATGTGTGAAGGAAAGAATATGGGTTGGTTTGAGATAATGGATGCTAATGATGGTAGGTTCCTCAGCTTGGGGAGGACAGTTGTTCCATGCTGATGAAACAATGGGTAGCAATGGGTGTTGCACAACTTCTTTGATGTCTGGTTTGGCTCCATTGTTAGGTGTGTATGCCTACTATCTGAACAGGTGATGATGTTTTTCTATGTTCCCCCTGGATGAGTGTTTGTGAAACTTGTATGTCCAGTCTAAAAGTAATCTCTGAAGGTTAACTCATATTAGGTTTCTGAGTGAAAAGGTTGCCTTGAACTTGACTCTTGAGACCTTTCTATGGCCATGAGTTTTGGGATCCTCCTTGGGGTTGTGGGGTTTCAATAACATTCCAAAGAAGACCATGGTTATTTATTGTAAATGAATAAAAATTGCTTTTGTCTTCTTTTTGTTCTCTGCTTATATAGTTTATGTTTGTTGTTCATTTTAAATTCAGAACAAGGTCTAGAACTCATTGGGACCAAAGTTGTATATACAGATTCTCTGAGAAGTTTAAATTTTGTGCATTTAGCCTATAAGTTACAAGCGTTATGAAATTTATGTATAGTAATATGCCTCTACATAGAAAAAAATCATAAAGTGTTACAAATGAGAATCAACTTGAAGACACATAATAACAACTATATCTGTTCTCAGCTGGTGTCCCGAGAAACATATGCAATATTTTTATACTTATTTTTTTATATATAATTTTAACAATGTACTTCAGGCTGTAGTTGTAACAAGGAAAGCATGCCTAGCTATACTATCAGTGAGCAATGTCCTGGCATTTGGGTTTGATTTGCTCCTTCCTTACATGAATGCACTCACTGCTGAGTTTTTGGTTCATAAAAAAGTGTCATTCATATATTAGTTCAAAGGGGAGGCAAACATTTATATATTATTGCAGCACTGAGAAGAAAATCGGTGAATCTTGAAAAGGCCTTGCTCCAACTTTTCTGCAAGTTTAGAATACTGAAGTCTTGAATATATAACCAAGCTTTGTCTTGCTGATTTAAACACTTCAGTTTCCTGAAAGATGAGAAAGAGCCCCTTTGCTCTTTCTGATCCCAGCTCTCCAGATCTATAGCCTGGCTGTAGTACACAGAAATTATTATATCAGAAAAAAATCACTATCTGTTCTGAATTTTAATTATGGCTCCCCAGAACAGCTCATTAGAGAGGCACCTTGACAGAAGTGCAAAGATTACAATGGAGAGCTTCTGCTTGGGCTAGGGCACTCCCCCCCCCCACCCCCAGTTCTTTCAAAAGGGCTGAGTAATCCTGTCTTTTATCAAAAGGCTAATGAGCAACTCAAGAATGGGGGCGAATGAGTGTCAGGGAGCTTTAATTTGAAGATCAAAACAAACTGGAATACAGTCGCTGGTCCCAAGAGAAGCGGGATGGGATTAAAAGGTGGAAAACAGCTGGATCGTTAGATGGCAAAGATGGAACAGATGGCATGGCTAGGCCCAAAAGATGAGAGTTTGTTTGACAAAGAGAAAGCAGCAGGGTGAGAGATGAGGCCAACATAGTGGATGTTCAGTCCTGGCAAGAGAGACTTAAAAGTCCTTGATTTGAGGGTGACAAAAACAATAGAAGTATAAAACTCAGTCTAACCGATGGTTTGCACTATTAGCAAGCCATATGTGTGCTTAAAATTTTGTCCCATGGTCACTACATGTTGTTCTGCAATAACGTTTGTGATAACTGCTTTAGTTCAGTCTCCTTACAATGCAAATAGGCTGACCAAAAGAGAGCAGGACTTAGATGATTATGAGTGCATCTACACCGTAGAAGTAATGCAGTTTGAGATCACTTGGCTCAAGGCTAAGGAATCCCGGGAGTTGTAGTTTTATAAGGTCTTTAGCCTTCTCTGCCAAACAACTACTCCTAAAATACTATAGCATGCAAGGGGAGAAACAGCAGCATGCCTCTGCGGAATCTTTTCTTCTGCCTGATGAACATGTGTGAGAGCTCCATTTGCCTTATTTGAAATGCCATTACTCTCCCTCCGAATAATGGCATGTCCAAACAATCAATTTCTCTTCTCTGTCTTACACTGAAAACAGCCATTCTGTGCCCCACAGAAGAAAGAAATGCTGGATTTAATAGATACCTACTTCTCTATGGAGAAATATCATTTAGACTTAATGAAATGCAGGAAAAAACATTTAATTCAGAGCATTTGCATCGACAAGGCCTGCTAGCATAGGCACAAAGGGAGGAGTGGAGGCAACATTAAAAACAGTAAGAGAAAGAGAAGGATAGTAAGTGTCTCTCACTAAAACTATACCAGATAGAAGGTCCTTGTAAAACAATACAGCAGTCAACCTGGCTCCAGTTGATGACTGCTTTAGCCCTGGTGCTGGTCAAAGGTGCTCTTGTCAATTGGAGGATATTGTTATCAACTCATTGATTGATTGATTTGGTTTATATTCTGCCCTTTCTCCCAGGACTAGGATACAATGAAGCCCACATCATGTCGAAATGCAAAGAAAAGTACAATAAATTATATGATTAAAAGAAAATGAAATAAATTATAATAGCTGGCATTCTGTTAGGAGTTAGGCATGCTAGGTTTGTGCATTTGTAGCAGTTTAATATTCAATGTTTACAATCGTGGCACTATTTCCACAAATGCAAATGCTTCCCCTACACACCAGCCATCAACACACTGAATGATGCCAGCAAAACAGACCTTCATCACTCAGAACTTCCGAAAGATCGGAGTTTGGGAAACATTGCTTTGGTGGCTTCATACTGTCCAATGCCTACCTTTAAGGGCAAACAGTGCACAACTATGTGAGAGAAAGAGAGTGTTAGATTACAGAGTGCTAGATTACAGGGTAGAAAACTTCTCTTTGGGAAAGGGTTAGGGTTTGTGATGCGCAAACCCAGCCCAACAGGGAATAAAGGTTTCATGGGGACATCAGGCTTTATTCCCCATGAAGTGCTTGAGTGCTCTTGTGAACTCATCACAAAAGCACACTACTTACCCTGTTTCTCCTCTCATTCTGATTATCTACAGAACTTAGTGTGGACTGCTGTAGTAAGAAATCTTGTACCAGTGTGGTTAGATCTCCAAAGGATATACAGACAGAGCTGTGTTTAACTTTCCTTGTCGAAGAAAAAACAGATACCCAGGGCAGAGGAGTCATAGCTCTGCTTCCATATCCATGAGTGGAGCAACCTGGGAAAGGAACACTTGTTGGAGGAAGCTGCTGGCTGGGAGCTGTCCATGGTCCTGCAATACTCATCTTATTAGTGCTAACGTATACATTATTGTATTAAATATCAGGGGTGTGTGAAACGGCTGATATCTGATTAGTAATTCGTTTTGGCAATTCAGATGGCTTAGAATTGTAAAAATTCAAAGGGATCCCATTTCAATTCATAATCCAAATCTCCAAAGCTTCATAATTGCTTCATTAAGATTTGTCCCATTAGCAGCAATGGGGGAAATTGTAAGGCTCATTTATCTGTCATTATGGCTATCAGGATGAAACTTGGCACACTTGTAGGCAACATTTATGACTTTAATCCTGCAAGTACTTCCTTGTTCCGCAGCGAGCGACCCAATGGTCGCCGCCGCCGCCGCTTTGAGAACGCCCAGCAAGGGCTGCGCCCGAAGCAGCGGCTTCATGGGCCTCCATTAAGAACCGGTCCTGTGAGCATCCCTTCTTTTGCATGATCCAGCATAAGCATAGCTCCAGCATAAGCATAGTTCTTTCCATTCCCTAAACTTATCAGCTTTCTGCAGATAGTAAAAAAAGCATTTGATGTCAATAAAAGTTCCCCTATCTACACTGAGACTTGGAATCCCAAGGGAAGAAAAAGGCTGTGATATAAATGCGTACACATCCCCATTTCTGTGTAGTAAACTCAGTTCAGCTTGGGGGTCCAGGCACTTAGAAAGAGACATCCAACTGCATGTAAAGCATTTTACATGCTTGACCTTAAGCCCAGGGGAAACCAAAGGTAATTCTACATGTTTTGCAGACCTCTGAATAACTGTTACAGCATAGCAGAGAGTTCTGACATCTGATTATTGAATTCCTCTTCATCCTAAATTTTATCTATCTGTTATATGCTAGATTAGCTAGGGTTAGTTTTGTTTGGAGAGAATGTAACCTGGAAATCAAAATGTGGAGTTTATTTCCAAAATGTACCAAATCTATCTGAAGAAATTATACAGGAATCGAAAAAAAAAAACTGCTGAGGATATGCATTCTTTCGCTATAAAATGCAGTTTTCTAAATCCTTTACCAAAGTGAGTTGATACATTTTGAACATAATATTTTACTAGTAAACAATATGCTGCAACCTATAACTCATTTTTAACTTTTTTTGGTTTGCTACCTTTTGAAAACAAACTCCACAAATACTTTTCAGGGATCAGAATTCTTTAATTCTAATAAGCACATTTTCCAATAGGTGCTGTGCAATCTCAGGCTTCTAAGAATGATGAAGTAAACAAAAGATTTTAATGGAATAGCTTGAGATGATGCTATATTATTTTATTGAACTGCTTTTACTGTTTTTTATCCTTTTAGGTATATATGTCAAAATGGTATAATATTGTAATCAATTTAATTCTATTTGCATGTTAAGTTTTATATGTTTCTGCTATATTGTGCTTGTTTTAAATTGTAAGCTCTCAGTTTTGCATTTGTACTTCTAACCATTTACAGTAAGTATGCAAGCTCAGAAATGCATCTGGGCTTGGTCCCCATGTAAGCCACCCCAAGTCCCTTCGGGGAGATGGAGGCAGGTTATAAGAACAAATATTATTTCCACATTCACACTGCCTTTTCATGATAATAGAATTGCATGCTGTTGTGAGGCAAGAGGATATGCTGATGGTGGCAGTCTTGCAGATAGGCTATTTCACGTCAGGCAGACATTACTAGAGACACCAGACTCAATGTACCAGACATCTGGGTGTCAGCAATAGTGGAGGGTGACATCAGCAGGGGATCTTGTTAACGCTGTTAGCATTGTGGCGAAGGAGGCATACTACCTCTCTTTGAATTTTCTTTTGTAAAATCCGATGATGAGATAATCCAAAATTAAATAAGAGATATTGTCAGAGGATTATGTTTGATGGCATTCAGTGATATTCTGGGAATGACAAAGACAAGTAACACTGTATCTAAAGATGTCCATAGATTGAAGTTCAAAAGGCATTCAGCTTTTACCATGCTTCTAGATTCCAAACTACACATTTCCATAAGTAAGCCTAGACTTGCAAAATCCAACATGGCTGTTGATGACTGGAGCTCTTGGAGGTCTTCTTCATAACATTGCCTTAAGTAAAAACTGAGGGCAGTAAATAAAAACAAAACTTTAGAACTACAGTAGAGTCTCACTAATCCAAGCTAAACGGGCCGGCAGAAGCTTGGATAAGCGAATATCTTGGATTATAAGGACTGATCAAGGAAAAGCCTATTAAACATCAAAATAGGTTATGATTTTACAAATTAAGCACCAAAACTTCATGTTATACAACAAATTTGACAGAAAAAGTAGTTCAATACGCAGTAATGTTATGTTGTGATTACTGTATTTATGAATTTAGCACCAAAATATCACGATATATTGGAAACATTGACTACAAAAATGGCTTGGATTATCCAGAGGCTTGGATAAGCGAGGCTTGGATTAGTGAGACTCTACTGTACTTTCAAAAGTCAAACTCAAAAATCCCATTTTTGAAAAGCTAACTGGTAACTGCAAATCAGACCCATAGTCTACTGCACAGACACATGACTACACTCTGGATGCAATGAACTCCAAATGTCACAGACAACTTATAACATTGCAGAGTGAAGTGTGGACTGATTCAGCCAAAGATATAGAATTGAATAGGTCCACAAAACAACAGCATTTTAAATTATGAGCGGTTTAATGTAGTGATCCTGTTTGTGATCTTCATGAATATTCCATTTCCATCCACTTTAGCTTGCTCACTGAAGTACTGCCATGTTTATACATTCCATTTCTTGTTTTACTATGTCTGGTTTTTCCTTGATTCGTATTTTTATGTTATATGTTTCTATAAAATGTGTTGTTCAGCTGAAAGCTTTTTTGTTTATATAAAGAATACCATCCAACTAGGGAATCTTTTGTTTCATTTTGGACTGTCTCATCATAGGGTTTTCCTGGTAGAAGACATTCCAAAGTATTTGCTGTACCTCCTCTGCACAGAATAAACAAGTGTTAGCGATGGTGCCACTCCTTTTGTCTCTGAGACATTATTTGCCAAGGTCAGTCCTCACAACTGCAGCCCACTAGCTATTTGGCACATTCAGTCCTCGCCAAAGGTCATCTGACATCATGGTTACCAGCAACATGGCTTCTTGCCTCATAGGAGTATACAGTCCAATGACCATGGAAAATTGGTGTCATTGATGGTGATCTTTCCTTATATATATTTGTTGCAGAGCTCAGAAATCTACTTTAAAAAATAATTGGTTACGTTATTATTCTTAACAAATATTTATTTGCCATTGTATTTTGTTTTTGAGAAGGTAACTTGTCATTTGTTCATTCTCCCAGAGTAACTCACATAGTTACTTTTTCCTGCTCATTTGAAAATCAGAATACTACAAACAACTAGCTTGTGGTAAAATACATGATGTCCTCTCAGCCCCCTTGTTATTATTGTGACATCTGTAACAAAGCAGGAGACAAGCATAAAGGATAGCCCTTCATCACTCAGTGAGGCCAGATTACTAAAATATCACAGCATCAAAGAATGGAGGTATCCCTTGAGCTGCAGTAAAAGATCTAATATAGTTATGCTTTAGTTGCTATGAAAAGTGAATCAATTATAAGTAAGAAGATAACTGCAATGTGTTACTTGCAAGTTCAGATGGATATAACACTCTTTTAATCTCAACTGGTTAGGCCTTCTAGTAAGTACCCTATTTGAAGTGGTATATGAATTAATAACAAAATCTTGCCCGGAATGCTTCTGTGTCTATCCAATTCAGTAAAATTGATCAGATTTTTGAGCAATCAAGGAAAAAGCTTTCTTTCTTTTTGACAAGCCTTTTTTGTTTGTTAGTTTCCCCAGCATGGACCATCAGGCATGCTGTGGGACCATGTGGCTCTACTTCTTTCCATTTTGTTGGTATATTTCCAGAGAACAATAACTAACTCTGCCAAGAAAACCCTTTGTCTCTGTGTTGCCTTTCTCATATGCTTCATCTGATTCGTTGGCATCCAGAGGAGCTTTCTTATTCATGTTTATTCATTGTGTTCTTAAACCCCATTCTTTTTCTCAAATCTGACTCTAGAAAGATGCAGTTTACTCTGGTGATAGGATAATTAATTATATACCTAATCCTGTCTCATTATATGAACTTCACTGTGATTTGGAAGTACTGTATGAGGGAATTGAAATATTATACTGCTCACCTCCAATTCCCATTATCTTTTGTTATTGGCTATAATGACAAAGGTTGATGGAAGTTACAATCCAGTAACATCTGCAGGGCTACACAAGTTCAGTGCCTTTTACCTCTCCCAGAATTCCTTTCCCAGAATTCCTATCTGTCCCAGTATTTCATTTCCCTAAACTTCAGTGAAGCTTTTGAGATATCTTCATCACAGATCTTTCCTGTCACACCTGATTTGCCCTCTATACTTGAAAACTGGGTATTATTAGGAAAGTTTGCCTCTGTGACACAAATCTTGCCATTTATGAGATCTTAACTGCCCAACTGCAACAGAAATAAATGGGCTAATCTTTTGCCACTGAGCCAATTCAGTCTTTGGACTGTAGAAAGTCCTGATTGATCGGCATGGATTAATCTCACTTCACTTCAGTGGTGCAGTGGGTTAAACCCTTGTGCTGGCAGGACTATTCGAACTCAACCCAGGAAGAGCTCAAATGAGCTCCCTCTATCAGCTCCAGCTCCATGTGGGGACATGAGAGAAGCCTCCCACAAGGATGGTAAAAACATCGAAACATCCGAGTGTCCCCTGGGAAACATCCTTGCAGGCGGCCACTTCTCTCACACCAGAAGTGACTTGCAGTTTCTCAAGTCACTCCTGACACAAAAAACCCCTTGATTGTATTCCTCCTTTTATTTTGTGTCAAAATATATGAATCCAACCCGTAGGTAAGATTTTGGAGCTGAACATAGATATAAAGAATAAGGGACTGAATTAAATACATCCTTTAAAAAGTATTCCACTTTAGCTCCAGATACGGTGAGGTTCTTCAAAAATTACCTTTATGTTACCGTTTGGCATCGTTAAGATGTCCAAGGATGGATCTACACTGTAGAATTAATGCAGTTTGATGCCACTTTAACTGCCTTGGATCAATGCTACAGATCCCTGGGAGTTGTAGTTTGATAAGGCATTGGCACTCTTTGGCAGAGAAGGCTTTAGACCATGTAGAAATGTAGTTCCGATAATTCCATAGCATTGAACGATGGCAGTTAAAGGTTTGTCAAACTTCTACAGTGTAAATGCAACTGAAGGAAACCGCAAATCTCATCTCAGCACTGGGGCTTTTTCACACTGCACAATTACAGCACTACGATTCCATTTTAAGTGTCATGGCAACATCTTACGGGATTTTGGGATTTTCAGTTTAGGGCTACCTTTGGAATCTTCAGCTTGTTCTGGTGTCTCTGACCAAATTACAAATGCAGGATTCTATGAGGTGTTGCCATATAGAAATTAAAGTGTAATTGTGTAGTGTGATGGGGCTGTAAGCCTTATATTTTCAGCTGAAGGCATCTTTCTCCACAAAGCCAGAATTACTTTTGGACATATGCTGACATGGCATAACTACAAGTCATAGCAATTGAGTTAAAACTTTGTGGGAAAAGTCAAAGATAGTTGTAAATAATGACAACCAAGTTTTCCCCAACCGTTGTTCTCCATGTTGAACAAGTAGGAGAAGTACTCTTGGCCACTCAAAAACCAATTTGAGTGTTGGATTATTAAATCCTGCTAATAATATTGCACTAAGTAGGCTATGGGATTAAATGAAATTGTTTGTGTCAGTCATTTAACCTCTGAAGAAGCTATTTAAAGTGATCTGGCTAGCAAGAATTCACAGAAGCTTCCAGGGTTTCCTGTGTTTCTTTATATTTGGTTCACTGCCGTAGACACTAAAATGGAGTCAGTCCTCTGAAATTAATTTGAATAATGCCATGAAGCAGATGTGTTCTATGGTGCACAGACAACTTTTAATTTCAATTCTGAAACCGCTGGTGCCGCATCAGATCAGATCTTATTAATTATGCAAGGAAAGCTGACATGGCATAACAAGTCATAGCATGATCATATATCATGGGAGTGACTTACACCATGTTAGGAAGTGCAATACTGCCATTTTCCATATAGGATCAAATTTGACAGGGAATGGAAGCTATTGCCCTGTCAGTATAGCACATTCTTGGAAATGTGAGAGAACATTACAGGGCAGAAGGCTAATAATCCACAGTTAGGGAACATTTAGAATACCTGTTTTGCCCATGATTATTGGTACATATGCAGGTTACCTATTGTTTAAGCCCCAAAACACGCTTTGGAGCTCAACTCCCTCCTCCTTCCCGATTATGTGGATGCCTTTTCTGATATCAGCTAAGGAACTTGGTGATGGCCAGAACCTCTACTGAAATGACATTTGTTTATGAGCACTGGGGAAAAGGGGTGGCAGTGGCACCCCATGTGGATAGCAATCCACATTCTGCCTGAAGTCCAAGGCTGCTTTGACAGGACTTGCAACATTTCACAGACAAAAACAGGGACCAAGCAAGTGTGTGGTCAAGGTGGCAAAAGTTAGAAGAAGATACAGCAGTTTGTTTTTTGACAGAACTTATAGGGTACATATGTCAGACTCAAGGTTGAGTACCTTTTATCATTTTATGTCCTTTCATGTGGCCCTCCAGATGCTGGACTACAACTCATTAGACTTCATGACTTGAGCTGATGGGAGTTGTGATAAGTAACACCTGGAAGGCTGGCATTTGCTCTGTTTAGTCTGGAGAGTGGGTTTGAATTTAGATTCAAGGCTTGTGGATATGATATCTGTCTTAAAAATTTGCTTTAATCTTTCACCAGACTCAGAGCCATAGTTGCTGCTGGGTTGCAAATCCCACTATCCCCACTCCACATGGCAAATAATCAAAGGTGATAGAAGTTGTCATTCAGTAATATCTGGGGGCCCAAACTGTGTAAAACTAAAGAGCACTGATCACTATGTAAAATAAATGATAGTTGGCACTCTGTATCCATGGATTTTTTATCCATGGATTCAATGGCCCTTTGAAGACAACCATAAGGCTGATGTGGCCCTCAATGAAAATGAGTTTGACATCCCTGCTATAGGAGAAGGCAAAACTTTATTCCCTCCTCTCTCTGCCGTGTTGAGTGAAAATTACTTTTATACTTGGAATTCAAACTGCAGCAATTGAAGTAATCTGAGGACAAATGGGGGAAATGGGAGGAGATAAGAACTGGGATATTTGAAAAGCAGCTGGAAAAGTGTAAAAACAAGATTAATAGGAACTGTTCCCAAAAAATTTGGACACTTGAATGGTGTGCCTTAAATCAAAGTTCTCAGGGCAGCTCCCAACAATTTAGCAATAATAATGTAGCTCACACAAGAACCTAGCTTCTCACATGTTAAAATTCACTTAGTTCCCTCCCACTTTGGTGCCCTTTTGCTCCTACACAGCTAGGTGCTCTTTTCCTCCTCTCACCTGCCTAGTTAGCTAGGTAGCTTTTGTCTCCTCTTGGATCTTCATATCCTCTTTCTGTCTCTTTATCCACCACAGTGCAACATTGTAGTATAAGAATCAGAGAAATAATTAACACAAGGCAAATACATTTGGAAAATATTTTTCCAGTGAATATACAAAATTGAGACTGACAGAATTATAATTAATGGATTAAATGTGGCAACTCTGTTTACTTGTTGTCTTCTAGTCACAACATTTCTCAAGTGGGCTGTTGCTTTTTTTTAGACTGCCATACTAGACTCCCTTATTGGGATTGGCATGCAGATGGAAGGCATAGGTGTCTGCCACATAATACAATACTCCTCCTGCTTGTCAAAATAAGCTTCAAATGTTTTGGAGAACCAGTTTAGCTCAGCCTCTCCCTGACAGGCTGTCATTCAATATGCAGGGAATTTTGCTTTCCTTTTCTGTTTTTTAATAGAATACAATACCTCCATCAAAACTGGGAGAAGAATGAGGAATAGAAAATAATGGACTAGATAGAGATTGGGTGTCTCTTATCCAAAATTCCCAGGACCAGCAGCATTCAGAATTTTTGGGTGTTATTTTTCCAGTTTTTGAAATACTTGTATTTGCATATACAGTAGAGTCTCACTTATCCAACATTCTGGATTGTCCAACGCATTTTTGTAGTCAATGATTTTCAAACATCATGATATTTTGGTGCTAAATTCGTAAATACAGTAATTACAACATAACTTTGATGCGTATTGAACTACTTTATCTGTCAAATTTGTTATATAACATGATATTTTGGTGCTTAATTTGTAAAATCATAACCTAATTTGATGTTTAATAGGCCTTTCCTTAATCCCTCCTTATTATCCAACATATTCACTTATCCAACATTCTGCCGGCCCGTTTATGTTGGATAAGTGAGACTGTACTGTACTTATATAATGAGATATTTTGGAGATGAGACCAGCTCTAAACATGAAATTCAGTTTTGTTTCATATATACCTTAAATACATAATCTGAACGTAATTTAATGCATTATTTTGTGCATGAAACAAAGTTTTGTGTACACTGAACCAACAGAAAGCAAATGTATTATCTGAGACACCTATGTGGACAATTTTGGAATATTTTGAATTTGGGAATTCTGGATAAGGGCTGCTCAATCTGTAATAAAAATAATAGCAATATGGTGGTTACTGGTTAGGGCAATTGGCTGTCTACTGACTGAAGATGGCAGTGCAGGCTACAGACATTTTTAAACTGATTAATCTGCCAGATTGGGTGGTACTGTAGTCTACACAAAGATGTATATTAAAAAGAAAATAAACCCAAGACAGCAATCAATTTAACTTGGCTTCACACTGTTGGAGCAACAGTGGAAACAAACCAATAAGCTTCTTTTAATTATATATGCAATAATAAAACGGAGAGAAATATAAAATACATTTTGTACCCTAAAAATACAAGTCGTAGAACAGAAACAATTTAAAGCTAAAAAAGTTTTTAAAGGAGGAAGGGATTGTCCTGTGGTGCTGAAATGACTTTGGAGTGTTCAGCAAACCTTTCCGTGGAAGGCCTTCCACACATCAAAAAAGTCCCTCTCTCTCTTAACTACCTGCTACACCTCATTCATTTTAACAGCTTTTGAAGATGATGTCAAGTGCCAGGTTGATCCATTGTTAAGAATATTAAAATAAATTAGTAAGACGACGACGATGATGATGATGATGATGATGATGATCCTGCTTTTCTCTCATGGGTGCAGATGAAGCTTTAAGAATGCTCTGTAAAGTGTGTAGAGCCTCTCGCCTAGATATTTTCTTCTTCTGTCTCCTACCACAGCAGTTTGGCTTACAAAAAGCTCTCCATAGTTGCCAATACGTTTTTTTACAACTTGATTTCAGGAGGAGAGTGATGTTGTTATGTGATTTCAGCTCCACTAAAACCTTGGGTACAGGTCCCTGAGTGTCTAGCTCTAAAGGACCAAATGAGACACAGATGGATTGAAAGCAAAATCAAGCCCCATTTACACAGCCATAAAAAATCAGATTATCTGCTTTGAACTGGATTATATGGCAGTGTAGGCTCAGATAATTCAGTTCAAAGCAGATAATGTGGATTTTCTGCTTTGATAATTTGGATGTAATGGCAGTGTAGAGTAGGCCTCAGAGGCATTTATTCTTCTTGGCCAAAGAGGGAGTCAGCAGAGTCTGCACTCCAAATATTGATATACCTCAATGCAAACATACAGAAAAGTTGATAAGACAACAGTTTTAAACAAAGGACTTCTGCTGTCCTAAGTGCTGATTGGTTCAATTCATGACAGACTAGGATCTCTCGGCTGGTTGTTTGGGATGTGCTGTCTATTGTTGTTGCCGATTGGTCTCCACGTTTGGAGGAAATTTTAATTAAAATCTCATTGGTATAGTTGAAGACTTCTGTCTGTTTATTGATCTATCCAGAAGAAGGTTGATGGTGGGATGGATTGAGGCTGGGCTAAAGATAATGGGTTTGGATATCCCAGCTCCGGTTAATACAATGGGTGTCAATCAGATAAACAAAGTATTCTCAGGGTGTTGGCAATTTCAATGGGATCCCTAGGAGGGGGTCTGATTTTGTTACAGAGCTGAGGAAACATTCTCCAGGAATAAACCAGATCATCCAGAAAAAAAGGAAAAGATCCAGAGGCTCTTGCATAAGACCACTGTATGTCCCATATGTCTTCCCAAGATATTGTGAGGGGATTATGTTAACTAAGATGTCACCATCACCTGAGGTCTAAGGTTTGTAGTGTACAGTGTCTGTGTAACATTCCAAAGGGATTCATGAAAATAACTTTAAAATTTAGAAGTGAGTTCGATGTGGGCACTCTTATTGATTCTTATGGTTCTGTGGATTTGGGGTTCATCATTTTGGAGTCCAGTTTTCAATAACAATTTGAGTCATAGCTGGGAAAGAAGGATTAATCCCCCTCTCTCTACACTGGGATCTCCACTGAAAGCCCCCTTTAGTGCAGTGTTTAAGGGCTGAAAAATGTTTCCCACTGGAAATGATGGGAGATGTTTGATGGGCCTAACTGGATCATGGGTGAATGGGTGAAATCTGAAAGAAGGCTATCACAGCTGGCCCAGGTGCACTATCCTTCTTACCCAGCCCCAGAATTAGGCTGGGAAAGGGCTTCATATTGGAGACAGAAGAGGGCTTCTTTCAGCCTAATTGCAGCTCAGGAAGGGATAATAATTTACATGGGGGACAACCTGAGGAAAAGTGTGGAAAACTGCTATCCATGTAGCAGTTAGGTTTGGGAATAGCTGCCCAATGGCTCCAAGCTGAAAATTTCATCAAGCCTGAATTCTGCAGTGGATGGGAGGCTCTTCTCTCTTTCTCTGGATGATGAAAGGAGCGTTATTTGTGATATTAAATGTGTACATGTGTTTTGTGCTGATGAGTATGAATGTGAGGGAAATAATTCTTTAAACAAATTGCAAGATATATGAATTGGAAGTGAAATAAACTCTTAATGCACTTAGACTTGGGAAATAGTTTGCATACATTTAGTATCTTTTTTCTGTTCCCTGCTCATCAGTTTTCTTGGTCTTCTCCAAACATGATTTTGACTGAATACCTCTCTTTTTAGCTGATTTGGTAGGATTTGAGGCTGAATTTCACTGAAATTTGCACTATATAATACTATCTATTTATATCTCTTACTCTTCAGCTAAAAAGTTTATAAATTGTTCATTTGATAGTTACCAAATATAATGCTTTATATTTGTTGTTGGGTTTACAAGAGAGAGAGAAATAAAGCCTTAGACTGTTGTGTGTCAAGTTGAAACATTTTCATATGTGTGGCAATTCACTAGTCCTAAAAAGGAGCCCCAGTGGCGAAGTACGTTAAAGCACTGAGCTGGAGACCGAAAGGTCCCAGGTTCAAACCCCGGGAGCGACGTGAGCGGCCACTGTTAGCTCCAGCTCCTGCCAACCTAGCAGTTCGAAAACATGCCAATGTGAGTAGATCAATAGGTACCGCTCCGGCGGGAAGGTAAGGCGCTCCATGCAGTCATGCCAGCCACATGACCTTGGAGGTGTCTACGGACAACGCTGGCTCTTCGGCTTAGAAATGGAGATGAGCACCAACCCCCACAGTCAGATATGACTGGACTTAACATCAGGGGAAACCTTTACCTTTAAAAAGGAGACATATAGCTGAAAAAGAAAATAAATGTAAAGAAACAATAAGAAAACACAGAACAGAAAAGAAGGATCTGAACATGTATCTGAATTCAAAGTAATTTTTGTATGATTGATTCTTAGGATTGCTTATTAAGTAAAAACATTTCCAGATAATCAGTATGGGTTAATTTGTTATTTTGGCATTTGGGGGTGGGGGTGGGAAAGGTTAGAAGTATGCTATGATTCCACTGAAAATTGTTATTGCATTACTTGAACTGAAGGTGAACTGTTGGTTTTGCAGAACAAACACACAGGGAAGCCAGATGGCATTGTGGTATGATGCCTCTACCTCAGCTGGGAAGCCAGACACCACCCTGATGAAGTCATACAGAGAGTCTTGTGCCAAACCGTCACTCTTGTATGCTGCTAGGAACAACTCCCGACACACACACACAAATAAAAATATAAGGAGTCTTGTCTTACAGGTCTGAGAAAAAAGAAATTGAGATTCCTAGTTTGTGATCTGGGTAGCATCATCTACAACATATAAAATATATTGCACATTTACAACAGGTAATACACATTAATTTTATTGATGTCAATAATATATACCTCTGATTGAAAACTGTTACTCGTTTTGGGGCTCTGTATACCCTACTAGTTAAGTTAATATCTATAATTAACTTACATGCCCTAATGAACCTTGTTGGTTCTGATAAATTGATGCCTGTGTTTGATGTTTTGTTTTATGTTAGATGTAATTTATTTGATAGGTTATGTTTCATTGAAATGTAGAGGTTAAGTTATAATTTGTTCTTATATATTGGGTTATTTTATCTATTATGTTTGAATTGATTGTTCTATTTAGGCATTGTATGTTTCAAGGAGATAGGGTGGAATACAAATAAAATAATAATAATAATAATAATAATAATAATAATAATAATAATAATAATAATGTGTCGTAAATGTATAGAAACAGATCCTGGATACTGTTACATTGCTTGTTTCCTGATCAGAACTTTCCCAGCTGCATTTACTCTCAATACTTAAATTTGGATGCATTCAGGTTGCTCCTGTCCCCAACCTGGAAACTCACATGTTTTCTCCATGTCACTCCATTCATAACTAAAAAGGGCTGCCTTTGTTGCTGTGCATGCTAGAACAGGGAAGAAAAGACTTCAGACAAAACATTAGATGTTGCCTGTCGAATGAGTCCCCATTGGGATGACATACTAGTTCATAGAAGCATAGAATCATAGAATCATAGAGTTGGAAGAGACCTCGTGGGCCATCCAGTCCAAACCCCTGCCAAGAAGGAGGAAAATCACATTCAAAGCACCCCTGACAGATGGCCATCCAGACTCTGCTTGAAAGCCTCCAAAGAAGGAGCCTCCAATACATTCCGGGGCAGAGAGTTCCATTGCTGAACAGCTCTCACAGAGATGAAATTCTTCCTAATGTTCAGGTGGAATCTCCTTTCCTGAAGTTTGAAGCCATTGTTCCACATCCTAGTCTCCAGGGCAGCAGAAAACAAGGCTGTTGCCTCCTCCCTATGACTTCCCCTCACATATTTATACATGGCTATCATGTCTCCTCTCAGCCTTCTCTTCTGTATGCTAAACATGCACAGCTCTTTAAGCCGCTCCTCATAGGGCTTGTTCTCCAGACCCTTGATCATTTCAGTCGCTTTCCTCTAGACACATTCCAGCTTGTCAACATCGCCCTTCAATTGTTGTGCCCAGAATTGGACACAGTATTCCAAGTGTGGTCTGACCAAGGCGGAATAGAGGGGTAGCATGACTTTCCTGGATGTAGACACTATACTCCTCTTTATGCAGACCAAAATCCCATTGGCTTGTTTAGCTTAACCAATTACAAACCCACCTAACCGTAGTTTTGCCTAGCCCTCATTTGACTAATTTGTTTGCCAGGGGGACTTTGTCGAAGGCCTTACTGAAATCCAGATACGCTACATCCACAGCATTCCGTGCATCTACCCAGCTTGTAACTATTGAAAAAAGAGATCAGATTAGTTGGCACGACTTGTTTGAGAAAAATCCCTATTGACTATTAGTGATGATCACATTCATTTCTAAGTGTTTGCAGACCTTAATGACCTTTTCCAGAATCTTGCCTGGTATCGATGTGAGGCTGACCGGATGGTAATTGTTTGGGTCATCCTTTTTTCCCTTCTTGAAGATTTGCCCTCTGGGTTCTCCAAGATGATCACCAGTGGTTTTGAAATAACTTATGCTAATTTCTTTAATACTTTTTGATATAGTTAATCTGGTGAAGATTAACTGGTGAAGAGTTGAAATCAAACACCATGAGGAGCACCGCACATTCCACACCCTTGGGTTACTCTACCAAAGATCAGATCAAAGAAGAACTTGACACTGGAGAGTGTTTAAAATTTGACCTGCAGGCTCTGTCTAGTCTTATGATTCTATGAGTAAGCTCATAGAATGGACTCTTGTTAAACAGCCATCACTCTTTTCAATGATATCATGACTTAGATCGAATCTGATAAGCTTCAGAAAGGAAAAAATGCAAAGCAATCTGATCTTTTATGAAAGTCTGCCAGGAAAGTCATCTGGGATCCTGACTAAAGAGCCTGTCCAATTAGACCTTAAAAGCATTTTAATTTGCAGCTATTCTGGGTCTTCCTTAGTACTTGGACATCTAATTTATTGGGTAATGTTTCTTTAAGGCTAGCATTAAACCATACAAGTAACAATCAAAGGTTAGGAAAGTTAGGGCATTACATCCAGATTAGTTTTATCAGATGACCTGCGGCAGAGGTTATGTAAAAATGCCTTTAAGTGCCTTCATTAAAACAGAGGCCAAAATCAGGCTAAATTCTCAACCTCCAGTTATGTTCCCTAATTAGAAGGCCACATGCCACAAAATGACAAATGATTTTTATCTGCATTATAGCACCACATGAAAAGAAATACCTTGTCAGCATGGCTCTTAATATGCCGCCTGAGGAATCTGAATATTTTCTACAAGATTCTGCCATTCCCTTCAGATCTTTAATCTATTTCTAATTATTCTAGAAAATTAATACACCAGAGGCATTAGAGTGAACTTGGTCTCTTCCATACTGATGCCATCCCTTCCTTTCCCCCATTTAGTAAAGTTTCTTTTCTGCTGCGTGATAAAACTTCCATGAATTGGGAGGAAATTTTGATTTCATGGAAAATGTATGTAAACCTCTTCTAAGATGTCTCCACTAAATCTTTTTCTAAATAATTTATTTTTGGCCCCATGGGGTGAAAACTCTTGAGTGGTGTCAATCCTTTTGAGACTCTTTGTTAAAATTCAACTATGTGTCATCATTCTCCCAGTTTATAAAGAAGTAGTTATTTGCATGTTCAGAGGCATGTATTGTTTCACTGAAAAACAGGTAACACTTAAGATAGGTCACAATTTTATTAGTTACTCATCTAAATGTGTGATGGCCCTGCTTGGGTCTGGATCTAGGCATCAAGCATCTTGCCTGTTGACCAATGAACCTGACCTTCCATCTGCTGCCAGAAACATTGGGATGGCAGGAAGGATTCATATGAGTGGATCCCCCTGCCACTAGGGGTGGATGCAAGAAAGATGCCAGATATCCTGAGCTTGGTGAGACCAATTACCATATCCCCAGAGGGACTTTCTCAGTTCCCCGTGACAATGAGAATCAGGTAATAGATGTACAGGACCCATGCTAACCACACCAAATGTGACAAATGAAAAAGAAACACCACATAGCAAGCAACATACCCAGAGCCGGCCCTAGGTATTTTTCAAGTGTAGGCGAACAGAATTTTGGCGCCCCCCCCCCAAAACCAATCACTGAAAAATAAAAGCATTGGATAAGTGAAAATGTTGGATAATAAGGAGGGATTAAGGGAAAGCCTATTAAACATCCAATTACATTACGATTTTACAAATTAAGCACCAAAACATCATGTTTTACAACAAATCAACAGAAAAAGCAGTCTTGACTGCACCCTCGTATGTTTTGCGTCCCAAGCGACCGCTTAATTCGCCTCATTGTTGGACTGGCTCTGAACTTACCCCAATTTGATATATACGAGGGTTATCCAGAAAGTAGATAATGTTTTGGAATTAAAAATGAACAAAGTATAGGAAAAAAAATATTTATTATATGCAGTTGAAAGCCACTTAAATACTACTTTTAAACATAGTCTCCATTCAAATTTAGGTACTTATCATAGCGATGAATGAGCTTGGCAATTCCTTTCTCATGAAATTCTCCCACTTGCGTCTTCAACCAGTTGGTCACTTCTTCCTGCAACTGCAGCTGTGCATCGTCTCTCATGGCGCCGGCGTGTCAGGGAGGGCGCCATGGGCTCAATTCGGAGGGCTTCTTCCCCTTCGGGAATCCTGGAGAGCTAGCTCTGTCGCCTTCCCTCCCCACATTGCCTGATCCTCACCTTTCCCCGTCGCTGCGGCTCAAGGGGGAAAACCAGGTCAGCAAAGCCGCCCAGACTCAGGTATGCCCAGCCTCCTAATCCCGAGCTTTGCCCCTTTGGGTCGGAGTATCAACAGCTCAACAAGATGCCAGGTCCCAGCAGTGGTAAATCTGGGTTTGTTGTTGTTGTTGTTGTTGTTGTTGTCCTTGCGGGGCAGGAGAAGGAGGAGGGAGCCTGACCCGGGCAAGAGTTCATCGCGGTTGCCATAACCTTCCTTGCCGACATCATTTGCAAGTATTTGCAAAACCTTAGAAGAGCGATTAATTTTCTCTGCATTCATTTGATTTTACCTGAGGTGTATTTTGTTAAAAGCAAGACAGCTCCCACCTTTTGGGCGTGTCTGGAAGGGCCCTCAGTCATATCAAAGACTTGGATGATGCATTCTAGAACAAATGACCAAACATTCAACAGTGATAGATCTAATAGTAACAGGAAACTTCAACAACCTAGTATTTATCAGACATCAAACTCTACCAAAATATATGATCCAACGAATTCCTTACTTGCCTTGCACACAATATCATTGTTCAGAAGATGGATTTCATTAAGTATTTTGGATGAAATTCTTATCAGCAAGGATGAACTGTTCAAGAGGGTGAAAGGAGAGTGGTCCTGGGATGGGAGCAAGCACATTCCCCTTGGATTTGTGATAAAGGGAAAACAAAGCCAACTTTTGTCAGACACACAGTCTGAACTTTAAGAAAGTAAATTTCTGTAAGCTTAGGAAAATGCTCTCTAAGATTTCATAGTCAGCAATGCCCAAAGGGAATGGAGTTCATTATGGATTGCAGCTTCTTAATGGTGAAATATTGAGAGTACAATTATAAATAGTTCTAATGAGGAAAAAACCTGGGAGGCAACTAAAAAACTAGAGTGAAAGCACAAAGAACTTTTAAATGAGCCCAGATTTAAAACTGATATCTTGGTAGAAATCAGTCTTCTCTCAAAGCAAAAACAGCACTCAATACATTGAAAATAAAACAAATAATTCAGTAAGAGGATGTTAGCCCAGAACAGATAAAGTAATACCCAGGTGCTCCAAATTAATTCCATCTCCAGCCCAGATGATTTGCACCCAAGGGTGCTAGAGGAACTTGCAGGTGTAATCTCTGGTCTCTTCCAGACAGGCCAGAAACATGGGACCTGTATCATTTTTACCTGAGACACCTTTAACTGAGGAAGAAAACTGGGCTTTCTCAGTTTGCTTCCACATTAATTTGACACCTGGGAAGATCTGGACCTTAAGCTAAGGTACGGATCTTTCCAGGTGCTTGGCCTGTGGGCATTGACTCCTGGGACTGCTTCCACAGTCCTGAGGGTCAATCCTCACAGTCATCCTGGTTCTTCAAACTCCTGGAGCCTGAAAGTGCGGGAGGGTGCCCAACATCTAATAATAATAATAATAATAATAATAATAATAATAATAATAATAATCAGGCAGGTTCATTTGAGGAATCTTTCATGTTAAATTGAGATAGAGTCAACTAAAATATCTCTGAAATGCGTAGATTTCTCTTCCGAATCATGCCCTCAAAGTGTCTGGAGAGTCTTCATAACCCTTTCATATTGGTTCAAGTAGGAACCATCGATTCTACAAGGCATAGTGTTCAAATGATCAGAAAGGATTTTGAAGCTCTTGGAAGAAAGCTAAAAGATCTTAATGTACAGGTGGCCTTTTAATCTCTCCTCCCCGTTATGCAACACGGCCCAGGAAGAGCGAGTAAAAGAGTAGAGGTGAATAACTGGCTCCGTGGATAGTTTCAGGAAGAACAATTTGGCTTCTTGGGCCATGGTTTGCTCTTCCAGGAAGATGGCCTATTGCCATGGGATAGGATGTACCTCACAGAAGTTGAAAGGAATGTTTTTGCTTAGAGAATGGCAATCCTGATCAGGTGGACTTTAGGTTTTGTGGGGAAGAGTGACATGATTCTTGGGAACAGTAGTTTATCAAGGCAGGGAGTGAATAGACAAAAGGCTAAAGAGAGGTTTTGACAAACACAACAAGTACCAAGCAGCGAGGGGACAATAATCTCAAACTAACAGCTAAGGGGAATGTCCCACAGGCTTAGATGTCTTTACACTAATGCCTAGAGCATAGGAAATAAACAAGATGAGCTCAGCACAACAAAACAGTTATGATGTAATAGACATAACTGAAACCTGGTGGGATGAATCCTATAATTGGAATGTAGCAATGGAAGAGTATTTATTTATTTTATTTATTTACATCATTTTTACCCCGCCCTTCTCACCCCAAGGAACTCACAACAGTCGGCAAACTACATTGCCCAAAACACATTCAATAAAACAACAACATATTAATAAACAATAAAACAGTACCACATCAATTAAAACTCTAATTAGACTCTATTAAACCATGAATTATAAAATTTAAAATGCATGTATAGTTAAATTCGTCCACTAGAGTATAAACTTTGGTTTATGAAATGCTTAGGCAACCTTTCAACACTTTCTGAATGATGTGTTTCATGATTTTGGACATTTGTATGATTTGTTGTTGTTGTTGTTTTCTCCAAACCAGCAACTGCACAATCAAAATGTCCATTCGTGCTGTGCTGCAGCGATTAAGGGAGCATGAATTATATGGCAAGCTGGAGAGATGTGCTTTTGATCTATTTGAAGTGGACTTTCTGGATTTCTCCTAAGAGCCTAGCCATGGACCCAGCCAAGGTGGCTGCAGTAGTGGACTGTAAGTCCCCCATGAATAAGAAAGAAGTTCAGAGATTCATGGGATTTGCCAACTACTATCGGAAGTTCATCTCAAACTTTGCCACTTGGGTGTTACTACAGCCTTGTGGACAACACTTTCATCCAAGTGACTGCCCCTGAACAGAATTACAACATTTGGGAAAAATAACTTTCGGCCATCAAAGTAGCACGTGAAACATGGAGACATTGGCTGGAAGGAGCAGTTTAGAGGTGAAGGTTTAGAGAGCATACTGATCAAGTTTGCAGGTGACACCAAATTAGGAGGGATAGCTAATACTTCAGAGGACAGGATCAGAATTCAAAATGACCTTAACAGATTAGAGAGCTGGGCCAAAACTAAAAAAAGGAAAGAATTTCAACAAGGACAAATGTAGGATACTACACTTAGGCGTGTCCAGTTCTGGGCACCACAGTTTAAAAGAGATATCAAAAACTGGAAAGTGTCCAGAGGAGGACAACTAAAATTATCAAAGGTCTGGAGACCATGCCCCATGAGAAGCATCTTAAAGAACTGGGTATGTTTAGACTACAGAAAAGACAGCTGAGAGGAGACATGATAGCCTGAACGTTAGGAAGAACCTCCTGGCCATACGAGCTGGAACAGTGGAACTTTCTGCCTCCAAGTGTGGTGGAAACTCCTTCCTTGGAAACTTTTAAATCGAGGCTGGATGGCCATCTGTCAGGGATACTTTGATTGTGCTATCCTGCATGGCAGGGGGTTGGACTAGATGGCTCTTCCAACTCTATTACTCTATGATTCTATTATTCTTGATTGCCATTGTCATATAAAGCTTAAGAGAATACATATATTACTAATGTATGCACATTCCTTTTGTCTTACTATAGCATAATGGTTTTACAAGTTTTGGAGTAAGAGCAAAAGCCAACAAAGTTGATTTATCAGAGGTTATGCTAGGATGAGTGTATACAATATGGGTAACAATTTTACACTAAAATATCTTTTAACCAGTCAAGGACAGAACTATTGCTTGTCTCGGCCTTTGAGGCTCTAATGCAACATAACATTTCAACATTATCCAGAAATAAACTTAAATATAGTTCCCACAGACTTCAATAACAGTAACACATGCTGCATAATGTCAAAGAGGCCCTGGAGAAAGTTGCTGATCAGGACCAAAAATCTATTCCATATACCTAAGAGCTTCTAGCACACAGATTACTTTGCAGGCTTTCTACTCTATTGGAAAAGAGAGAATGTCCTGCAAGGAGGTAGCAATAGTCCTAAAGAAATGAAAAAGATCAACAGCACACTTTTCCTCCTCCATCTTTCATCACCATACTTTCCTGCTTGCTCCAGATAATGAATCACATAATATACGTGATATTTTAGGATCTTGTTGCACAAGGCAGACAAACCAGCCTTGTAATTGTACCACCATCTTTGGTGACAGGCTCTTTCATATGAGGCTGTGTGTATATCACTGCCAGTCTGCCTCTACCTCATGATTTTCCCACTCCTAGCTATTAAACCCATCAATAGCTCAATGTTCCCATCACCTCCCTCCGCGTGATGCATGCATTCCAGATCTGAGATAGTCTACTTGCAGTAAAGTAACATCAGAAAGTGCGTGTCTCTTCCTACTCACTATTCCCAAGTTGTTTCATTTCATTTTTATATATATAATAATTATATTTGCCAGTTTGAAAAAGTGCTGGAATTGTGCAACCGAGCTAAAAATAAGAAAATAATAAAAATTAGGGGTATAGTGCTGGAAAATAGAATACAAGGATAAACAGAAGTACTAATTGTCAAATTGGTACAATTGTGCTATTGAAGAGAGGTGTGATATACAAGTTACCCAACTTGGTATGTATCTGCTATCAATGACAGTGTGACTGCAGTGAAATAGTGGGTTCATGTGAAGAAGTCCTTAAAGAAAACCTACCAGTGTGAGAAATCAAACTGAAAAAGGTGTATATTGACTATCATATTTCTTCAATTTTCAAACGTCATCAATTGAAGGGCGTACACTAATTTCAGTACCATCAATAGACAAATCTCTCTCTCTCTCTCTCTCTCTCTCTCTCTCTCTCTCTCTCTCTCTCTCTCTCTCTCTGTGTGTGTGTGTGTGTGTATCATGTGATTCTAAGACCCCACATTCCATTTTAGAGATAGAGTAGAGTATCACTTATCCAAGCTAAACGGGCCGACAGAAGCTTGGATAAGCGAATATGTTGGATAACAAGGAGGGATTCAGGAAAAGCCTATTAAACATCAAATTAGGTTATGAAGTTACAAATTAAGCACCAAAACATCATGTTATACAACAAATTTGGCAGAAAAAGTAGATCAACACGCAGTAATGTTATGTTGTAATTACTGTATTTACGAATTTAGTACCAAAATATCATGATATATTGAAAACATTGACTACAAAAATGGCTTGGATAATCCAGAAGCTTGGATAAGCGAGGCTTGGATAAGTGAGACTCTACTGTATTTGTATGGGGGAAATGTGTGTCTTAGAATTGAAGAAATACAGTATCACAAGGCTCATCTGCTCGTGTTGTTTTCTGGAAACATAGTTCTGTCTTTGGATTTGTTCCTGTTCTTGGAAGAGGAAAGAAACACCTAAGAACACATTAAATTGAGGCAGTGGAGGCTGGTGCTGCATCTGCCAAAGAGGAGATGCAGACTCGCACTCATTAATTCTCTCTGTCTCTCTCACACACACCTGCATTTATTCACCAGGGTATAAGACACTACATTGTGGAAAGTATTTTCCTTTAAGACTTATAGGTGTCTGCTAAGGGGAGCAGAGAACAGCTTCTTTTTACAAGAGGAGGAATATGGATTGTAGCATGTAGCCTGATTTATTCTTGCAGGTACAAGAAAAAAATTGTTTTGAAAGGGAAGACAGTAAGTGGATTTACATTAATCCCATAGCTGTCCTAAGATTAGAAAAGTTCCTTATTCTGTTAGAATATATTTTCAAAAGTGCATGCATGAAGCCCCACAGGACTGGTCTTATCTGCAAAGTGAATCCTGTCATTGCTGGCTATTTTTAAGAGGGAAATAATAAACTTGTAAGAATTTCTCTCCCCTTTCCTCCTTCTCTCACCCGCCCTCTTCTTACTGACCAAGAAAATAATGAGCGTTCTGGGCATACCTTTGACCGAAGGCTCAGTTCAAAACATTAGAGTTTGTTTCCAAACAAAGGAATGAGGTATTAGACCATTTCATATCTTGGCGCCATGCCTCTAAGTGCTAGTTAATAATTTTTGGCAATTATGTGGTTTGATATTCTTAAGCAGCAAAAGTCTTATGAAGTCTTTTTATGCCTATGATTAATATAAAACAATAACTCAGAGTAAGAAAGATGTAGAGAGTTTAATATAACATACTTTCTTTCAGGGCACATTTCAGGAATGATAGTTATCTTGTTGAATCAGCAGAAGAGGGAGGCTAAAATCCCTACCTTCCCCTTCTGAAAGCCCTTTATCATGCCAATCAGATAAGGTTCGCTAAAGGAAATAGTGTAATGAGATTATTTTCCACAGTGATCAACAAGAAACTCTGGCGTTTCCAAATAAACACGTGCAATGTGATAAGCCATGATTCAATCTCAAATATTTATGCAGAAAATACAATAGCTAGAGGACCTCTGCGTGCTATTCAGGATGAGCAAAGTTGGACAAGATGGGGTGGCTCCTGGTCTCAGTTAATGAGCAGGAAAAGGAGGGGGGGACCTCCAAACTGTTGGGGAATAAATCATTTGGTTGTCAGAGTTGAGACTTTTTTTTTTTTTGCTAACAGCACAATCCAATAGTTTAACTGTACTTGAGCACACTGTCTTCAATGGCTTGGGTGCGGATTCCTACTTCTTTACATTCCTCCACCCAGTTATTTTTCAATATTTGATTAATTGGGAGGCAGTTAGATATCCCTTTCCCCTTATTTCTATGGCATGGGTGATCAAATATCAAAAATACCATTTTGATTCAGGTTTGGCCATGAGTCTTAGAATGCATAAGGCATGATAATCCCGTTACCATTCCTCGTAAATGTTACATTTCAGATCTTTTACCATCTTTGCAAAGGATGTAATTTGGATTATCTTTTTAAAACTCCAGTGTCCAGAACTGGACCCAATATTCCAGATGCAGTCTGAGCAGAGTAAACCTAAGGCTTGATCTACACTGTAGAATGAATGCAGTTTGGCACCATTTAAACCACTTTGGCTCAATGCTATGGAATCATGGGAGCTGTAGCATGGTGGCCAAAAAGGCCTGCAAAACAGCAACTCCCATGATTCCATAGCACTGAGCCATGGCAGTTAAAGTGATGTCTAACTGCATTCATTGTACAGTTTTGATCAGTGGTTCCCAACCTTTTTTTTTTTTGACCAGGGACCACTCTCCAACATTAGTACCAAAAGGGTTACGAATCAGTTTTTGATTAACTTTAGATTCGGTTTGGTTATTTGGAGTGGTTACTCAGAAAATTGCATTGAATAGACCACATCAGCTCTGGTTTCTGATACAGAACATATGCTATCCAATAGTCGCCATCTGTTCACCCACAGAAAACTATATTTAATAATCTAGAGCTGATGTGGTCTGGTTTATCCAATGCAATGGTCAGCTCTACGGAAATAAAACAAATAAAATAAAATAAAGAGGAAGGAGGTTCGCAGAACAGATTTTCATTCTCGCAGCCCACTACTGGTTTGAAAACCACTGGTTTAGATGGACCCTAGATAGGAAAAATCATGCAGCCTGTGGAATTTTTCCCATGAGTGGGACAAAATTTGTGTTTTTTAAATTTTGTAAAGAAAATCCATTAGTGCTGATGACATCAATGATGGTGAAGGAGAATGACCTTTCTGCGAGGTATGTGTTAATGGAAGAGAGCTTTGATTCAGCAAATACTTGCTCATGAACAGGTGGAGATGCTTTTTTTTATTTTTTTGCCCTTCTCCTTACAGCTGGTCAGACTGTCCTCGGGAACATTTCTTGCTGGGTGGGGTACGCATCATGCAATAAAAGACTCTACCTCAGTCTGCAAGAATGTAATTGAGCAATCTTATCACTTTTCTGTTATGCTTTCTACATAGCTGAGTCATATTGCTCTGTCTCTATACATCTTTTATTACAAATTCTATAACCACAATGGAGCTTTGTGGGTTGCACTGGAATTGTTATAGGATATGTGGTAAGAAGAGTGAATTAGCAAAGAACTACAATGTGAGGCAAAAATTGAGCGTACATGATTTACAATTTAGGTTGGATCATTAAAATAGGAGCCAAGCACTAAGAGTTTCCAGAAATTGACACCAGCCTTGTACAAATATTTGAAGAAAACTAAAGAAAGTATAATGGTATAATTGACTCAATTGGTTCCCCTTTTTGCTTATTCCTCCTGGGTTATGAGGAGAGAGGAATTCCACCTGGATAAAGTTATGTGTCGAGGACATAACTGTCTTTTAAAAATATGTGCACACATTGGTGAGACTGAACTTAACATGAATTAGCATAAGCATCTGGCACATATGCATGACAGCTAATTCCCTAGTTATTGCTGCATATTAGGGAAAGATTCCAAATTCTTGCCTCATTTCTTATACTAAAGCATGCACTCTGTGTATACTTTAAGAAGTGTAGATAAAGATTTTACATTTGTGCTGTCTGCACCAGGCATTTTGTGCAGATGTAGAAATGCGTTCATCCCCTACGATTGCACTTAGACAACACTCAAATCTAGCCTTGTGAAGATCTTAATTTCAAAGTTAAGTACTTATCCTTCACATGTTTGAGAAAGGATGGATACTGAAAATATATTTTACTATAGACTAATATGTAGGTCAACGCTTCCCCTCATGGGATCAGCTTCCTACCGAGTCAGGCGACCTCGTCGCATGGGCCACTGGAATCATCCTGTGTCGTGGCGAATCTGGCGACCGTTGTTGGGAGGCATGGGGAACCGCCGTCCGATGCTCCGCATCAACTGACTTGGCAGGAAGCTGATCCCATGAGGGGAAGCATCGACCGTGCGGCTTCCCCCCATTGCTTCCTGCGCAACATGGGAAACCTCTCCTGTTGCTACCACAGTGACATACACTGGCTCCGAACTTGCGGAGAGGAAGCAAACTGCACCCATTCACTTGCAGACTTCCCTTTTGATTGCCTTGTTGGTTTTTAAAAAGACCAAGGTGATAATTTGACTTCACACAGTTAAAAATAAAGACTTTCAATAGCTATTTCATGTTGGACTGTAAATTAGAGACTAACGCTAACGTCTTAACACCATGCTTCTCAGGCTATAGAGGAATTGCAATTATTTTTCCAAAACGTGTCAGGGCAATGTATCTGTGCTGATTTTTCTAGAAACTCACTCAGGGACCATCACCATTCCAGTTACCAACAGTCCCCTAACATACATTCATGTGGTCAGAAATGAACTTATCAGTGTCAGTATCTATAATAACAGAACTTATCATTCACCCATCCATTCAAGCCCCAATCCAGATGGTGAGGATGATGAGTCCCAGATTCAGAGCCTCTCCATATTGCAAGGGAAAAATTTCTTTGAGATGACAGATCCCTGTTTGTGCTTCTTGAAACAACATGAAATATCCTTATGCCTGGCCTAGTATTGGCAACCTTGATAACTGAATCAATAAGCAACACCTGTAAATTATATTTGTTCCCAGAAGAAATATAGTGGGTTTTGTTGTTTTTGTTGGACCAAAATGAAAATGCAGTACAAAGACGTAAAAAAAATGAAAAGACAGCATTTTCAGCATTGCAGTTATTTCAGAGCAGAAATAAATCCCAGCGTTTATTGTCCATTTGGCTAAATACAAGCCAAAAATTTGCTGTGTGGATTTGACATCCAGCGCTTTCTTATGTCTGTTAGCTGATATTCATCTTATTGGATAGTTGGCATTCACCGACAGCACTGATTATAGATACAGATTGGTATATCAAAAGCTGTGGAATTTTCTGCCCTCAGGAAATCATTTGCCACATTAACTCAGTTCAAAACAAAAAGTATCTTGGTAGTGGTGGTGGTAGGGCTATGGGAGAAATACACTATGTTTCCCTGCAGCCTCAATTTATTGCAATTCACATTTCTGAAGTGGAGGGCTCTTTCTACTCTTGTAAGCCTTTTCCATGTGTTTCAGAGCTTTTCATGATTCATATCCCAACATATGAAGAACTGTGGAGATTAGAAAATAGTTAGGACTTTTGTCTGTCAGTTAACTTTCATAACATTCTGGGACATGTCTCTTGGGAGCATCCTCAGAGAGCAATGAGCTTCAACTGCATTCACTGTGAGCTGGGACAATGCCCTTGATTAACTCAAAGTGATGGTTGAAGGCCTGTTACCAGTCTACAAGCTGTCAGCTGCCTGTCCCTGACAAGCTTCTAGGAAAGAAAGAAACTATTGTACCAATATGGTACTAGACCCTGACACACTGAAAAAAAGTAATTACCAGCCCCTTGTGCAAGATAACTTAGGAGCACTGGACTACCTACTTGTGGCATGGTTGGATGAGAATGCTAACATTGGTCTAGAAGCTTCTTTTGGGATGCTTTTCTGTCACAAAATCTTCTTCTTGGGAAAAGTCTATCAGGATTTGAAAGAAACCCAGCCTCTGAAAATAATAGTTTGAATTCATCACAGAATTTCATTTAACTGCATTAAAATATGCAATTGCAATTGTCTGATCTTATAGTGCTTAGAACAGTGGTTCTCAATCCGAGGTCCTGAGATGTTTTTTGGCCTTCAGTTCCCAGAAATCTGAACAGCTGGTAAACTGGCTGGGATTTCAGGAAGTTGTAGTTAGAGCCCTGTCCCTGTCCCCATCAAATGAGGGAAAGGGCTGAAATGCATGTTGCTGCATTGTCTTATCAGAAGAGGGAAATAACTGAAAAATGAGGGAAGCTCTATTGGAGCTACCTGAAAAACACTTACCGAGGTGTTGTGGCCAAGGGAGCTTTTTGCGATGCTTCCTCAGCAATTCAAGAATTAATGGGGCATCATGTGATGGGGCTCAGCAGGCCCAAAGTGTTGCAAGGGGCCAAAATGCCCCAGTATGATAAGGTGGTAAAGCTTTCCAAATCCAAATCAGGATTCTGAAGGTTACAAAGACACACATTTTGAAGATCTGGATTCTACAGAAGTTAAACCCTGCTACTCGCTTTAGAAAGCTAATAAAGAACAGAGGTTGACAAGGCCCTACTCTCCCCCCCCCCCCCCCCCCCCGGTGGAGGCCAATTCAAGAGAGTCTTCTCTGTGCCCAGTGAAAGGTTATTTCTGAATACTTACAAAACCAAAGCAAAGCAATTATATGTATCGTTATTGGAGACTCTGACAAGTTTACATTTTTGGGACATAGTTTTCATATTGTTCACTTGTTACATTCTCCATCATGAGGGATTACATTTCTTTAGCCTGTGCTGGTTGAATTCCCTTGCCACAGGAATTTTTCACAATAAAAAATGTAAAAGACATGTTTGAGCAAATCATCAGCTTTTTTGCAACTTAATTTGCCAAAGCACTGTACATTCGCAGAGCAATAGGGGGCAGGTAAATCCTACAACTGTGCCCCAGTCCCTGTTTAGGTCCCCTTCCCCTCCTCTCCCTCTGCTATTTCCCCACAGCTATCTATATGTCAGACTTTAGATTTTAGTTTGAAAGCTCCTGTCACGTGCATTACAAGTGGTGAAAGCCAGCCAGATAAAACAAAGAATATACTTCTATTCTTGACATTGAGAGGATTTACACAGTTCAACACTGCAATTTAAGGCTTTAATCCTCTATATATTTCTTTCAATTGCAGTTTGTAAAACTGGGTGCTGGGCTGGTACAAATCAGGCTCAAAATTTCACCTTAGGCCACATACCTCTGCCCTTCAGGCCAATTTTCAAAGAGTAGAGTAGAGTCTCAGTTATGCAACATAAACAGGCCGGCAGAACGTTGGATAAGCGGATATGTTGGATAATAAGGAGGGATTAAGGAAAAGCCTATTAAACATCAAATTAGGTTATGATTTTACAAATTAAGCACCAAAACATCATGTTATACAACACATTTGACAGAAAATGTAGTTCAATACGAAATAATGCTATGTAGTAATTACTGTGTTTACGAATTTAGCACCAAAATATCACGATTTATTGAAAACATTGACTACAAAAATGCGTTGGATAATCCAGAACATTGGATAAGCGAGTGTTGGATAAGTGAGACTCTACTGTATTATGTGATTTCAGCTCCACAAAACTACAGCATTCCCAACTTGCCTGAGCTCCAGTCCAAAATAAGGACCTCATCACATGGGAGTTCAGAAGCAGGGGCACTGCATGAGAAACCATGTGACTGTTTCCTGGGTTCACCTTCAGTGAAAAAAGGAATGTAGGCATTGACCATGACCTTTTGGGCTACTTACATCAATTGTTGGGTGTAATGGTTTATTGTGGCCAGGATTATGCCAGCTGCTTGATGGAATGGGATTAGCCCTGTGTTCCCCCAGTGCACATATGCTTGTGCATCTGAGAGCTGGACTAAAGGTTGCCTTTGAGTGTTAGAAAGATTGTGCTTCTGGCAGAAAGGTCACTTTTACACTCAGCCAGCGGGATCCTTCCTGACATCTTCCTTGAGTGTGGATTTTGGGGTATATACCTCACAACCTCTGAGGATGCCTGCTATAGATGTGGGCAAAACATCAGGAGAGAATGCTTCTGGAACATGGCCATGCAGCTGGGAAAACACACAACAACCCTGTATTTAAACATAATTTTAAAATTAGATGAAAAGAAAAGAATTGTTTTTCTTATGCACTGAAGCTCTGCAAAGGTCTAAATTATAGCCAGCAATAATAATGACACAATACCTTAAAAAAGGTTCTAGCTGGTCGGATGGAAGCCCTCCAAACATACACAGACATATATGGTGAGGTACATGGGTCTCCAGGGCATTTCAAGACACAGGAGTCATATATATTTTTAGCAAGCATTTTCATCATGATCTTTCTACTTTTCTCACATGAAAAGGGCTGAAACGGTTTGCCTTTCATGCATCTTTTCATGCTTTTAACTGAAGAAACTTGTTCAAGTAGTTTGTGAGTTTGGCTTTTCACAAAATGAAGGATTTTCAACAGGATGTCTTTCTGGAATATGTCTCATCAAGTTAAATGAACATTAATTTGACCTTTTAATGCTCCATTGCAAATGCATCAATTTAGACAGCACATTAGTATGGTAGCATTTAAATAGATTTGCGCTGAACATAATCCCAAACTTAGCACTAAGTTGATAAATATCCTCCACTATCCCACCCCCAGTCATTCCTGGTTTTAGTGTGTTATCTACATTTTCATTAACTAATTGACTTCTATTTTATAATTTATATGCCTCCCACTCATATTCTAAGCCTAGGATCCTATAGTACAAGGGGATCTTGCAGGCAAAGTTCATCATGAAGGGTTGTCAGAACAATTGCCTTTGCCACTAGAGAAGTTATTGTTCAGGTGTCTTTCCCATAGCACCCGGTCCTTTCTCCCCGCAACATCCATTGGAAGAATACATGGCTCAGAGCTTCTAGGCCTTTGCTCTTATCTGTGATTATAATAGGTTCTCCTGCCTTCCCTGGTCACAGGGCTTGTCTACACTGGCCCTATACCCCAGTGTTGACCAAGTCACCCCTGGACATCCAGAAAATGTCCAAGGACTTCCAGTCTGCAGTATGCGGTAAAAACAGTTAACCCAGTTTTACCACATGTTATAAAAAGTCAGATAATGCTCTGGAGTTTAGGTGAAACTCCTGTGCAGCCCCATACTCCAGGTTTGGTGTGGTCAGATGGATTGGATATAATTTGAATTGGTTCATTTGATTGCCGCTGCCATCTCTATTAGATCTGATACCTTTTCAGGAAACAAGTGAGATCTTGGCCTAAATATTCAGTATTTAGGTATAACCTCACTATATGGAGGACTGGGGATGGATTAAGTAACGTGTTTCTGCAGCAAATGTTCTCAGGGTTTAAACTTTAGCAAAGTGGCCATTTAAGGGGACAAAAACATGCTCTTGCTCCCTTTAGTCCAGTGTTAAATTCTTCATGAAGGTTTGTTGGTTTTTTATAGACCTCACTTGATACTGTTGATGTAGAAGAGGGGTTCTTTCTTGCATAGCTGGTCTAAGTTGACTACAAGCAGCTCTACATGGATCCTTTGTCGCAGGACCAACCTGAAATTGTGGATTTCACATCAGGTTCAGGATGATTTTGCCCTGCATTTCCCCAGCTCCTGCAGAGGTGGAAGGGAGTTCTGCTTGTCCAAAGACACTGACCCTAGTTTGGTAGTGTTGGGTACCCCCCCCCCTTACCACCCCCTCCTGTTCTTGCCATTGCAGTGACATGTCTACTATCTATTGATTGTCACCTGCAGTGACATTGGCCAAGTCTCCAGAGTAATGGGGGGAGGGGGGAGGAGAGGAACCACCCCCTTCTCTCTCACCTTCCATTCACCAATCACCTCATCACTCCAGCTAGCATTACTCCAGTGACGACGAACCGATATTAGCCAGTTCATGCCTGTTGGCTGCTGTAATGATGTGAATGGGAGGAGGACAGTGAGTGCCAATGTCCCCAAGCCATCTAAGCCTGGGAAATTCAAAATGGCTGTGTAAACACTTGAGGCAGGTTCTGTTTCAGATGCTCTTGATTCTTAGGGAAAGTTGAAAACAATCCATGACTTTTGTTAATACGGTACAAGGCCTCATTAACCCAAATTTGCAGTATATGTCGCTTAGCCAACATGGAGATGATTGACCCTCCTTTCAGTGTAAATATACATGCTGCAAGTGATATGACAGCATTTTTCTGGAAGTGTGTTTGGTGACTGAAAAAGCTTAACAAAGTCTTTTTAATTCTATGACAATGAACAAACAGGAAGAACAATACCTTCATTAACAAATATGTACTAATTCTCTTCCTGTTCTTAGACAAGCAAACTGGCATTACAGCTGTAACATCACCTATCGTTACAAGAAGCTGTGTGCATATATTACCAGTTTCTCCCTCAACCCCTTTCAAGATTCTCCCCTTCCCACTATCTTCCCACTATTCATCTCAGTACAATGGGTTCCTTCCACTTCTGTGCCAGCATGCCAGAAACATCCTCTCCCTTGTTCCCCTTGCCATTCTCAAGCTGATTGCTTTCCTTTTGAGATATCTATCGAGCTAGCTATCTTTGGCCTTGCAATAACAACAACAATAACAACAACAAAGAAGCTTCAATAGTGCAGGAAAACAGCAATACAAGGGTTTTGGAAATATGATCACAGGGCCACAAAATGGTGATTCTTTATACTAACACAAATGACGTAGAATAGCAGGTTGGTGTGATAAAGTCCTCAGTAATATCCATGTATACAAAGTGTCCCAAGCTTTCAATTTTGTTTTTTAAAAAAACCTTTTTAAAAGTTAATTCACCATTCTAACTGAATGGGCAGCCCTAACTGTGCCTCACACTTTGAAAGTGAGACTAAGAACCTTTCCCTACAACTTCCTCTGTAATGACACTACATGATAATGTAGATCTAGTACTGCCCCCAGGGCTTTATACAGAAAATAAAGGGATGGAAGGCATCTGCTGAAAACCTCTGAACAATGCCAACAGGCACATCAGAAAAAATTCTCACACAAATGATGTTTCTATCTGCAGCATTTGTATCAAATACTTTAAAATAATATTTTACCCCTTATGCTTCTTGACATACTGCTGCATTCTTTCTCCTCAGCAAGATTGGGCATGTAGCCATAATAGATGGATAATATGTCCAACACTGCATTTCTTTGTAAATATTCTTTTAACAAAAATCCTCTCCCTCTTCTCACCTTGTACCTTCATTAGCAAAAGAATTCAGAGTTGCCTGAGTGAGAAAGTAATGTGATTCAAACTTTTTTTGACATTGACAATATTGATCCAGGAAGTCTCCATAGCACATCTCAACAAGATCAGATACAGTGATGGGACATCAGCTATCCCACTAATATTAGCCTATATGGCCTCAGCATCCCCATATTCAGAGTGGTTTCCTGTCATATATCCCATCTTTTAAGAAATGTTTTAGTTTCTTGAAGCAATTGATGGTAATCATTCCATTCATGCGCATCACAAGCCTTAAAGGAATGTTGCCTAATATCTCCAGTTTTCAATTGAAATGGAATTTGAGCCCTGCCTGAGGACAACTTCAATATTAAAAGGTTTCAGGAATTCAGCAAATCTTTTGACATGTCATCTTCCAACTTTACTGCACTGCAATAAAACTTTGGGCATAGAAGCACTATTAAGACATTGCTGAAATCCATGTGGAAGGCTTCACGGGAGCACAGAATCTGCCTGCAGTGTCCCCATCCTTGCCATCTTCATCCCCAGTTTTCATGACTTCATCACAAAATGTTGAAGAGGGGTTTTGAGGCACATGCAGCCAGGCAGAGTCAGAATTTTCTTTCAGAAGCAACATGTGCCTGGAAACTGCTAGTGCATTGAGCAGTGCCCTTCTTGTTGCATGATTTCGAAACATTTTGGAGTAATGCGAGAATTAGGTTAGATTTATGGCCTGATATAAGTATCACATAGCAATGGAAGTAATGAGTAGCTATAGCAGTGTTCTTCCCACTATGAGAAAGTATTTGAAACTGCACAGCAAAATGTGCATGTGGTGTTTTTGCGCAGGAAACAACTAATTTCTGTGCAAAATATTCTTTTTCATAAGAAAAATATTGTCAAAAACTGCTACATGGCATGGATTATATCTGCTCTTTTAACAGTAGTCTTCAGCAGCCTTTCATTTGCTCAGACTACTTTTCTGGAGCCAAACTCACTTATTACCTTTTTCAGATGAATTCATTAAGGAATTGGTTTCCCACTATTCAGACTAAATATGCTTCACTACACAATGAACACTTTGCTTCAGTCAACAGGACAGCGCAACTGAATAGTTCCTCCCATTTCTTTAATCTCTTCAAACATGTTCTCACAGACACCTCATACTCAACTAAAAGAAGGGGTGGGAATGTGGAATTGAGGGCAAAGAAAAGATAGGATTTTCTCCAGCCAGCCCAAAGTTTTAATAAGGACTTGGTAGAACTTTGCAAATTTGAATATGAATAAGCCCAAGCTGTTTGCTTAGTGCAAGACTGCTTGGCACTAATGAAAATCGACATGAGCAAGGTTCATCTCACAACTGGATGAACCACAAATATGTGGCTGTTCTCTGATTGCTAAGATGACTTCAGAATTTGAGCTGAGGAATTGGGCTTTTGAGAGTGCAATTAGTATTATGAGTTACTGGATAGGATATAGCATGTAGTAGATAAAGATAGATGGGATAATTGGAAATGGCAGAAGAGAAGGAATGATGAAAAGCAGACTTTTCTGGATTACCCAGTCAAGTTTCTTCGGACTTTTACATTTTCAGGTTTTCTGGTTAAGGAAAGATTGAGGCGTGGGGTGGAAGCATTGACCATGAGACTACCAGTAGGATTGAGCTAATAGCCAACCTCATGACACTCACTTAACTCAAGTGTATTCAGTGAAAGTTTTTCCAGCTGTTCGTTAAGCAGCTATATGAAAATGCTTTTTAACATATATTCTGCTACTTAAAGGAAAGCATTTGGAAAGATATGTGTCATCATGAAGAAAAAGAAGTACACAGCCTTTTAAAAAATAAAACTACCAGAAACTAAGCAGGAAATATTGGCAATTAAAACAATCAAACAAAAAAGACAGCTATAGCTTTTATCTACTCTAATTAATAATGTATGGTGAAAAGGTTATTGGATATAATCACATGAATGCATTTTCTTGGGGTTGACTCTGTTTATTATCTTCCCAGATGGATGGATTCAGAAAGTTTTGCTCCGCAATCTAGCACATGAACCAAGTCACAAACAGCTGAGTAAGTGGAAGAACTGGGTCAAAATTCATTAAGGCTGTTATGAATTCAGAACCACCTTTGTTGCATAGCTATTAGCTATGCAGTGTCTCCTGGCCCATTCCAAACATACTGGGCAGCGAAAATCACTATCAATAGGGGTCTGTCTGCTCTCAGTCCAGAAGCAGCTGGCTGACACTCCCACCCTTTCACCAAAATGACAGCTAAAAACAGCAGGATGGGAACCTCAGTCAACTTCTTCCTGACCAACAGAGGAGATAGTCCTCACTGGTCACAGTGAGATTGCAGGACTTTCACAGTTCACTACATTGTATAGTGCTGGAGACAAGGTTTGAATCTCCACTTGGTTATGGAAACCCACTGGGAGACCTTGGGCAAGTCATATTCTCTTAGCTACGGATAAAGACAAAAGCCTCTGAGAAACTCAGAAATGACTTGAAGATATACAGCAATAACAACAACAGTGCATTCTCTACACTTATACATAGGGATCATGAGTAAGAACCAGTCACCAATGCACATAAGTCTAGGTTGTGTTACGTAACTGCCATAGTGAATTCTAGCCAATATGTGGAAGAACATTTTATTAGAGAAGGGGACGTATAGTTAACACGCTTCAGATTGCCCCTGATGGAGTGAAATTACCGACAGTAGGAAAGCAACATGGTTGTAAGACAAGTTTCCAGAACGATTTGTTGAAGAATATGCTATTCCAGGACTGATTATTGGAACTTTGTTGGGTTTTTAAAAAAAAAAAATGAATTAAGTAAGCTTTGGTATTATTTGAAAGCATTATCAATGATATTGGAAATCTGATAAATTAGTTGTTTTGTATAATCTAATCCAATTTTATATTCAATAAAGCATATAATGTGTGACTTCCTTTGGGTCTCCTTGATACATTAGTTTTATATTCTTTCCTTTGAAGAGATTCTGAAGTATTGAGCAACAAAGTTGTTTCACAAGGTCATGGTAAGAGTTGCCTAGGGGGAATCATCTGTTTTAAAAACAGTCTGAGATTATAGCATGCTGCCTTCATTCCTCTTTCTCATATGTTTCCATGAAAGTCATTGCTTGAGAGCCAAGTATGAACAGGCATTTCCCCCAAGTTAAGCAACAGAAGAGTAGCCACAAGCACATTACAGTGATAAAATCAGGGAAGAAAATTTTGAACAGTGTTGATAGAATTGCAACTGCAGACCAAAAAAGAATCTCTCTGCCTCTTAGAACAAGTCTACACTCATTGCTAAATCTCTAGTCAAGTCCGAGAGACAGCCAGATACACTCAGATGAATCCACTGCATCTCCGACTGGGAGCAGTGGTGACAGTGATATGAGCATCACCTATCTCTAAACTGATGAGCTCAAGGAAAAGATGATGGTGCCAGTGTCCCATCTGAACCCAAATCCAATCAGGTTGATCAAACTTCCCTAAAGCTATGGAATTTTCTGAAGTTGTCTGCAAACTCTGGAATGTTCCTTGACTTTGCTTCTCCAAAACATGATACTCATGGGAAGTCAGTAAACATTATGAGAACAGCCATAAGGTTTTGAGTCTAGGTCTTCTTGCTTGTGTAGATGCACCCTTAGCTATGACTCCCTGAAATGATATTATCAAATGCTAGTGTCACCTATGAACACCACGGAGCAAAGTGAAAATGGTTGCCCCTTGCGGGTGGCAGAGTGTAGTGGAAGAAATGAAAGTAGAAGCTGAAGATAGTGTCTAGCACCCTGAACTAAGTACTATATGCCTACAAGAGTATTTTTGACCCGTGCCCCCCGTGATGTAGACTGATGGTCTCAGGGGTAACTTTATTTCCTCCCTCCTCCATTTCTCTTCTATATATCTATCAAGTGTGACAGCTGTCTTTTCAATAGCTGCTTCCAGGCTTTGAAAGCTGAGATGGCTAACTTTGAGTTTTGACAAGCAAAAACCTCTGTGTCCCAACATGCTTTCAAGAACTGGCTGCAAAATTGCTGATTTTATCTTTTGTCTTTTAAAGGATTGTTTTTAATGTCTTTAATTGTATGGATAATAATAATACAGAATCATAAAATCACAGAGTTGGAATGATTCTATGAGAATTGTCTCTTTTTATTCAATTTCACAGTAAAAACACAGTCAAAACTTAAACTTTCAGTGTTAGCTAGCTGCAAAAAAAGATGTTCTTCTTTATAAATATCAGTCACAGGCCATCCAGTCCAAGGAAACACTTTATTTATATTCTGCTTTATCTCCCCGGAGGGACTCAGAGCGGATTACAGTATACACATGTAAGGCAAACATTCAATGCCTTTTACACAGTGAACAACAACATCTGATAGACAGGCAAAGATATAGGCCATCCTATTTTCATCTCCGGCATCTGGAAGCGATGCTCAGCTCTGGCCATGAGGAGGTGCTCTTATTCCATTTTTCCATGCCGAGGAGCCTGTTGTTGTTAGACATCTCCGATCATGTTGCCAGCATGTCTGCATGGGGTGCCCTTTTACCTTCCCACTCAGGCAGTACCTATTGTTCTACTCACATTGCATGCTTTCAAACTGCTAGGTTGGCAGAAGCTAAGGCTATCAGTCAGGAGCTCACCTTGACTCGCGACTTTGAACTGCTAACCCTCTGGTCAGCAAATTTCCTGCAACTAACGGTTTAACCTGCTGCACTATCATAGCCCCTTCCATTGCTGCCCATATTATGTTTTTATTATGTCTTTGTAATACTTTTAATTGTATTTCTTTTACTTTTTAAAGCTGCATTGAGTCCCAGTACTGGAAAAAAAGGACAGGATATAAAACAACCAGAAGAACAACAGCATGCTTTGAATCCAATAGTTCATGTTCTAGCTCATGCCCTTGTGCTTAAGAGATTCATCAGCAAATATGGAAGGCAACTTAAGGTACATCAATAGCCAGTTTTTGATATATTTTTGCCAGCACTATTCCTAAATTGAGTCGCTAAGTAATAAGGATATTTTTTGCCTTATTCTTGGTCTCCAGAATGGCTATTTATGTTCAATGCAGCATTTTTGATAATTTTCAGATCCACTGCAATTTATGGCAACCCTATGAAAAGATTCTCTTTGCAAGATTTGTTCTGAAGACATTTGCCCTTGTCATCTTTTAGGCTGAGAGAGTATGTGTAGTAAGCTGAAAGAGTGTGAGATTACCCAGTGGGTTTCTTTGGCTAAGTAGGAATATGAACCCTTGTTGCCCAGTTCAACACCCACATCTTAATACCACACTGGCTTAGCAACAACAACATGAGGTACATCCATTCCTTAATGCCAAACTAACTGATAAAGAACTGTTTCTGTTTTGTGTAATGGATGTGAGACATTTGGCTGATCCACCTCCTTTTCAGTAATCATAATGCTAATTGTAGAAAAAATAGGTTTTACAGGAAGAACTCCAGAGATAAGTGCTAGAAATTCTTCCTTATCTCAGGACTGACATAATGGGCTGGGCTATTGCCAGTTTTGGTGCAACAGTTCATCCCTGTGGTGTTTTTGGACATTTGCCATCTCATCTTTTAATTTACAAGGTGATCCTTCCACTATTGTGGTTGTAAGAATTTTCACCTGACAAAAAATATCCCCTCACTGGCAGGAAAATATAGAATTGAAGCCCAAGATCAGTTTGCATAATTAGTCCTTCACAAGGACTCATGAAATTAATTATTTGGAAGACTTGTTCTCTGAATTGATTCTCTCCCTTCCCATCTGCCCCCCACCCAGCTATGATGATATGCAAATTATCTCACTCTGGAAAAGGAAACTTACATTTTTCTTCCTAAACCTTTTGTTTTGCATGTCGGGGAAAAAAGGCTATAGCTACTTCTTCAGCTAAAATTAATAATGATCACTAGACAAAATTCACCTACATTATACGACGTAGCCTATTTCTCAAAGATTAATCACGGACCCAGTTTAAAAAATGATCATTCAGGTACTTTCTGTCAGCTGTCAAAAGAGCCCCGGGCTCTCATAATGCTAGACATTCTTGCAATGAGCTATGAGATGATTTTGATGCTTGAATGAAGGTATATAACCAGAGGCTGGAAAGATTATAGTTGCATACGAAGAAACACTAAAATACTGATGGTGCATGAATAGGAGAACAGTGATAGGAAAAAAATTACTGAAGGAAAGATAAATTATAATATATTGCTAGGTTTAAGAGGTAAAAATTAACCTGCCACAAGTACGTTTCAGTCTCTGACTTCTGTGCAAGATGAGTTGCTAGAGGAGCACCATACAAAGATTCATATTTCAGAGAGCTAATAACAAGCACCTTGCTTTAACAGAACATTAGAGGTCAAGTCACATTTGTCAAACATCAAAAAGGAATGGCATGACTCAAAAGATTAATAATAGGCTAGGAAGGTTTTTGCTGGTAGATTTTTAGTTGAGACTTGCTTTCACATTCAGTCCTGTTCTGCCAGGGTCAGACTAGTCCAGACTGCACTGCACTGCATACAAAGCAGCAAGTCTTTTACACACAGCTCCTGTGGCTCATCTGTCCACTGTTCTCAGTTGCAGCATCTGTGTCAGGTTCCCTTTGGGTGGGCGAGTGGGCAACCCGACTTGGAGTCACAATAGCACATTACGATGCAAGACTGCGATTGTGAGTCCCTTGGTGTTTTTGGCCAAGATGCCGCCTTCCTCAGTCAAGTTGAAAAGGTGAGCCCTCAACACACACTGCTACACTTTGAAAGAGGAACACAGCAGTAATAGTGTAAATGCAATGCAGTAAAAGGACTTTGAACATGTTCAGTCAGTAATAATGAAAATCTAGAACGGCTGGGAGACAGGTGTTACTATAAACATTGTGTAAGCTTTCTTAGGATGGTATTTAATAAACGAGGCATGACAACTTACTGTAAACACAGAGTGAGCTTAGTTAGGATGGCATTTCATAAATGAGGCATTGCAACTTACTGTAAACACCAGATGAACTTCCTTGGGATGGTATTTCATAAATGAGGCATTGCATCTGTCTCTTATAACCATGAAGCTAATTTTAATAACAAGGGGACACCATGTAGGCGTTTGTTGGAAAGGTGGGATATAGCTCAAATAAATAAATGCCCAACCCAAACAACCAACCCAGAATGATATCATTGAAAGCCGCTGAGTAGATCAGTAGATCAGGAAATTCCAGCAGTGTTATATCTTCCACTCTGAGTGATTGAGTCATGGTTACGCTTAAAGGTTGATTCAAACTCATATAGAAAATCCCTTCATATAGGAGTGGCTAAAGCTACTGATTGACAGCCACTTGCTTCAATGCCAAGCCAATTGACATTGACAATCCCTATGGCAGGTTGAGTTTGTCCAAGCACTTTGTTTACATAAGCATATGGAACTTCCCCAATATATCTAGCTTAGAATGTACTCTGGATACCTGCTTTAATGCAGCAACATAAACTGTGAATCCAAGGCACAGAGCCTGTCTACATGGACAAAAAATGTACTCATCTGATAGCAACCTTGCTCTGGACACATAACGAACAACCTCCTAAGAGCATGGCTTTCAGGCTTTAATGTAATATTCTGAAACTCACTTCTTCCTCCGCAGTTTCCAGGATAATCTGTTGTATAGCTGTATTTTGTTACACCCGTATAAGAGCCGGGTGGATTTGGGGTTGGAGGGCAGGATAGATTGCTGGATGGCAAGCGTTACCATTTTAAAGTGCTGGTGTGTATTATTTCCAACACCAAGGAACCCTTTATTTTTGCACTAGGAAGCAGCAGTGGGAAAGCTCTGGTACCTTTCTGCTTAGGTCCATTGCTAGTGCTGCCTTTCCAGTCAGTTGTCTGCCTGGGGAAGTTGGTTGCTCAGAACAAGGTATCCAACAATGAGATCAACAATGAGCAGATTGATCGGGCTACCTCTCACTGTTGATCACATGGCAGAGGAACTCATTTTGGCATCCAAGCAAGCAACGTCTTCAGCAGGGCTCTGCCAGGAAGCTCTTTGGTCAGAAAAGCAGCAACAGGCCAAACACCTCTGAGGAGACAGAAAAATAAAAATAATGCTGATTTGAATTTGAGATGTTGTCAGCAATACAATTACAGGTAGGTGTAGTACAAATATGGTTTGTCCAAGATAGCTTTGTGTCTGAATAACGTGAACTACAGTTGGATTATTTTGGTGGATGTGAACATTGGATGGAACATTTAACTTCCAAATATCTCATACTGTTTTGTGTGGCTCCTTTGAGACCTTGTGGCTCTTTCTAGGCTACTCACCAACATTGTCCTTCCTTTATCATGGCAAAAAATGTGGCAGAAGTTTCCTGGCAACACATTGGAGTTTGGGTTTGAACCCCTCTCACTCCCAGCATTTTTGGCAGCTATCTTTTATGTTCTCATTTGGCACCAAAGCACTTTTGATAAAGCACTTATCACTAGGCTTAAGAAAATCGGGCAGCTTGAAACATGTTCCCTTGATAAGATTTTTAAAAAATTAATTGGAAAGATTCTTAATATTTCATTTCCCTACCACCCACCCCTCCAAATCTGCCAACCTTTTCAAGGCTTCCAAGGCTTAGTCTGAAAATTGAAAATTGAAATGTAACTCTTCCAAAATGAATACTGAGGATGCCAATAATTGCTGTTCTGGTTTTATTGAAGGAAATTAATTTTCACTGAAATCAGAGACCAAATTTCAGTTTGGGATATGTAATACTCCTATGTGGGTGGCTTGAGGAGGAATCAATAAAATGTCTGTTCATTTGCAATTTTTTGAAATAGAGGGGTATATTTAATGTATGCCACAGCTGGAAAGATTACTTCAAAGTCTTCATTACCAAAATGCTCTTCAAGAGACCTGCAGAGAGAGAATTATACCGATGATTTCAGTCTCCTCCTGCACCCACCATGTTTCAATTGTCAACATGAGGAGAAAGGGGGAGGGGGGGTAAAGACAGAGCTTGAGAACTCACTGACACAAATAGTCTCTTCTTGTATCTGACCAGAGTCGCTCAGGCCTCTTTTTAACACGCTGTGTGAATTTTTTGTTGCAAAATCCTTGAAACCCGTTTTTTCAGATGTCCAGATACATGATAGAAAAAGTACACAAGTGTCTGTCAAAGAAGAAACAAAGAGAGAAAAGAAAAGGAAACAGCAAGTTGTAGGCCACTGTTGGCAGACACTTGAATAGGGCCCCTGTGCTTGACATAACAGTGGATTAGAACAAAACTGGAGTCAAACAGCTATTTGTCAAGTGTAAAAATGCACAAAAGTTGTGAGAACATGAGCCTTTCTGTAAAAATGTGCCAGAGTTTTTTGTTGTTGCATCGGTTCAGGACCTCTGATAGATTGTTGTGCTGGGAGCTGTGTATTGTACAAAGTAATAAAGAGACATCTGGTCAGTTCTCTTTCCAAAGGAATGGTTGACTCAATTTAAATCAGATGATCAATCCCTTTTATTTTTAGCAATTGGCTTATTGCCACAGGATTTACAGCATTGCTTTCCCTTTCCTAAATGTATCAGTTGTAAATAGCTTACACCTGCCTGTGCTCTGCAAAAGGAATAATCCATTTGTCCTGTTGGTCTCTATGTTTTTCTTTTTATTCAATTATTTGGTGCATGGTCAACATTCTGATAATCCAAGACATTCAATACAATTGTATTTTTAAAAGAGAAAAAATCTTGGTAACCTGTTCACATTACACAACATTTACAAGCTTCATAAGGTTACTGCTGCACTGAGCTGAATACTCTCAAATTATCTTTTTGGGCCAACCTAGTGAAAGGGGCTGCACTCTTTTATAAACCCTAATTCCTACTTTTCAGTGGCTAAAACAGCAAGGAGCTTTAGCCCCATCTATACTGCCATATAATACAGTTTCAAACTGAATTATATAGCAGTATTGATGGGGCCCTAGAGATACAATTTGAAACAAATGCTACAGAATTAGTGTGCATGGAAAAGCATCCACCTCATCAAATACATAAAATATATCTATGTTTGCATATGGTTTAGGCATAGGTGAGTAGGCAGAATTTGTTTAACAGCAGAACTAGAGGAAAACAAAATGCAAAAACGACAGCAACAATGATATCTATCAGTGGCCAATGAAAAAGTAGTTGTTCAGCCTACTAATAACACAAACGTTCTGGCAATGGAGAAGCTTAGTAACACAATGTAATTTGTAGAAAATTGCTTATTATGGATAAAGCCATAGAAGATACAGGTCTCTAGACAAGAAATTCTGTGCTTTCCTCTGAAAGTGGCCATGCTTCTCACCTTTGGCAACCCTTTTCATGTTCAAGCATGAGTTCCACACTACCTACCAAACAATGAAAGACACATACAATAACTTGGAAAAAATATCCACAACCTTATTTGGTTACCGCGGTAGACAGTGTTGACCCACACTTGGATCTGTATCCAGGCAATAACCAACCTGTCTGTTTATTGCTTAATGCTTAATGCCAGATCAGTGACTGAAAGAACAACAGCCATCCAATCTTGGATGAGCATGCCGACCATGCTTGCATGGGTGAAGGGGGGGATGAATCTCTCCCAACAGGTTCAATGTGCAGCAGCAGGCAAGACCTGAGGGGTGGGGAGGAGGAGTCACAGTGGTCTATCAAGATTACATCCGCCTGACCAGGTGTCCCATCCCATAGTCAACCACATTTGAAAGTGTCTACAGTATCTAAGGGTGAGTGGCCAGGACAGAACAAGGATTGTGTTGGTGTACTGTCTACCCCACTGCTCAACAGTCTCCCTTCCTGAATTAGCTGGGGTGATCTCAGGCCTGGTGTTGGAGTTCCAATGGTTAATTGTGCTGGGAGATTTCAACATCCATGCCAAGACAGCCCTGTCAGGAGCAGCTCAGGACTTCATGCCCGCCATGACAACTATGGGTCCATCCCAAATGGTTGCTGGCCCCACCCATAGCACCAGGCACACTCTAGACCTGATCTTCTGTTGGGGGCAAGATGATGATAATGATATTGTGGAGGAACTGTCTACAGTTCCTTGGTCATGGACCGATCACTACCTGGTCAGGTTTAGACTCACTGGGGCTCTAAACCTCTGCAGGGGTGGTGGATCAACCAGAAAGGTCTGCCCCAGGAGGCTTATGGATCCTGATGGATTTCTGGCAGATCTTGGGGGTTTTCTTGTCAAAGCTTTGGCAGACATCTGGTAAACAGAGGTACCTAGAGCAGTTGACACAATCGCTCCCAAACACCTGCTTTCAGAAAGCAGAGCCAAATCAGTTCCCTGGTATTCCAGGGAGCTGGCGGCGAATAAGCAAGTGAAACGGAAACTAGAGCAGTGTTAGCGTAAAGCCCAAAGCGAATCTGAGTGATCATGGTCTAGAGTTTATTTAAAATCCTATTCCGCAGCAATAAAGGTGGCAAAGAAATAGTTTATTGCTACCAACATTGGTTTGAGTGGTTAGAGGACTATTAAACCTTGCTCAGCCAGGGATCCCATGGTGAGGAGTTTGCTAGGTTCTTTGCTCCACTGGCTGCCAGTCTTCTTCTGGGCTAAATACAAAGTGCTGGTTATTACCGATAAAGCCCTAAATGGTTTGGGCCCAGACTATTTGAAAAATTGCATCTCTGCTTACAAACCAGCACGAGCACTGTGGTTAGCGGAGGAGGCCCTGCTTTCCGTCCCACCCCCTTCTCAAGCATGGTTGGTGGGAACGAGCGAGGAGGCCTTCTTCAAAGCCTCTGGAACTCCCTCTCTGAAAAACTAAAAATGGTCCCCTCTCTTCTCTGCTTTAAGAGGCTTTTAAAGACCTACTTGTGAAATTAATTACTAATGGAGAGGAGAAGGATTAGCATACCTTACACACCATCAGATACCTACCTCAGCCCACTGATCTGATATACTATATTATGCTTTTCATTACTGTGTTTTAATTGGTTTGCCTCCTGGTGTTGTATTATGCTTACTGTCATGTTTGTGTCATCTTTAGTAAGCAAAACAGTCAACTTCTAGAGGGATCAATCATTTGAGAAAAGACCTTCGTCAATTTCAAATTCAAAAGGGTGGTACTAATTAGATTTTGGTATCATCACAGTTCTCCCTTTAGTCTTCTTGTTTAAAAACAAAGAAAAGTGAAGATTGCAAAAGCATTCCGTTAAACCATGCTTTGAGAAATGTGGTCTCCAGCCCACAAAAGCTAGTGTCACAATAAACATGTTAACCTTTAGTGCAACACACGACAGCTTGCTGTTTTTCTGCAATAGGCCAGCACAGTTACAAATCTGGGAAGATGTTTTTAAAATCTCAAAACATATGCCTATAGAAAACCATGTTGTCTTTTTCTATTGTCCCAGGTTTAAATTGCTGTCCCATTTAATGAGACAGAAATGTCACACTGGCCTTTTGAAAAAAGACTACGGACTTCAGTGCAAGAATTCCACCTACACACCACTGGGGGAAAACAATTTGTCTGGCAGGAGCTTTATTATCATTATCTGTATACACTTATCTTCCATATTCTAAAAATGGAAACAGCTTTTTAAAAACATTCTGTTGAAGCTGTTGAATTTACCACTGGAAGGGCATACTTTATCCTCCTCAGCCACAGGAGCTAACAATTCTTAATCCTTGCACAAATGTATATGTAACATACTCATGAAATGTGCTGTGCACTTGGGTCCCCACAATGAAAGGATGCTTTAATCTAAGACACATGTTTATATGAAATGCGTTCAAGAAACATATAAGGAGCTACAGTATTAGTTTATGTTGCATTGTTTACAATACCTTTTTCTCCCTTTTAAATCTATATTTGATTTGTTTTAATATTGTTAATTCTTTGATCCTATTTTGATGTTGAGCTTTTTATGCTTTTTGCTATGTTTTAAACCTTTTAAATAGTTACGGTTTAACCTTCACAGAGCCTGTAATTAAAAATCAGAAAGCACATGAAAACAGTAGAAATAAAATGCCATTTGCTGTCATTTAAAGTGAATAGAAGCAGACTCAAAATGTTGCTCCTTATTCAGGTGAATGATTTCCAATATTGGTGGTTTACAGATCCTCTGTGTGATTACAATTAACTCTTAAACACATCAATAAGGTCATCAAACAACTTTCGCAAAGTATTGCAGTTCACTGCTCAACAACTGATAGAAGGAACCCATAACTGTACAAAAGCAGCAAGTCACATTCTGCAAGAAAGCAGAAGTAATAAACATATTAGACTATCAACCTTGTCAGATGGCTGCCGGAGGTGCTCCACTTCATAGAGGGGCGTGGGGAACCCACTGCCCCATGCCCTACAAAGTTGGATCCAGCCGAAGGCAATCACTTGTAAGCCAATCTGATTTCCTTTTGGGGTGAGAAAAGTGGAGTAAAAAATATAGTAAATAGATAAATAAAATCAGATAGGGGAAAACATGAGGATGTGTAGTGTGTGTAGCTTCCCACCATGGATTGCAATGGTAACACAGGAGCCCTCCCTTGTTGCCCTGGTGGCAACATGTGTCGGTTCTGTTCTCATTCACCCATGGAACTGTGCCGGAGCATGTGATTGGAGCCAGCCGGCTCGGTGGGTGACCAGAGCTAAATCGGCACATGCCCCAAATTTAGCCCCATTTGAAGAGGTCGTAGGGATGATAAACTGCAATTCTAAATACTTAACAGAAGTTTCAAACTGCTACTTTATTAGAAATGTGGGAACTTAAGAAAAACATGTTTTGAAAGAGCAATGCTCTCATTTTGAATGTTGGAATTGCTGCTGATAAAGCATGTGGAGGAAGAAAGGGTGGACCCTCATCCTCTTCTCAACAAACTAAATCCTTCACAACAGCTCGAGGCTCATTCCACAGCAGGGCTGTCAGCAGTCTTCAATTTCCTCCAAAGTCTGGCTATAGTATTGGAAAACACCCTGGTATTATCTGTCCTTATTGTAATTCTCTCACTACACATATAATTGAAAATCAACCTTAAGCTTTTGGGACCCTGAAGGTCACTTCTAATATTGCTTTAAACGCATAAACAAATGCCGCTGCCAAGTTTCATTCTTTGGTTTTGCAGTTGGCATCTTTACATTCTTAGTACAGCTGCGCTAATAAAAATGAGTGAAGATGGCCTCCTGGTTGCTCTTGGGACTGGGTTTTTTTAGCTACCCAAATGACCTTGACACTTAGAACCTATTCACATGGGCCACCGGGAAGCAAGGGGAACCCGTCACCCCATGCCCCACATCACGCAACTCATTCGTTGCCTATGGGATGAAGCGTCAGCCATCCGGTTTGCCCCTGTTGATCACCACTGAACACAGGACTCCTTCGGTTTTGCTTCTGCAGCCGCATACGCTGCTTCCTCTACAGTTTTAAGGCAGAGTTCCACTGGAAATAAATAATCCTCATGGGATGGGAGTCGGCTGTCTCCGTTGTAAAACTGTAGAGGAATCAGTGCATGCCGCCAAAAGACACACCATCTGATGAGATCATTTTTGCCTTTTCTTTCATGTCTATTATCATTACCTTCAAAATGGAGAGAGAACCAACTTCATGATTCTATCATCCCGGTTATCTCGGACCTCATCACGCTAAAACAGGCCTGCAGTCCATGGGCTGCATACAGTATGTGGAATCCACCATTTGTGATCCCCACCGTCCCACAGCACAACTGGCTATCATTTGCATTCACCTACTGCCATCACCTGCAACCATTTGGAAAGCATTCCTTTCCTATCCATGTTGGGGTTGGGGGGCATTCACTTTCCTATGCATGTTGGAACTATGAGGGGCTTTCAATTCCTATCCACCTTGGGGGTCCTGGGGGAGGGAAGGTAGAACTTCCTATCCATCTTGGAGGTCTGAAAGGAGGTTGCCCTTCCTATCCTTTTTAGGGATCTGGGGCGCGGGGGGGGGGGGGGGTTCTTAATGATCTTAGGGGCTGGGAGGGGGGGCTGCACTTCCTATCCATCTTGGGAATCTGGCGGGGGGGGGGAGAGAAATGGGGAAATAAACAAACAAACAAAGTAAGAGGAAGGGAGAGAGAGGTAGAGAGGAAGGGAAAAAAAGAAAGAGGCACCCACAGCATTTAAAGTGGATAGACAGTTTAGTGCAGCCATGGGCAAACGTTGGCCCTCTTCAACTCCCAGTAGGTTGTTAGGAATTGTAGAAGTTGAAGTCTAAAACATCCAGAGGGCCAAAGTTTGCCAATGGTTGGTCTAGTGGTTTGGACTATCCATTCAGTCCCTGAAGAGGTAATCAACAAGAGCTTGGTAGATGAATACATCTTTTCTTCCAAACTATAAACTGTCTTTATAGTCTGCCTAAGTATTTTGGCCACATCATGAGAAGACAGGAAAGCTTGGAAAAGATCATGATGCTGGAGAAAATGGAAGGAAAAAGGAAGAGAGGCCGACCAAGGGCAAGATGGATGGACGGTGTCCTTGAAGTGACTGGCATGAACTTGAAGGAACTGGGGGTGGCGACGGCTGACAGGGAGCTCTGGTGTGGACTGGTCCATGAGGTCACAAAGAGTTGGAAATGACTATGTGATTGAGCAGCATAGTTTGCCTTTAACAGACTCACGTGAAACCAGTTTGAGCTAAAAGAGCCCAGTGTGGTCTCTCAGATCTTGCTTTTTTCTGCATAAAGAAATCTGTTACTTGGGCTAAAACCCAACTGCTAATTTCCTGGACACACTTGGATCACTTGGATTTACATAAATGCTGACTTACTATTCAGCAGTTGATTCAGTGCAACTATTCTAGTGGGAATTAACAACTGGATGTAATAGTGGTGAAAATTGTGTGGTCCATTAGATGTTATGGAACTGCAATTCCCAGCATTCCCTGAGGCTAATAATGCTGGGATTTGAAGTTCTACAAAGAGGGGCACACAATTCTGACTTCTGATTTTGAACATAGAAAATCAGTCCAATTGGAAAACATCTGGAAAGCAGACATAGAACCATCTTGTGATGCACAATAAAATTCAACACAAGTATCTATAATTACAGTTTTCTGGGCATATGAAAACATAAATTGCAATATGCAGTACATAATATAAAATAACAAGGGATCATAGCCATTGGTATTCAAGTTAGATATTTCCCAGAGGTTTATTTTATTTATTTATTTTAAGGTAACAATGAAAAAAGACAAAGAAAAATAGATGCCTTTGAGTCACAGCAAGGAAACAAAGCTGAAGTTTAATCTAGATCTACAAGCAAAAAATGCACGGTTGTTTATTATGAAGGGATTTAATTTATGAGAATCCCTCTAAGCAGCTAAAGCGGTGGCTTTTTTCTGAAGACTCCCTGTGGGCGTCAGGCAAGCCTTTCTATGTGGTGGCCAAAGCATTAATAGGTTGTCACTCGGACACCTCCCCTACAATTGGCGATCAGTAAGGGCCCTGTGACAACCACAGCAGTTAGTCATGTGGAAAATTAATACCAGGACAGTGATGAATCTATTTTAATCTTTCCTTGTGATTTAGCGGCTTGATGAAAGGAAGACAAGAAATAGGAACAGCATGTAATCATTTGTTGTCTGCAGATTCCGTGGCTGATACACCATACATAATAATAAAGCTGTAATTTCCAAATTTTGTGTGGTAACCCTAGGCCAAGATTCAGGCAATCTCATGGATGAATTGCTCTGTCCATGACTCTTGGGGGTGAGTTTACACTGCCTTGTACATTGGGACCAGTCCAGGGCAGAAATGTTCTGGACTGGTTCCAGGGACAGTCACATAGACTTTCCTGAACTTACTGTGATGATGGGTTGGAGTCCTCTAATTCTGGTTGGGCTGAAACCATGTTAGCTGCACTGGACTGTCTAACCACCCACTTTGGTTTTTCTGCAAACAAGCAATATAAAATTACTAACTTCTAAATTAAAAAAAAAAATAGTTCTTGCTATAACTGCCCTGCTGGTTGATAATAATTTTAAGAAGCTACTGTTGTGATTACTTTTCAGTACAAATTTTGATGATTGATAAGTTTTTGAATGGCCAGACTGACCTTACATGTGTTACAGAGACCTGGCTGGACAAGAGTGATGGGTCAATCTTTCCCAACTTTGCCCTCCAAGCTTCATAGCCCAGCAGAAGGCAAATCCAGGGGGGTGGGGAGGGGGGTTGTGGTGATCTACCGGAGTAACATCTCCCCGACTGTGATCACCTTAACTTGCTCAGAGGATTTCAGAGGTGTCTACCTTAGAGTGAGTGACTGGGACAGACTAGGAGTCTTGTTGGTGTACCGACCATCTCGCTGCCCAACAACCTCCCTACCTGAGCTGACAGAGCTAATCTCGAGCTTGGCCTTGGATTCTTCCAAACTGTTGGTTTTGGGAGACTTCAACAACCACACTGAATCAACCTTTGCAGGAGCCGCTCAGGACTTCATGGCTGCCATGACATGGGGCTGTCCCAAGTGATATCTGGCCCTACTCATAAAGCAGGACACACTTTGGATCTGGTTTTCATTTCCATGAGTGAGGGGAGATATGATCTGACAGTGGATGATCTCTTTATAGCTCCTTTGTCATGGTCATACCATTTCCTGGTCAGGTTTAGGTTCACTGGGACCCTGTATCTCCGTGAAGGTGGCGGACCCATTAAGATGGTCCACTCTAGGAGACTTATGGATCTGGATAGATTCCTGATGTCTCTTGGGTAGTTTCCAGCTACCAAGATAGGTGATCCTATTGACTCTCTGGTCGACCTCTGGAACACAGAGACGGCCAGGGCTATCAATATGATTGCTCCGAAATGTCCCCTTTGAAACATGGAGCTAAACTAGTCTCTTGGTTCTCCAAGAAGCTATTAGCAACAAAGCAGAAGGGAAGGAGACTAGAGTGTACATGGTGAAAGAATAGAACGAATCCGACCTCCAGAGGGCGAAACTCCACCAAAAAGCCTATGGCAAAGCCATATTTCTTTTTCAATCACTGCTGCAATAACAGGTCCTCAGAACTGTTCAGAGTGGTTAATGGGTTCTTAAACCCCAAAGTAGAAGTCACTCTACGCCACACAGTAGAACAATGTGATGACTTCGTCTGTCACTTTGCAAATAAGATCAGTTGGATTTGGGATGATTTTGGCAGCTCTGATGGATGTAGCCAGCACACCCTCTTGTCAGGTTTTAATGGATCTGTTTCACTTGGTTTTGCCTGAGGATGCTGACAAAATCTGGGTAGAAGTGAGAGCCACCACCTGTAATTTGGACCCCTGCAACCTCCGGAAAGCAGCCTGGAGGAAAGCAGCATAGGCTCCCGAGGAGAAGCAGCCAGGATCGGACAGGGCTTGCAATTGGCCAGGGCTTGCAAGCACTTGCAAGCCCTGGCCGATCCTGGCTGCTTCTCCTCGGGAGCCTACACCACTCTCCTCCAGGCTGCTTTACGGAGCTTGCTCAGCAGCCAGGCCGAGCAGGCCTTCCTAGGTAAGCCCGCGCCTTTTACTTGAGCTGGCAGGAAGGGAAGCCGCAATGTTTTGATTCTCTCTTGAGATCTCCTTGCAAAAGAAGCAAGAGAGGGGTTCTTCCTTGCTTGCTTTTGCTCCTCTCTTCCTGGTGCATTCATTGTTCAGCCTGGCTGTGTTTCAGCATTGCAATAGCCTGGGGATTTTGCTGTTTCATGGGGACACTCGGCCCCACGCAGCAGGTCGCACACTGTTGAGGACCCAAGCGGCAGAATTTGGTGGGGAAGGAGTTGCAAAGCTCATTCATTGCTATGATAAGTGCCTAGATTTGAATGGCGATTATGTTGAGAAGTGGTATTTGGGTGTGGCTTTCAATTGCATATTTTATCCTATACTTTGTTCATTTTTAATTCCAAAACGTAATCTACTTTCTGGATAACCCTCGTATAAAGGTCTTATTGTGTGTGATGTCATGAGTGGATAGAGCCAATCCCCAGAGTCCCGAATCTGCCTGGTCCGGGAACTTGCCGGCAAAGTTAGACATTAGAGGGTGATGCTTAAAGACCCAAGTGGTCCAAAAAATGCCAGTAGCTAAGGGGTGATGGGAGACCCCAGAAAGTGGCCTGGCCAGCCCAATTGGAAGGCAACAGTAAACCAGTGGTAAAGTCCAAAAGCCATTATGCAGCTGCACACCAGCGATGGAAAAGAAAGGGTGGCAAAGAAGCGCTCAAGGAAACAGAGCGAATTGCCCCCAATAGGGAGCCACCATATACCGGATCAAGTCCAGCAGGAAGCTGCCACTCACTAGGGGAGATAGAAACTTTATAATTACAGAATTACTTTATAACAGCCATTTTTGTTCAGAACTCAGTTTCCAAAAGCTTTCTTGAAAAAATGGTTTCAACCTGTCACTCAAAGGATAACAAAAAAGCCCCCTCTGCTTCCTTAGGGAAGAAATTCCAAAATGTGGGAGCAGCTACAGGGAAAGCATTCTCCAACATACCCATCAACATGCTTGCGAAGACAGAAGGGTGTCTCTGGCAAATCACAGAACTTGGACCAGCTCATATGGGAAGACCCAGTATCTAAACCAGATGTAATATATGGTGATCAGGACTGTAGTGAAAACTGCAATAGTCCAGGACCATTTCAATGGCCATTAAGAAGAATCATGGAAGGAGAGAAAGAAAGGAGATAGAAACATAGCCAGATCAAAAGGAAGTCAGAAGACAGACTGACTCAGAGAAAGAGCAGAATAGCAGGGGGACAGTGGATAATACATTTCTCAAAGAGTAAGGAAAGAGTTTCTGAATTAAGAGGAAGGCTTCCTTATATTTCTTAGAAGGCTTTCTGCAGGTTGGCTCTGCAGTTCCCTTCTACACTGTCTTCTGTAGCTGAAGCTTTCTATTCCCTCCTCCTGTGGTTCTCCCCAACTCTTTACGATTTCAAATATTCCAGTCCCCCCCCCCACACACACACACACACACATTCCTCCTCAGAATCACCTGTGGTGGTTTCTGAGAGCAAGAAGGGCTGTACACCAAGCATCTTGCAGGAACTACATAAAGTGGAAGGAATACTTGGTTCCAAGTTATTATCTCAGCAGGCATCACTTTTATAAGTAGTAGAATTTTGAGGCTTCTAGTGGTGAAATCATTTTCTTTTCTCCCCCATTGCTCTTTTTGTGATTCCCTTCTCTTCCTTCCTTCCTTCCTTCCTTCTTTCCTTCCCTCCTTTCTGCCTGTCTTCTTTGTTAACCCACAGTCATTTAATGGGAAAACTTTTAAAATGATTACCTCCTATTTTTCCCCCTCATACAATTATTGATTTATCTTGGCCATTTGTGGACACTGACCTTTAATAACATCCTCAAAACCACACATTACCATAATTGTCTGATTGTGGCATAAAGAGCTGGGATTTTTTCTATAAACCACCAACACGTCAACTTCATCCAGATTCAAGGCTAGCATGGAGTTTTGCTTCCTGCCCTCCATTAGAATCCCAGATTTCAACAGAGGTAGGTGGATAAATATCTTGCTCCATATGTTCATTGGAGAGGCCTGCACTCTGGATCAGAGCCACTAGTGTGTACTTTAACTAGTGGCCTGAGACCTAACAGTCTCTCTTATATTTATTTCAGAAGAGAGAAGCAGAAAGCGGAGGAACTGAAGCCTTGGTTTTTTTTCTACCTGTTCACACTATAGAGTTCTATCATTTTGATTCCACGTTAACCACACTGGTTCCATCCTGTGGAATATTCCTGGGATTGTTCAATGAGGGCAGGGCTACAGAACACTCCTCTGGAGCCTCTGCTGAAACTACAAATCCAATGAGGTTTCTACTAGATGAAGCCATCGCAGTTAGAATGAGATCCAAGTGCTATAACTATGTAGCCTTAATGGATCCTAGGAGGGGAGGAATGCCTCAGTTGTTGCCATCTCAATCTCTTTTAAACAGTACCTGAAATACATTTTAATTCCTTTCATCTTTCTCTTAGGAACAGGGAAAGGGCAAGGGGAGGTTTAATACTGGGGAAATATTGCCCTCTTTAAAAGGACCTCATCGGATGGGGGGAATTTAGCATCCTAGGACAGTTTCGCCTCATCTAATGGACGGAGCCCCATGACAAACATCACACGTGTGACTTCTGTTGGAGGCTCCATCCCAAATTGGGGTGAAAGCGTCGCTGGACACTTTCCCCCCAACACAGGAAGCTTCCTGTGTAGTGTTGCCTCCAATGGAGCCAGAACACCACTTCGCCAGAAAAGCAACACTTTCCCCATGTGATGGGGAAAGCGTCACCAAGAGGGAGCTGTGCACAAGGTGAGAGATTCACCCCGCTGTCCCTCACTTTGCTCCCAGACATGTGGGACGCTTCACTTGGCCTTTATAGTGAGGCCCTTTGCTTCACCTCCTTAATAGGCATCATTTCACCAGTCTGGATGATGTGGGCAGCATCATCATAGGATCAGGTACCTAGCTTCAGTCTGAGCATCTCTTTCCCACCCAACACATTACTGAAGAGTTGCCTGTGGGTTGAGGAGTATGAAGCCCACATATAGCTACTGCAGATGACAAATGGGAATCAGATTTCCTATGGTAAGCTACCTGCAATGGTGGCACTCTTTCAGTAGCAAAAGAAGGTGATCCATTGATACTAAAAGTTATTTCTGTAGAAATTGGAAGGATGGCTTGTAGAGGCATATCCCCTAAAACCCAAATCTCCATTCCAATTTGAACCTTTCTATGGCAAAAAGGCCTAAAATCACTTTTTAACTGTTCTTTGGACCCCTTCACATGCACCATCGGAATTGCCAAATATCTCTGCAGATCGTGGAGATATTAACGGCGCCCATCCAGGGAGCATGGGGACCTGTCACCCTGCGCCTCACATCATCCTGCCGCCCCCCATATCACATGGGGGAAGCCTCTTTAAGCCAGCCCAACCCATCTTTTCTTATGGAAAGACGGGAAGCCTCCCGTCGTGCAACACCAGCAATTTTTTGGCGGTGGCCAAGTTTTGTTTTTGTTTTTGTTTTTTGTTTTTTGCCAGTTTCCCCACAGAGTCACTACGGAAATACTTCTCTGTGGTGTGATGGGAGCTGTTGAGCCCCGTGGCAAAACTACCAAAAATCTGTCGCCATCCTTGTGGGAGGCTTCTCTCATGTCCTTGCATGGAGGTGGAGCTGAAATAGGGAGCTCATCTGCACTCTCCCCAGGCTGGATTCAAAGCAGCAACCTTCAGGTCAGCAACCCAGCCTTCAGGTCATCAGTCCTGCTGGCACAAGGGTTTAACCCACTGCGTCACCGGGGGCTCCAGGATTGTGCTGATAACATCTTACTTTTCTTGAAATGTACCATTGATTTTAATGGAATTTTCTGCTAGGGAAATCTGTATGGGGCTGTAACCTTTTGCTGGATTCCTGGTTTCAGATGCACATTCAAGATTGCAGCCTTTGTTTGTATAAGCCTCGGTATCTGCCCTCCTACTCTCTGAAGTGCCTGGACTGAATGCCATACCTGTGTCTTGACCTGGGAACTTGAGATGTGGAGATTTTATTGTATAAAACATGTAATTAAATACCTGTTTACATTATAGCCCGAACATGTAGCGGCATCTGTCCCCTGAGGGACTGTGAGGAAATGAACTCAGTGCACTTCATGAAGTTCTGCACAATGGAAAGTAAATAACCCAAAGGATATCTCACAGGGGCCTTCCAAATGGCCCTGGTGAGCAAAAATATATTTCTGCTCTTTGATAAAGTGAAAGAATAAAAACTGTCAGTAATAAAATGACATTCACAATGATTTAATGTTTTCTCAAAGAACTGAATGAAGCCATTTTATTTGCTCTCTCCAGTTTGTACAAATATGTTGCCATCTCACAGAAAAGCCCTTGGGGTGGGGGTAATATGATATAACTCTTTTCACATCCCCTGTCCGCACTTGTAAAATAATGTTAAGAAGTTATAAAGAGTGTTTTTATTGGATGAAAGAAGGCATTAGAAATGTATAACCTCACCTAGCAGGGAGATGTCTACGTCTGAAAACATGTGTTTATTTATTCTTTTTATTTCCCAATGTTGATATCATAAAAAGCAACAAAGTAAAAGAAGCACATGCAATAACCATAGAACAAAAATGCAATGAACTCGGTTTGCATTTAAAACAACAGAGTTGTCCGAAAACAGATCAGAAAGTGTAAGGAAAAATGTTTTAACTTGTCCAAAAACCAAACTGAGTTAGTTGGATTCAGGGCAAATCTTCCAGCACAGCACTATTACTGAAACAGGGATAGGATTTAGGGATTTTTAAACTATTATCCCTCATATATGGGCTGGTGGCATTAAGACTGCATTGTGGTAATGAGTTCTCTGGATTAGAAGAGCCTAAACAACCACAGGATAGCATGACCACCATTTTGCTAATAAAGCAACCAATGACCATTTTGCACAAATTGTGGTTTGCCAAACTGTTATTTATATGAAAGGCTGAAACATCTGTGGTCAAAAGCAACCACCACAACCAAATTTTCCATTAACAAACCACAACTTGAAGCTACAGTTGATTGGCAGATTACAAATAGTATGTGATCACAGATGATTTGAGCTCATGGATGACACATCTTAGCATCCAGGGTTGTTCTTGTCCATAGTCAAACTCCCAAGAAGGAAATGCATGCAGGAGAAAATGAGCTAAACATGGTTATATTCCCCAAATTACCCCTTCTTTCCAATCTGGCTGGTAACAAGAGATTGTCCTCAGTTTAACCTTCTTAAAGTTGATCACCTAATTTTGTGCCTTTTTTGTGAAAACCGCCTGCAAGTGCATTATAATCCAATGAAGACATAGAGTGCCCAGATCAGGTGCCCCAGACAATTGCTGGACTTCATTTTCCAGTGAGACTGTAATCCTGTTCATTGGAGCTATAGCCATTGCGAAACTCAGGAATTTTTTGACTTGATTGGATTTGTCTGGTTCAATTCATTCAGTCCCTTCTGATTTATCATGTGACCACCTCCAGGACTCACACAGTTGCAACTGGATCTAACATAAACACAAGTTGGTGCTGGGAGCACTATATTAGCACCACTCATAGAATCATAGAGTTGTAAGAGACCTCGTGGACCATCCAGTCCAACCCCATTCTGCCAAGAAGCAGGAAATCACATTCAAAGAACCTCTGACAGATGGCCATCCAGCTTCTGTTTAAAAGCCTCCAAAGAAGAAGCCTCCACTATTCACTGGGGCAGAGAATTCCACTGCTGAACAGCTATCACAGTTCAGGTGAAATTTCCTTTACTGTAGTTTGAAGCCATTGTTCTGTGTCCTAGTCTCTAGGGTTGCAGGAAACAAGCTTGCTTCCTCCTCCCTATGACTTCCCCTCACATATTTATGCATGGCCCTCATCACGTCTCCTCTCAGCCTTCTCTTCTGCAGGATAAACATGCCTGGCTCTTTAAGCTGCTCCTCATAGAGCTTGTTCTCCAGCCCCTTGATCATTTTAGTTGTCCTCCTCTGGACACATTCCAGCTTGTCAACATCTCCCTTCAATTGTGGTGCCCAGAATTGGACACAGTGTGATTCCAGGTGTGATCTGACCAAGGCAGAATAGAGAGGAGGCATGACTTCCCTGGATCTAGACACTAGACTCCTATTTCCTCACTGTGAGAGCTGTTCAGCAGTGGAACTCTCTGCCCCGGACTGTGGTGGAGGCTCATTCTTTGGAGGCTTTTAAGCAGAGGATGGGTGGCCATCTGTCGGAGGTGCTTTGAATGCGATTTCCTGCTTCTTGGCAGGGGGTTGGACTGGATGGCCCATGAGGTCTCTTCCAACTCTACTATTCTATGATTCTATGATTCTATGATTTATGCAGGCCCAAATCCCATTGGCTTTTTTAGCTGCCGCATCAAATTGTTGGCTCATTTTTAACTTGTTGTCCACAAGGACTCCCAGATCTTTTTCACATGTACTGCTGTCGAGCCAGGTATCCCCCATTCTGTATCTTTACATTTCACTTTTTCTGTCTTAGTGGAGTATCTTGCATTTGTCCCTGTTGAACTTTATTTTGTTAGTTTTGGCCCCTCTCTCTAGTCTGTTAAGATCATTTAACAGTGGAAAGTAAGGAAAGGCAGGAAGAAAAGTTACTTCAATCACACACAGCTCCTTCTCTAGAATGAGCCAACATGATGGTTCCTCTAACTGCAATGAAGGTTGCATTCTGTATACATGAGGGAGGAGGGATTTAATAAGTTACTTCCTAGTTTATCCATTTATGCTCAGAAGTGTAGCCATAACAAAATGATAGGTCCTGAATGGCTTTGGTGAATTGCCTTATTAATGCCAAGAAATCATTTACTCAATTCCAGTTCTAATATTTGTCTGGCGGGATGAGAAATCCAAACAGAAAATAAATTACAGCACTGAATATTTTCCAAATTGCACTCAACAAAATTGCTGCTTATTCTGGACTATAATCAGCCACTGTAAATGCACTGGATAGTATTTCACTTGTTGAATTTTGCAGGCAAGGACCACACATAGTAAAGATGAGGAGAAAACATATGTAGGGATCATGGAAGTCTTGGGGCAAGTAAATTACCATTAACTGCAGGTTCTTTGATTCTAAGATAGCCAGATGGCTTGACATGTGTTTCCAATTATAAAACTAAACAGGAATCATAAAAATGGGATTTCCAGAGCATTTTTTCTCATTAGCTCAGACATACATTCTCAACATCTCACTCATTCATAGTTGGCTTTTGCTGAAGTCCCTCCTTTGAAAGGTATTTATTAAGTTCCTACACTTACTCCACATACTGGGTTGTGGTATAGAATTATCGTTCACTATGGAAATACTTCTACAGCTGACAGTTCAACTTGATGTAATAACTGAGACAGACTTTCCAGGCATGGTTCCATAACACATCCCTTCACTGGTGCAAGCAAACTTCATTTGTCCCTGTATATGTGATTAAGTACAGGCAAAGGTTTTCCCTTGACATTAAGTCTAGTCATGTCCAACTCTGGGGGTTCGTGCTCATCTCCATTTCTAAGCTGAAGAGCCGGCGTTGTCGGTAGACGGCTCCAAGGTCATGTGACCAGCATGACTCCATGGAGTGCTGTTATCTTCCCGCTGGAGCGGTACCTATTATTCTACTCACATTTGCATGTTTTTGAACTGCTAAGTTGGCAGAAGCTGGGGCTAACAGCGGGAGCTCACTTTGCTCCCTGGATTTGAACTGGATAGTCTGTTAGCCTAAGGCTGATATTTTAAAACTGACAAATATCCTTTCGAAAGCCTGGGATATGTCTGGGTCCATATGCCAGATGAGCAGAAGCTAAATTCTAGTTTATAAATAGAGGCTCTAGCTAATATCCAATATGTGATTAGGCCCCTTTTTATATTTCATACTGAAACTGACATTGTATAGCACAATTAGTTACTGATAGTTGCTAAACTTAATTCCCTTTTCCAATATCAATCTGAGGCATAACTAATTTGCAATATAGTTGCAACATAATGAAAGATAACATTTAAGAAATTATCTTTATAGTTACATATTTTGTGTAGCCTCACTTCTGGGGATGGGAGTGTTAACACAAGTCCACAATTTGTAGTACTGTATTCCATTTTCTTTAAAATATATATTACTACTTCTTCTTGTTGTTTATTTGTTCCGTCGCTTCCAACTCTTTGTGACCTCATAGACCAGCCCACGCCAGAGCTCCCTGTCAGCCATCGCCACCCCCAGTTCCTTCAAGGTCACACCAGTCCCTTCAAGAATACCATCCATCCATCATGCCCTTGGCTGACCCCTCTTCCTTGGACACAAGGCAGCTTGCAATTTCAAAATGATACAGTTAAAACATATAGAAGGTAAATATCAAAAGCAGAATTAAACATTTCCGAGAGGAGGAGGAGAGGAAGAAGAAGGAGATCAGGAACGACTCTTGTAGCCACCATTGTTCAGCTCGTGGCGCTTTCTCTCCCCTCCCTGGCCCTTTTTGGACTGAGGCCCTGGGTTAATCACCCTCAACAACTTGTGGAGACTTGGGCTAAACATCATCGGGAGGGACCTCTGGAGGAAGCAGGAGGTATTGACTTATGGAGCCCTCTTATTAGGAAAGAAGCTTCTGTGCTGCTTGCTGCATTACATCCAGCTGCCAGACTGCTTATAAGGACTATACCATCGTCCCCATATTGTCCCATACTTTGCTACTAGTTCCTGAGGCAGCCAAGTGTACAATTACGGCCTGGAGCCTCCTCCTCAACCGGGCGGAGTTTCCACACAAGACTAAAGGCACATTCCATCTTCTGGTCCCTGCTATTCAGTGAGTCAGCTTGCCAATCCACTCAGTCTGCTGACCCACTTAGGCCAGCAGGGCCTGTGCATTGTCTTCCCACCCAACCATCACTGGACTGCTCCAGCACCGCATTCCATCTAGAAATGCACTGTTAGCACTTTATTGATGATCATCTGGACTGAGCACTTTATCTAGCCCTCATAATTGATTGTTATGAATTTTCCATGCTGCTATGAATTGTGTTCAGCCGTGTTAACTCAGAGCTACAAGTTGAGGGTTGGGGTGGGTTGCCTAAGAAGCTAGGGGAGGGTGTGCCTTATTCACCTTCAGAACAGCTGTAGTCTTACCGGGGATGTTGAAGCACAAAGTCACCTTATTATTGGAAGAACTGTATAACGCTGTAGTAAGAGCTAAAGCTTCTGGCACTTTAATGGTGATTTTATTGTTATCCCTTAGCTTGTTGATCTACCTCCCTCACCCCATTGATTCTATTAGAACATTCTATGAACTAGATTCCCCTCCACCTTTAGCACTTTGCACTTTTGGGAAATTAAAGAACTTTATATTGCACTTTACGCTAGTAACTCCCAAGTGGGGGGAATGGGGAGATGAAAGAGCTACATCCAAAGGAGAGTGGAGTGAGATACAATTTAAGCAGGGATCTGGCTCATATTTGAAAGCTAGTGCCAGCCCAATGACGGAAGAAGGGGAGAGGGGCCATGGAGGGGGGGGGAGGATGTCCACTAGCCGAGGGGCTCCCATAGAGGTAATCCAGGGGAGGGGGAGATACGGGAAAGGGAGGCCAAAACTGATTCATGGCCTCCATGGCAACCATGGGGCTGTCCCAATTGGTATCTGGTCCCACCCACAGAGCGGGGCACACACTTGACTTGGTTTTCTGCCAGGGATGGGAGGAAGGTGGCGGTGTGGAGGAGCTTACCATTGCTCCTTTGCCATGGACCGACCATCACCTGATCAGGTTTAGGCTGAATGCACCACCTAACCTCTGCAGGGGTGGGGGACCTATTAAAATGGTCCGCCCCCGGAGGCTTATGGATCCAGATGGATTCCTGACGGCTCTTGGGGAGTTTCCTGCCGCCTCGGTTGGTGATCCTGTTGATGCCCTGGTCTCTCTCTGGAATAGGGAGATGACTAGGGCAGTAGACACGATTGCTCCGGAACGTCCCCTCTCGAGTAACCGAGCTAAACCAGCTCCTTGGTTTACTGAGGAGTTGGCAGCGATGAAGCGAAAAAAGAGGGAACTAGAGCGCGTGTGGCGTTCAGAGTGGAACGAATCAGACCGAACACGGCTGTGTCTCTACCTCAGGGCATATGCCGCGGCAATAGATGCTGCAAAGAATGCTTTCTTGGCAGCTAATATTGCGTCTGCAAAGAACCGTCCGGCGGAGCTGTTCCGGGTTGTCAGAGGCTTGTTAAATCCCGTCGCTCAAGACGGGATCCCTGACAACTCGGCAGCCCGCTGCGAAGCATTTGCTCGGTTCTTTGCGGACAAAGTCGCTCTGATCAGCTCCGGCTTTGACACCATATTAACGGCAGTCTCCGAGGATGTAACACGAGCACCTGCTTGTCCTATTTTGATGGATTCTTTTCAATTGGTTTAGCCTGAGGATGTGGACAAGGTGCTTGGAGAGGTGAGGGCTACCACATGCATCCTAGACCCCTGCCCATCCTGGCTGATAAAGGAAGCCAGAGGGGGGGTTGGCCGAGTGGGTGAAGGTGGTGGTGAATGCCTCCCTTCAGGAAGGCATTTTTCCAGCGAGCCTCAAATTGGCTGTGATCAAACCACTGTTGAAGAAGCCATCACTGGACCCCACTCAATTAGAGAACTTTCGGCCTATTTCCAATCTCCCCTTTTTGGGCAAGGTCATGGAACGTGTGGGGGCCGCACAACTCCAGGCATTCTTGGTTGACACTGATTTTCTGGATCTGGCGCAGTCTGGCTTCAGGCCGGGGCATGGTACCGAGACAGCCTTGGTCGCCTTAGTCGATGATCTACGCCGGGAACTGGACAGGGGGAGTGTGTCCCTGCTGGTTCTGCTGGACCTCTCAGCGGCCTTCGATACCGTCGATCACGGTATCCTTCTGGGGCGCCTTGCCGGGATGGGGCTTGGAGGTACTGTTCTGCAGTGGCTCCGGTCCTTCCTGGAGGGTCGGTCCCAGATGGTGTCCTTGGGGGACACCTGCTCGGCCCCACAACCATTGACTTGTGGGGTCCCGCAGGGGTCAGTACTGTCCCCCATGTTGTTCAACATATACATGAAGCCGTTGGGAGAGATCATCCGGAGTTTCGGGGTGAGGTGCCATCTGTACGCAGATGATGTCCAGCTCTGTCACTCCTTCCCACCTGTCACTAAGGAGGCTGTCCAGGTCCTGAACCGGTGTCTGGCCGCTGTGTCGGACTGGATGAGGGCTAACAAATTGAAATTGAATCCAGACAAGACAGAGGTCCTCCTGGTCAGTCGTAAGGCTGAACAGGGAATAGGGTTACAGCCTGTGTTGGACGGGGTCGCACTCCCCCTGAAGACACAGGTTCGCAGTCTGGGGGTTCTCCTGGACTCATCGCTGAGCCTGGAACCCCAGGTCTCGGCGGTGGCCAGGGGAGCCTTTGCACAACTCAGACTTGTGCGCCAGCTGCGCCCGTTCCTTGGGAGGTCTGACTTGGCCACGGTGGTCCACGCTCTAGTTACAGCTCGTTTGGACTACTGCAACGCGCTCTACGTGGGGCTGCCTTTGAAGACGGCCCGGAAGCTTCAATTAGTACAACGAGCGGCAGCCAGGCTTATAACTGGAGCGGCGTACAGGGAGCACACCACTCCTCTGTTGCGTCAGCTCCACTGGCTGCCAATATGCTACCGAGCCCAATTCAAAGTGCTGGTTTTGGCCTACAAAGCCCTAAACGGTTCCGGTCCAACTTACCTATCCGAACGTATCTCCTCCTATGAGCCCATGAGAACTTTAAGATCGTCTGGGGAGGCCCTGCTCTCGGTCCCACCTGCCTCACAAGTGCGGCTGGTGGGAACGAGGGACAGGGCCTTCTCGGTGGTGGCTCCTCGGCTGTGGAACTCCCTCCCCAGTGACATCCGGCAGGCTCCATCCCTTCTGAGTTTCAGAAAAAAGGTAAAAACCTGGCTTTGCGAACAAGCGTTTAATGAATGAATTATGATGGCTTTAACTCGGTCCGGACTAGGGTTTACGTGCAAGGTTTATGTGGACGAATGGATTAAGTATTTTATTATACTGTTTTAAATGTATTTATGGGATTGTTTTAAATTAATTGTTTTATATTGCTATGTTTTATTTTTCTACTGTATTGTGAGCCGCCCTGTGTCCCTTCGGGTGAGAAGGGCGGCATATAAATGATGGAAATAAATAAATAAATAAATAAATAAATAAATTTCAATTAAAATACAATTCTGACACAAATTTAAAAACTATAAAAAACTATTCAGCAACCCCTAGCCCATTCAGTTTCAAAAGCCGGTCTGACTAATAAGGTTTTATCCTGCTGTCAGAACAACAACAAGGAGTGGACATTTTCGGAAAGGGAGTTCTAGATCTGCTGGAAATGCCTTAAAAGTAGCTAGCAATTTGGAGTAATAAAAATAATGGTGTCATTAAAATTGTAGCTGTAATGGTAGCAAAATACTTTGGAGTATATAATAAGCACTCATTATTTTTTCAAAGTAACATTCCAAGTTGTGTTCAGCCAGAAGGGTGGAATGGTGATGATGATTACAATATACAACTTCACGATTTCTCTTTCTTAAAGAGCTTTGAGTAATTTTCCAGTTAAAGTATAAAAGCAATAGACTATGAAACAGCACCTCCCTTAAGTACTACATTATAAGGATAGTCTGCTAGCCTAAGGCTGATATTTTAAAACCGACAAATATCCCATCAAAATCGTGGGATACACCTGGGCCCCTATGCCAAATGAGCAGAAGCTAAATTCTGATTTATAAATGGAGTTTCTAGCTAACATCCATGAATGAAGAAGGCCATTGCTTGTTATCTGTCTACCATAATCTGGTAGGGTAACAACTAGAACAAGTGCGAAACAAGAGCTAGAAATAGGCACAGAGCCAGCAACCAAACCATATGAGCTCATCGGCTTAGAGAAAATATTTCAAGCATAAATCTACCACAAAACTAAACATTTAGAAAAGGGATTATTGTAAATGCAAAACATTTGCAGAATGGATTAATTAAACATTTACAGAATGGATACATTAGAAGACAAGATAGAAACCTTTACCCATTTTACAATGAATTATTTGATAAACTTAAAACTGAATTAAATCTAAGGATATTGGGTGAATTATTGACAATGAATGTAGTCAAGACAGAGCAAATGGCTAGTCAAGAAAAGGGAACCAAGATGTCATTCATACAGATCCGTTTCATAGATGGAAAGCAACAAAAAGCAACTGTAGTAGGTCCTCCATATCTGTTGTAGTTTGGTTCCAGGACTCCTTGTGGATACTAAAATCTATGGTTTGCTTTGGGGATTTCTTTAGGGTGGGAGGATGCTTGAATCTGTGGACACATGATCTGTGAAGATAAGAAGTTAACTGTAGGCAAATCTAGAAACAGGACTCTCAGCTTGTAGTGAACCTGCAAAAACTTTCAATTTAAATATTTTCATTTAGCCTTCGCTTCCCATTTTGGCACCTTCCAACACAGTCAAATTCAATCAAAATGTTCCTCATAATAATAATGCAGCCTGGGGGAATGAATGGTTTGTTCAGGTGATAATGAGATAGAGGAAAGAAGCAATCATTCACGCTTTTAAAATTGTCTGGTGTAATTCCTGATTTACTTTGGTATTAATCCACTTAAGTCAAGGGGCAATTCCTACAATGCTGGGTGTTTTTACAAAAATTGGCAAACTTACCTAGGATTTCAAGTGCCCTTACTATGGAGAACGAACCCCCCGGGTCAAATTATATTAATAAAGTTGGGGACCCCGATGGCACAGCGTGTTAAAGCACTGAGCTGCTGAACTTGTGGACCGAAAGGTCGCAGATTCGAATCTGGGGAGCAGAGTGAGTGCCCGCTGTTAGCCTCAGCTTCTGCCAACCTAGCAGTTCAAAAACATGCAAATGTGAGTAGACTAATAGGTACCACTCCAGCGGGAAGGTAGTGGTGATCCATGCAGCCATGCTGGCCACATGACCTTGGAGGTGTCTACAGACAACGCCGGCTCTTCAGCTTAGACATGGAAATGAGCACCAACCACCAGAGTCGGACACAAATGGACTTAATGTCAGGGGAAAACCTTTACCTTTAAACTAAACCTGGAACCGCAGCAAAGCGTTCTGCAGATAACCACAGCTTTTTATTTTTAACCAATGAATTTTGCAAATGTCTGAAGGTTTGGAGGAGCCTGGCAGCTGTTAACAGCACCCAGGATATTTTTTAAATCAATTTTCCACTTTTTAATTATATTGTCTTTAACCCCTAATAAAATGTAGTTATCCTTAACTTTTGTTTCTATGCCTCTCCTTTCACCTCTCGAGTCCTTTTTCTTCCTACTGCCACGTTATGCAACCAGCCCAGCCGCTGCTTGGGCAACATGGCCAGTGGCCCCTGGAATGGGGTTCATTACCTTTCTTTTCCCGAGCACAGATCCCTCTTACCATCCTGAATCCCTTTGCCAGTACCTGCCCCAATTCCCTCAGTGGGGGGCCCAGTATCCACAAGATCTTTGTTTTTTCCTTTTAATCATGTTTCCTATTCCATTTCCCCTGAACTCACCTAACCTTTGCCCCACTAACCCAGTGTCAATGTTAACCTCCCCTGTGAATACTGGGATCTACTTATTCGCTGGTACCAGCTGACTTATTGTGTATGTTTTCCCCTTCCCTATGGATATCAAATTAAACTACCTATTCACTGGTTTCCCTCAATATCCATGGACCCTTCTTTATGTGTGTATTTACTATATTACTTTTTGTGTGTATATAATCCTTTTTGGAGATGCTAGCCATTGATCAGCCTCTGCGATGACCTTTCACTCCATTTTCTGACCTGGGAAGTCCATTCAGCAGCTGTCTTCCTAGGCTTCATCTACATATAAAGGACTCAATCACCCATCACCTTTGTACCAGTCCATCTCTACTGGTCCTATGGACCCCTGGCTGGGCAGAGGATAACGGGACCTATTCGCTGGGGATGATCTTACTTTTTCTTGGTCAACTGGACATTGCAACCATTCATCACACTGGTATGACCATCCAGTTCAACGGGGTGATGCCCCGTCTCCAACAATGACATTTCCCCTTTCCCAGGAACTGACCACTTTATCCTATCAGCATGGACAATATTTCTGTTTTTGGACTTTATAAACATCCATGCCAGAGGCTTTGCAACTTTTCACTGGGGACTCGGATTGCAATCATTTAAACATTAAAGACTCACAGGACCTGAACTCATTTCAGCACCTTTGTCTCCTGGACAACCATGCTCCTCTTCAGCCATTGGAGAGTGGAAATCTGCACTGGGAGCAGGGAACGCTTTTCCATTGACCAGCGAGTGCCGCTGTCTCGCTTCTGCAGGTAGTCCTCACCAGCAGGCTGATGATGTCAATGGGGCAAAACTGGGTACAGTTGGGGCAGGTGGGGGGAATTCAAAGGATCTTACTGTATAAAATGTATTTTTTTTCAATGTTATGGTATCTCAACTTACTTTGTCAGACAACCATGAGCTGGCATCACTTTCAGCTGATTGAATAAAACACCTCGGCGGCTTCTTCTTCTACTGAGTAAGATTTATTCAGGAATATTGGGCTTCTTCATCTCACCAGGCACACGAATATACAGAGTGGCCTGTCCCCGGTACCGGTAACGAGATCTTGGGTCTAGGTATCAGTGCTTCAGTTTCCGCTATCTGTGGCACTGATAGGGACAGTTTCTCCCTATCAGTGACCATTTTAAATTGCTCTATTTCACCCTTCAGGGATGACTTAAAGAGCTGGGCAAGTTTAGCCTGCAAAAGAGAAGGCTAAGAGGAGACATAATGAGGGCCATGTATAAATATGTGAGAGGAAGTCATAGGAAGGAGAGCAGGCTTGTTTTCTGTGGCCCTGCAGACTAGGATGTGGAACAATGGCTTTAAACCACAGGAAAGGAGATTCCACCTGAATATTAGGAAGAACTTCTTCACTGTGAGGGCTGTTCAGCAGTGGAACTCTCTGCCCTGGAGTGTGGTGGCAGCTCCTTCTTTGGAGGATTTTAAGCAGAGGCTGAATGGCCATCTATTGGGCATGCTTTGAATGTGATTTTCCTGCTTCTTGGAAGAATGGGGTTGGACTGGATGGCCCATGAGGTCTCTTCCAACTCTATGATTCTTTGTGTTGTGAATACAACTACACTCAATGAAACTCTCTCACAGGTCAAGTTGCATCTTTTATTCACATTTCTGAAGTATTCCATGACTTTCAGAAGGATTTAATTTCAGCAAACCATCTTCTGGATTAGGGCCAGAGTGTATGTATTCATTCACTCGGCTGTGGTTTGAATCCACTGTGGGGCTTCCCTGGGCTTTGAAGGAGCTAGCCAAAGTACCGAACCAATTTTTGGTAGAGAATTGAGCACTCTTAGTCTGGATGGAATCCTGGATTCACTGACTCTGACATGTAAGGCAACCGCATCAGACTCTCATGTAACAAGAAAATGGCAAGGGTGCTTGAATTCAACAGTACAATATAAGGATCTAACTGCTTCCATGTTGATAGTTATTCTGAGTTTGTTCAAAGAGTCATAACAGTCGGTTGGTTTTGAGGAAGGCATAATAAAAGATTCCATTTCAAGCCAAAACCAACAGTGCAGGGTTATTCCTACTTATATAAATCAGATATTTCAAGACATTTTGGTTAACTTTCCTCCACTTCATTTATGCAGGTACAGAGGGAAGCAGTTACTTTCTGTTTGGCAGAGAAGATACTACTTTTCTTTGTGTGTGTTTTTATTGTTAAATGCCTTGATGTGCAATAATTACATATTTGTTATCTGCTGAACAGTGGTTTGTAATCTTTGGTCCTCAGGTATCCAGGACTTCAGTTCCCAGAATCCCTGACCATTGGACAAGCAGGCTAGGGCTTCTAGAAACTGAAGTTCAAAATATCCAGAAGCCCAAAGTTTGATACCCATTGTACTAAACCCACTCACGTAAGAGACGGATGAAGAACACCCATGGCAAGGGAGAGTGCCAAGATTCATTGCTGCTTTGCCTGGTCAACAGAGAAACCTAAAGAAAAGGGTCAGCCACATTTCTTTGGCAACACAAACGCAGTTGAAGAGGGCAGTATCCAATAGTGTGGACATTTGTACTCAAGCAAGAGGACCTATAGAAGTGCCAAAGGTAGCAAAAACAATAACTGAGGAAAGCATTGTGCTTTGAAAACCGGAAGAAGAGAGAAGGGGGCCTTTTTATTTCAGGGCATATTTCTTCAGCTCATCTTGCCAACATGTAAATTGATCACTGCAACCCATAAAATGGAATTTAGATCAATTTGCAACCTGCTAACCTATTGCTCAGTTATTTTTTCACATATTACTGGCCCTTCAACAATAGCTGTTGTGAACCGAATGAACAGAACAAGAGACACATTTAGGAAAAGGGTACAACTCAGCTAGGGTGAAAGATTATATATCCAGCTAGGTATCTGACGATGTACAAGCAAAGCGGGATCAGAAGTTGAAATACAAAGTTTAGAAATTAGTTAACACTGACTGTTAGAAATTGGGCTGTTAATTTGTCACCATAGACATGAATAATTGAAACTATTTAATTGCTGAAATTGCCTTTATTACTTAAAATATTCTTTTCCATAACCATGGAATTTACAGTAAAAGGAAAGGAGGATTTTTATCGCAATTAACACTCCTAACGTCTGAAGAGAATGTAGCAAAAGCACAAAGAAAATTCCCTAACCTTTTTAGAGCTGATCACTTCCCAGTTTGCATCCTTCTCCTCCATCTGATTGGCTAATAGGAGAAAAGATGGGGAATTCTCCTCCTTTTTTCCTCTGGCTGTGTTTACTTAAGAGAGAAGTCTAAAGTCCCAAGTTGCTATAAATGAGATGAGGAAATTTATGCATTCAGGAGTGAAACTCACTGAACTCTGTGAGACATCTGAATAAAGGAATGATTGCAGTTGAGCACACCACAATAGGGGCCGACTGCTCAACACCAAAGCTATTCATTTTGTGAAGTTCAGCATGGTTGGAATTCCATGTGGGTTCTGTATCTGGCATGGAATTTGAATTACCAAGAATTTTGCACTTTCCCCCACTTCTATAACAATCTTCAATGCTTCTGGTTATAGAGTCAGGTTTAGAAATGAAAATCCATTTGTAACATCTGCAAAAAAAGGAAAGAATATTCAAAAAACTTTGTAACCGTAAAGCAAGTCCATCAATTGCAAGTCTGGATCTGAGCGAAAGCAATGTAAGTGGAACTCACTCAGAACATCCGCACGATATATTGAAATGGGAAAATGCATTAATTTTCTAAAGGTGAAAGCTACAATGTCTGCTGTGGGGAATTTTATGGGGCGAGGCATGTTGGAAAATACAGAACATCTGTTACATTCTGACTCATTTGAGGTTATGAAAAAAGGAAATCTTTAAAACAAAGCATATCTGGCAACTCTGTATAGGAGGGGAAGCTAAAGCTTTAGCATAGAGCCTACGGCTTGTACGCATTCCGAGTCAGCCCACTAGAGTAGGACATATTTTCAAAACCCTAATTAAAACTGGAGAGGACTCAAAGGTTCTATTGTTTCATACAACAACCCATTAAGTATACAACAGCCCTGTTAAGTCAGAATACGTGCTGGACTCACCAAAAAGGAGGCAAAGTCTGCTTTTCCCAGTTCCTCACCTTTCTTATTCATATTTAATTGAATATGGAATATGGAAGTTTCTCTAAGTTACTGTAAACCAGTGGTTCTCAACCTGTGGGTCCACAGGAGTTTTGGCCTACAACTCCCAGAAATCCCAGCCAGTTTACCAGCTGTTAGGATTTCTGGGAGTTAAAGGCCAAAACATCTGGGGACCCATAGGTTGAGAACTATTGCTGTAAACTATACAGTGTTCCCTCACTACTTCGTGGTTCACTTTTCACAGATTGTTTTGTGGTTTTTCAATAAACTCTAAAAGACTATTATAAATCATAAAAAATTACAATTTACAGCCTAAGGAAGGGAGGAAGGAAAAGATGAAGGGAGGGAAAAGGAGCCCAAGTGACAATGGAAGGAGAAGGAGGCGATTTATCAACACATGATTGGTTGATAAAGACTTAAAATGGTGTATAACTATAGTAGAGTCTCACTTATCCAACATAAACGGACCAGCAGAATGTTGGATAAGCAAATATGTTGGATAATAAGGAGGGATTAAGGAAAAGCCTATTAAACATCAAATTAGGTTATGATTTTACAAATTAATCACCAAAACATCACGTTATACAACAAATTTGACAGAAAAAGTAGTTCAGTACACAGTAATGCTATGTAGTAATTACTGTATTTACGAATTTAGCACCAAAATATCACGATGTATTGAAAACATTGACTACAAAAATGCGTTGGATAATCCAGAACGTTGGATAAGCAAGTGTTGGATAAGTGAGACTCTACTGTACTAAAATAATGTATAAATATTAAAATAAATATAGTGTCCCTACTTCGTGGATTTTCACTTATTGCGGGTGGTCCTAGAACCTAACCCCTGCGATACGTGAGGGAGCACTGTATTTCATAAAGGTGGTTTTGCCAGTTCCTTTTTGAGTATTCCTTGCCTGAGAAAACTCCTAAATCTGTGGGGTCACCATAAGTTGATAGGTGACATGAAGGCACATACACATCCACACACAAGGCTATCAGATTATCGCTTCCTTACATCTCTGTGCCCAAAGGTATATTTATCCATACCCAGGGTGCTGTGAATGCTTGTCATCATCTTGGTTGTTACCATCCTGTGATAACAGGAATGTAGAGAAACCTCCAGCCATGTGGTTAGACTTTCTTGCATGTTTTCACACGTGCTGGACCTCACAAGAGAGAGAAACCCCTACAATTATATTTTGTATCTCACTGCATTTGAGGATTTGAGGATTAGATTTCTGAGATTTTAAATAGATGTGAAAAGTTGACTGCTGTGTGCTGGAGAGTATTCATGAACATAACATGAGGAGCTGCAGTCTGAGGTAATTATCCAGCCTTATGTATTACCAGACTATAATACCCTGGAGGATGGGAGGCCACTTAAAACAATGACTATCTCAAAGCAGTCAAATATGCTTATTGTTTTTGTTAGACAAAATTTCTTTAAAAGGAATGGATTATCTTACAAGACCTCAAATCCTGACAAAAGTTATGTTGTTCTAATTGAAGAATTAGCTCTGCTTGATTTCACCAAGAGGCAAAGTTCAAATATCTTAGGAAGTTTTAAGCACAATACTTATTAAAATGTATTAGTTAGAGTATGCACACAAAGTTATACAAGCAATATTTCGGCATCTGTGAATTTAACCTTGACTGAATTAAATCAAAGACAGCCAAACATTCAGTAACACACTTTCCTCCAAGATTTGGTTATATCCACAAGCAGTTTCCATGATATCCAAATCAAATTCTTACAAAATGACATAGGCATAAAATTAGCACAGCGCATAGGTCTGGATAAATGTAGGAAACCTTTGGGGTTTGTCAAAGCACAGAACCTGTTTTGTGGAAAGAAACATTCTTGGTGGAAATGGAATTACAGTAAATATATCCCCAAACCAGCCTTGAATCTCGGAACAAAACTTTCCATGAAGTTTCCCTTGGCTCCTTATAACCTTCTTTTGGTTTCTGCTTCTGGATCTCAGCCACAGTGGAAGCAGAAAGTAACAGGAATAACTATTTTGGCTTGCTTGTGTGCCTACTTAGAATCCTGCTCCTTTCTTAAACACACTGTGTTTTACAAAGCAGAACAGATTAGATGCAAAACTACAGAAAAAAGACTGCTTTCTCATATTTCTTGTCTGCCCTCTCTTTCCATGATCTCCCTCTTTTTATGCTTTTTATTTTTAAGTCCGCTTTTTAATCCAGAGATTCACAAGGCAGGTAGCAAGAACTAGTGAAACTACAGGGCATAATCAATGTTATGGAGACTGAAGAAGCAGCCAGTGTCCATATAACAATGAGTAATTGCATGTGTTGCCCTTGGATTTCAGAGGTAAAAGGCGCTGAACTTCAGCCAGAGGACCAGGGACCATGGAGAGGTTGACAGTCTTGGGTCCCAGGAAGAGTGTCATGCTGAGAGAGAGATGAACTGGTTTCTTTATTGCTCAATCCTCCTCCCAGTTCAATGCAGTAAATAGATGAGGCACCAGATGAGACCTCAGTTGTAACTGTTAGCTATGGGCCAGAGGACTGGAGCTATTGGCCAGAGAACTGCTAGGCTGTGTGTAATTGTATCCTATTGAACCACCTTTAGTATAATTTGAGAGTAGAGATGGACAGGCATCCTTAATTAATTCATGCATTCATTATATGTCTGCTCTTTTCTCTGCATTACTTGAGGCCAGCTTTCAGAATGAATGTTGCCTTCCATGTAGTTGTATCTTCATATGACAAGAGTAATGTGCAACCTAGTTCTTACTACATGCAGTCTCTTAATGAAGCTTTTCTGTCATTAACATCTTTCAAAATCAAAGGTAAGCTTACAACTATAAACACAGAATAAAAATAAAGCCTATGCTGTCCTGAGAATTAAAAACTAGTAATATTTTTTCTGCTCTGATCAACTCTTGAAGCAGGGCTGCTGTTCTTCTACTGGCCATATGAGAAGCCTAAATTTTCACTTAGCTATATCTCTATGACAGGAGAAAAAAATACTGACATTTTTTTTGTTCTTGATGTAGCCATTGAAAGGAGGGAAATCCCTGTTGGAAATCTGAAACAATTGTTTGAAGGTGTCACATAAGTGGGCACTTTTCAGGGACAGGAAATCCTGATACTGTGATTCAGCCCACAATTGAATGAAAAAGCTGATTCAAGGGAGTTTATGTGAGAAGCAGCTGAAAGAAAGGAAGGAGTTTAAGAGAATGATATGGAATAATAAACGTAATGGGAAGTATATCTATATCATATTTAAAATATAAAATACCTTAGTTCTGCACGCGGCTTAAGGAGGAATGAGACAGTGGACAGAGGAAACAGGAAATCCATGATGTGTGAACTAAGCATAAACAGGAAAAAAGGAGGAACAAATATTTAAATGGCAGTCTCTTGCATCATAAAAGCAAGAATAAATAACATTCTTTCCTGGCAAGTGGTTCCTTCTACATTGCACACGTGAGTACACAATAAGGCTAGCATGCATCGTATGCAATCCTATAAGCATCCCTACCCAAAGGCCACTATTTGCATTCAAGCAAGGCATTCAGCAAAGGTTCTTCAGCATTCATTGCTGGATACAGGATCTGAGGGGAAAAAAATACATAATAGAAGTCAGCTTCCACATGTGGATTGCTTTCCTATACTGACAATAAAGAGGATTCTAGTAAATTATATAACTGTCAAAATACTGAACTATCCATCCCAGAGATCTTTGAGACTCAGTCCCTTCCAAAAGAATGGGAACTTGGTGGCTGGATGCCGACACTTACTTTAATTACATTCTTTCAATAACTTAGGAGAGTCCAACTTTACTGAAGTATATTGGTTTTGGTTAGAGAAAAACAACTCTCAGATTTGCAATTAACTTAGAATTACAGTTTTTTAAATGCCACTGTTGAAAATTATTTAAGTGTGGGATCAGAAATGCAAATCAGCTTTGACAGCATCCAGAATTCACAGCAGTAAAAACACACAGAGGAAATCATCTGTCAAGGAAACGAAAGCCAACATAGAAAAGAGAAACGCACACACTACGTTAGGAGTAAACCTCAGAGATTCCCAATCATTATTATCACACAAACGCACTATGAATGAGGAGTTCTGTCTTCTGGAGCACAGAAATGGAAGTAGTTCTTCTTCTTTCTTTTTTAGCCAACTCACAGATAGAGGCAAAAAAGAGAGATGCATAAATTCAATGTTCCAGGCAACCAACTTATTGAAGCAAAAACTTTGGGCTCTTGATGTACTTATTAGCAAAGCTTAAAGGAAATGGCAGCCAGTGATCCTGAAACTTTGCAGAATTGATGTTTCCAAGTGACTGCCTTCCTATGTTCTTACATCTTTGCTGCTGGAAAAAAAGTGTCTCATTCCCCAGACAAGAGGTCTGAAATGAGAGGCTCCAGCAGGCAGAATTAGCATCCCTTTACTATTAGCTGGCATGACCAACAGTCCTAAGCCTGATTAAAAGGCTAGGTCACAGCACTTCATAAGCTTCACTTCCAGGCATGAAATTTAATCTGAGACAGGGTTCCTGGGGCCACCCATGGTAGCTGTTTTGAATGACACAGCTCACCCTTTAATGTGTGACTAATAAATAACAGAGCACCCCTGAAAATATGCAGAGTCCACTTCTAACTCCAGCTTTCCATTTTTCATGTGTCCATCTACAACATGCTTGACAATACACATACTCATGTATAAGTCGAGAAATGTTAGTTTAAAAAAAATTAACTCAAAAACCTGAATCAACTTATTTGTGGGTCAATGTAAGTACCTTACTGAACTTTTTTCAATAAAGGAACCAAAAGGTGAGATCAATAGATTGTCCTGGGAGAACTTAAAAGAAGGCACTACATGACACTACTTCTAGTGTTTTTGAATGCCTGGGTGGGTGGATTGTGGTAGCAGATGGGAAACTCCATGAAATGACCCTCAACATATCCACAAGTAATATCAAAATCCATAGTTTTGGCCCCAAGTCAATGTGCTCTTGACTGATACATGAGGCTGACTTGTTTACGATTAAAATTGTAATTATAATTAAGTTTGATAAAGACCTTTGGTGTTCATCCATTTGTGGAGGAAAAAAACACACCTCTAATTTAAAATGTTTAAAAGCAATGCTTTTGGGTTTGGAAAAGCATTGAGGGTCTGCCTCCAGGGACTAACCAAGAATGGCCAACTTGGAAGTCCCTGAACAGACTGAGAAGTGGAGTGGGCAGATCATAAGACTACCTAGCAAAATGGCACTACCTAAAAGAATTCTCCACCTTGTGTGACTGTGGAGCAGAACAAACAACACCTCCACATCTGTATGCTTGTCCACAATATCCTCATGTACAGAGGAAAAATTGTTCGAAGCTACGGACAATGTGATCGCTGTTGCCCGTTTTTGGTCAAAAGATATTTAGCCACTTGTGCTCCTTCTGTTTTATCAGTTTTATACTAATTTATGCAATGCTTTTGATACAAAATAAATAAATAAGTTTGATCAATGCAGGAAATCATCTCTATCTAGAAGAAATCTAAGGATCAACAATTCCCACTATCCATGTACTTTAGGCAAAGAAGAAGGGGGTTTGATTTGGTGACAGGGAGGAGTAAACACTCCTAGGAATAAACCAAATTATATCAGTAAAAAAAGGAAAAGTCTCAGAGGTTTTTGCTTAAGACCATGATCTGTTCCTCGTGTCTTCCCGGGATATTGGGGGGGGGGGGGTATGTTGTTAGCATTCCCTGAGGTCTGAGATATGTACGGTGTCTGTGCAGCATTTCGGTAGGCGGGGGATTAATGAAAATAAATCTGAAACTGGGAATGAAATCTATGAGGTCTATCATTTTGGGGTCCAGTTTTTCACAACACCCTTACCCACTGATCAGCCACGGGAGTGCATCTGACAATGCTTTTGCTACCCACAAGTATCAGTAGAAGAAGGAGCAGCCCTATACTGGGAGCTGAGAATGATTCTCCTTCCCTGGACCTGCCTAGAGAAACAGCTGTGGATCCAGGCAGGAGGCAGACTGCATTGGATAATCCAGAACATTGGATAAGCGAGACTCTACTGTATATAGAAATAGGCTCCTTTCAGGCCATCCTTAAATTATCTTCATTACTAAGTTAGCTTGTTTCTACCTAACAGTTGAACTTATGGGAGAAGACCAAACATAAATATTGAAGCAAACAGCTCTTGTTTCCAATTGTGTATTTATTAAATTATCAAAACATTGGGGCATCCAGAAATTTGTTACTGCTCTGAAATAAAATTTAAAAAATATATATTTTCATGTTTATTTTATGTCTGTTTATGTGGCATTGAATTGTTGACTACTTGTAAGCCGCTGAGTCCCCTTCGGGGTGAGAAACAGCAGGGTATAAATATAGTAAATAAAATAATAATAAATAAAATGTAACTACCAAACAGTTATCAGAATGTCAGGAAAGACTCATTCAATCAATCTATGAGTAAGAGGAAGATGCCAACCTGGACTCTGGCTCAGTTTTATCATTGCTCTTGTTTGAATATTTTTGTTCACTTACAAAATAATTATTGGACAGAAGGCAGGCCTGATCACTCCCAAAATAGGAAAATTAAACCCTTACAAGAAACAACATCCTCTAGGAACTTCGTGGGAGGCTGAATGAGACTGGCATGTGCACAGGCATGCACATTGGACTCTCCAGCTGCCTGGATGTGGTATTTGTTCAGAGTTATTTTCAGAGGAGGTGGAGGGAGAGGGAGGAAACGTTGGATTTGTCATGGTCTGTTAGCTAAGTTAAAGCCTGTTGTCCCTGGCATACCTTTCTCCTGATCTTTAATCTACTCCTCTACCTTGACTTTCCACTTCGTTTCCCTGAATTGCAAGAAAAACATACTTCCCATTCCAATTGTTTCCCCTTCATGGAGGGAAGAAAAGGAGGCCTTGACCTAACATCAGGTATGAGAGGGCATATCCTTGCTATATGATACATATAGACGTTCATTCAACAGTGTGCAAAGTTGGTAGTGTGCAGAATTATCTAGCAGTGACACATTTATTTTGTGGTTCTGTCTTCCATGTTGCTCCCTATAATAGTTTGTGTGTTTTGGAGAAAACATATCTTTGACTCCATCCTTTTGGAAGGATGAAAAAAAGGACTATTGTGGGGCTTCATTTTACTTGGCCAGCTATAGACCAATCCAATTGCACCTGATTGCAGCGGCTAAGCTTTCGGATCATCTAGGTTTTTCAGCACCAAGCCAGTGTGAACATTGTACCCAGCAGGAGCTGGCTTTGAGACCTATACGCTTCTTGGCAGATGACCATGAGCAGTGGACACGTAGAAGCACCTCAGCAAAGGTGGAATCTTGGCAAGCATATAATGAATCAATGCACAATGCACTATGGTTATTTAGGCAATATTTATTCAGTCAACCTTAATTTTAGGACAAGTTGATTTCTACTGTATCCTAATGAAAATTATTTACTTATTATTTACTTCATTTCTATTCTACTCTTCTCACCCTGTAGGGGACTCAGAGCAGCATACAACATCCATCTAGGCAAAAGTTCAAAGCCTCATATACAAACCAAACATAACATAAAATCACTAGAAACAATCAACATATAAATACAATTTAAAACCATTAAACATGTTAAAACATTATAACCTCAAGCACAAATAACACATTGCACCAATCCCTTAATCATAATTTGGCAGCTTCATTTATAACTGTGTCATGATAGGATGTAGACTGCATTTCTGTCACTTGTCAAACTTACATAGTGTTGTTTCTCGAGTCTCTTGGTTGAGTAGCAGCATTACAGTCCAGGACTATTATAGCAGCACCACATTATACTAAGGCCTTCCCCCTGTTGTGATCTTAAGCTCTTATTTAGCTCTCTTGGATGGTGCTGTGTAACTGGGTCCATGCCGGCACGCTCCTTTTTTGCCCCAGCCTCTGGAGGCAGCAGGTGTTTCTGCTGGGCCTTGCTTCAGCCGGGCAGTCAGGGCCTGAGTCTGTGAGGAGCCAGTCACCAGGAGTTGAGGTCAAAGGCAGCCTGCAGCAGACAAACACTGCATTTTCCTCCAAGCTCCCTGTTACTGATGTTATTTGGCTCTCTTGAATGGTACTGTGAAAAGTAAAACATGTTTGGCCAAACAACTTCAAGATGTGGTCAAGATGGCAGAAGTGATCAATAAGGAAAACACAAGCTAGGAGGAGCTGCGGCAGTTTCATTTTACCTGTACCCTATCTCTCCTCTTCTTCCTGCAAATTATCTGGGTGAAAAGTAATTTCCACTTTGAACTGAGAGTGCATCTACTACAGTGTTGAATTAGTGCAGTTTCATACCACTGCATTCAGTGCTATGGAATCCTTAGATTTATAGTTTGGTGAGTGATCAACACTCTAGCCGAAAAGGTTAAAGACCTTATAAAACTGCAATTTTTGATTATTCCATTGCATTGAGTCGTGACAGTTCAAATGGTGTCAAACTGTATTTGTTCTACAGTGCAGATACACCTGCAGTTTGCAGCAATTGAAATAAGTTGACATCAAAGAGGAGAAAACTGATAACAGCTGAAAAGGTGAGATGTCAGAGGATTAACAAGGACTTTTCCTACCAAATCAGGACAGTTGGCTCTGACGTTCATGACTTGGAGCAGAAGATGAAGTAACAAGATCTAAAAAAAAGACTATATTTGTAATTATTTGTCTCCTAAGAAAGGAGCATAACTACAAATTGAGATAAGTAATATTAATTTCTATTAGAGGGAATGGTAGAAGGTTTTTTTTGTAAATGTTGCCTAAAAACAGCATTAATTACAATATGTTATCCAGATGGTAGCTCCTATAAATCAAAAGCCAGGCCTCTTTCAAAGATTTATCCAACAGCTTCATGATGTCTAAGGCCTAGTGAGCTAGCAATGTTAATGCACTTAGCTAAAAGATAGGAACACTATTTACATTTGGAATGAGTGCTATGCTTAGAAAGATTCCCATGTGGAGGGGGGGGGGGGGAGAGAGAGAGAGAAAGCCTGCTTCAGTATTTTTCCTGATTAACAAACTGCAGCCCTTGTAATCTAACAAACTAGTTTTTGCACATTAGAAGGGAGATGAAAAATGCATTTCCTCCATTTCCTCCTTTGTGGTTTCCCCATGTAATCTTGAAACATGGGCATTTATTCAAGGGGGAGGGTATAGCAAGTTAGTTTTCATAGATACATAGGAATTAGGCATGTGCAAAAATTTTGGAAAGTGTCATAAGATGGATCAGTTTCGTATAATTCATACTTATGATGTAATAATTGACTTGTATGAGCAGTCTACGCCAAAAATTAAGAAATCGAAGCTTAAGATGCTTTCATTTCTCAAGCTTCAAATTCTTCGTAAGGCCAACCAAGCCCAGCAGAGAGATGAAGCCAAACTCTTAGCATGCCTCTCATCCAATCAAGGCTGATGGAGGAGGGAGAGAGGGTGGGGGTGGCTGCCATTTTGCCTTTAAATTTTGTCTGGGTGAGGGCTAACAAGTTGAGATTGAATCCAGACAAGACAGAGGTACTCTTGGTCGGTTGCAAAGGTTACAGTCTGTATTGGATGGGGTTCACAGTTTGGGAGTGATCCTGGAATCATTGCTGACCCTGGAGCCTCAGGTGTCTGCAATGGCCAAGAGTGCCTTTGCACAACTAAAACTTGTGCGCCAACTGTGCCCATACCTTGAGACACCTGACTTGGCCATTGTGGTCCAAGCATTAGTCACACCCTGATTGGATTACTGCAATGCTCTCTATATGGGGCTGCCTTTCAAGTTAGTCCAGAAGCTTCAACTAGTTCAGAGATTGGCAACCAGATTACTAACTGGGGCTCTGTTCATGGAAAGAACCATCCCCATGTTGCGACAGCTCCACTGGCTGCTGATCTGCTTTCGGGCTAAATACAAAGTTCTGGTTATTACCTTTAAAAGCCCTAAACAGGTCAGGATCAGGCTATTTAGCAAACTGTATCTCCACATACAAACCTGCTCGGACACTACAGTTAGCAGAGGAGGCCCTGCTCTTGGTCTCACCCATATCACAAGCATAGCTGGTGGGAATGAGAGGGAGGGCTTCTCTATGTTCTCCCCCACCTCTGGAACTCCCTCCCTAAAGAGATTAAAACAGCTCCGTCTTGAACCTCCTTTAAAAACAACTAAAAACTTTCTTATGCGCTCTGGCGTATATAGACACAGAGGCGTAGTATGTTATATGGACCACTCACCCTGGCTGCTGACAGTAATTAATTTTATATTTTATAATTTTATTGATGAGGTATATTTTATAATTTTAAATTTTAAACATATTTCGCTGGTCTGATTCCTATGTTTTCTTGTTTATGTTTTTTTTCTTTTTCTATGTTTTTTTTTCTTTCATAAGGCATTGAATGTTTGCTGACTTTGTTGTTCACCACCCTGAGTCCCTTCGGGGAGATAGGATGGTATATACATAAAGTTGTTTATTATTATTATTATTATTATTATTATTATTATTATTATTATTATTATTATTGCTCTTTCAGTTAGGAAATAAAAATAAACACCTTTTGGTTGTCTTATTACAGATGTGATATAGACAAAAATAAGACATATATGGTATTATATTAAAAATGCATTATAAATTTCTGCAATGAGTTAGGCACTGTGAAATGGCATCTAAGCATATCATACATGGGTTAAACTTATCACAGGGAAAGCCCAACTATCCAGAGTCATTGTACAAACTTTTTGATAGTGGATTTTTTGCTTTTGTGTTTTGGTGTCTTTGAGCCTAAGGTTTGTTTTTAATGTTATTTGTTTATTGGATCAAAAAGCCTGCCAGTCAGGGCCAACTCACTCAAACCAAGAATATTGAATGGTTGGAAAATAAAACAAAAAGAGCTGTATGTCTTCCACACTCCTGATCAATAAAGGTTTTCTGTTCTGAAGCATCAAAACAGATAAACTGTTGTCATCCTTATCCATGGAACTAAATTGATTAAGGTCATTTCCTAGGTAGGCAGGACCTCTTCTTTAACAATTTAAGAAAGAGAAAAGAACAAAGAAGAAAGAGAGAAAGGAGTGGGGGCATGTCATTATTGCACAAACATTAAATCTGCTTCGATAGCTCAGAATATAAGTTGGCAAGGCAACATATCTTGGCTTGAACAATAAACCTGTTATGTCAGTAGCTCTGCTATGTATGAAAGAAACAGGTTTCAATATATCATGCTGAATTTACTTCCTTTCAGCCTTTCATGGCCAAGTATTTGATGTTAATCCTTTCACTGCTGCAATCGATACAGTGACCTTACTTAAAGATTTTCTGACCTTTGCTGTTAACAGTGTTGTGCTGTTAAAGTGAAATTTAATTCTTCTTCTTCATTCTGAAAATAGTACAGTAGAAAGCATCGATGTGTTTTCGTGGTGTGGAAAGTAAAAGAAAACTTGTCAGTCATCAAGTTCTGCTTTAAACTACTGGAAAGAAGGCTGAGCAGGGAAAAAACATTTACAGGTCATGGGGCAAATTCTCAGCTGCTTTGAATCATCTTTGCTCTATTGATTAGGTATTTTCTTCTTGAAAACTACTGTTTCGGGATCCAACATGTTTTCAAAATGTTTTCAAAATTCCTTAAGCAGAGAGTGTCAATACAACACTCATTAGTCAATGTCTGCAAGATCAGACAAAGATCTGCATCCATAAAAAATACTTTGCCTCTAATCAAACATTGTAAATATACACAGAGATTTTTCTACCAGTGACACCACTGCAAAACCAATAATTTTCCGTGAAGGCTATTCATATATTTGGATGTAGGTCACCAAGAGATAACCCACTAAGTGATGAAATACAAAATTATAACTGCAGATGTGTGAATTTAGTCCCATAATAAAGTCATACCATGGACTCATCCACCATTCCAGATGGCTATATGTAGACAGATGTACAGATGTTCATGGAAAATGGCATCCACTTCCTGGATTTCACTTTCAGATGGGAGACTGCCCACAAATACCAGGTGCTATATGTAGGCTATATTTCAGAGGAAGGAACTGGCAAAATCACTTCTGAGTATTTTTTAACTGAATAATATGATCATAGATAAAATCATTTGAATTTTATGGGGTAGCCATAAGTCTACAGGCAACTTGAAGGCACATTCAGCCTTATCAGGTGGGCAAAATCATGCAACACTCCTCCTTCACCTGCAGCATGGAGTCCACCGACTCCCATTCCATGACATCAGTCTACTTCCAGAGGGATTATGTGCCATGAGTGATGTGGAAGTGTGGTAAGCTATGGCCCTGTGGCAGCATAAGAAGCTTCCCATGTTGCATAGGCAACAATGGTGGGGGGGGGAGAGAAATGAAGTTGTGCAGCAAATGCTTCCCCCCATGGGATGGGGTGAAGAAGAAGGCAGGCGATGTGAGGCACAAGGTGACAGGTTCCCAACATGCCCTGTCAGGCTCCACCGGATTTGTCACAATGCATGGCGGATCCCACCATTCATGTGAAGATCCTATTATACCGTGTTTCCCCAAAAATAAGACAGTGTCTTATATTATTTTTTACTCCCAAAGATGTGCTAGGTCTTATTTTCAGGGGATGTCTTATTTTTCCATGAAGAAGAATTCACATTTATTGTTGAACAAAAAAATGAACATTTATTCTATACTGTACAGTAGTTGTCATCACAAACCAACATAACTAAACCAGACAAACTGTGACTCCTGTCAAGAATTTCTTGTTACTACCATTATTTCCATATACAACTGGTACGTACATTTACCAATCCTGCATGCTATGGTGTTTTGTTTGGCGGGTGCCGGGCATGCTTCCAAACAAAAGCTTTGCTAGATCTTACTTTTGGGGGAGGCCTTACATTTAGCAATTCAGCAAAACCTCTACTAGGTCTTATTTTTGGGGGATGTCTTATTTTTGGGGAAACAGGGTACATGCACATATAGAGATACAGTAGAACCCCGGTTATCCAATTTAAACGGGCAGAGCCCAACTCGGGTTACCCGGATTAATTAGATAACCCAGATTGTAGGCCCAGGCGCCTTGCGGAGAGAGGAAACTTCTCCCTCCAGCAGGCGCTTGGACCCAGGGAAGCGTGAGGCATGCCACTGCTTAGCGACATGCCTCGCGCTTCTCTAAAGGCCCAAGCGCTGAGAAATTTTCTCCCTCCGCTCGGCGCTTGGACCCAAGGAAGTGTGAGGTGTGCCGCTAAGCAGCGACATGCCTCGCGCTTCTCTAAAGGCCCAAGCGCCGAGCAGAGGTAGAAAACTTATCCCTCCACTCGGCGCTTGGGCCCAGGGAAGCAGGCCATGATCGCTGCTGCAGCAGAAGTGATTGCGGGCCGCTTCCTCCTGCCTCTCCCTCTCCTCTCGTGCAAAGGAGCTCCTTCTGGTGAGAGGAGAGGGAAAGCTCCCGAGACCCAGGGGCTTCCTGATGACTTGGCAACTCGGTGCAGCGATTTCGTGCACCATTTTGCAGGCAAAGTTGCTCAGATACGCCGTGAGTTGGACTCCAGCTTAACTGTAGTTCCAGCGGAGGTAACCGAGGTACCTGTCTGTCCGATATTGTGGGATTCTTTCCGGCTTGTTCTTCCTGATGACGTGGAGGGGATTCTTGGGTCTGTGAGGGCGACCACTTGCGCTCTGGATCCTTGTCCTTCTTGGCTGGTTAAGCTGGCCAAAGATGGGTTGTTGGATTGGTTTGTGGCTATTATAAATGCCTCCTTGGGTCAGTTCCATCCTGCTTTAAGCAGGCGGTAGTAAAAACATTACTAAAAAAGACCTCTTTAGACCCATCTGTATGTAACAACTACAGACCAATTTCCAACCTCCCATTTTTGGGCAAGGTTCTGGAGCGGGTGGTTGCCACGCAGCTCCAGGAGTTCCTCGATGACACTGATTTTCTGGACCGCTCGCAGTCTGGCTTCAGGCCTGGGCACAGTACTGAGACGGCTTTGGTCGCCTTGGTGGATGACCTCCGCAGGGAGCTGGACAGGGGGAGTGTGACCCTGCTGGACATCTCAGCGGCTTTCGATACCATCGACCATGGTATCCTTCTGGGGAGGCTCTCTGGGATGGGGCTCGGTGGCACGGTTCTGCTGTGGCTCCAGTCCTTCCTGGAGGGCCGTTCCCAGTTGGTGAAGCTGGGGGACACCTGCTCGGACCCCTGGCCATTGACCTGTGGGGTCCCGCAAGGGTCTATCCTATCCCCCATGCTATTCAACATCTACATGAAACCGCTGGGAGAGGTCATCGGGAGTTTTGGAGGGTGTTGCCATCTCTACGCAGATGACACGCAAATCCACTACTCGTTCCCATCTGACTCCAAGGAAGCCCCTCGGATGCTGAACCAGTGCCTGGCCGCTGTGGCGGACTGGATGAGGAGGAGCAAGCTGAGGATCAATCCTGACAAGACAGAGGCCCTCCTCGTCAGTCGCGCGTCGGATCGGGGTATTGGGTGGCAACCTGTGCTGGACGGGGTCGCACTCCCCCTGAAATCACAGGTCCGCAGTTTGGGGGTCCTCCTGGACTCAGCGCTGACGCTTGAGGCGCAGGTGTCGGCGGTGGCCGGGAGGGCCTTCGCACAACTCAAGCTTGTGCGCCAACTGCGACCATACCTCGTGAAGTCTGATTTCACCACGGTGGTGCATGCCTTAGTTACCTCTAGACTGGACTACTGTAATGCGCTCTACGTGGGGCTTCCCTTGAAGACGGCCAGGAAACTACAATTGGTCCACGCTCGGCTGCCAGGTTAATTACGGGGGCGAGTTACAGGGAGAGATCTACTCCCCTGTTCAAGGAGCTCCACTGGCTGCCTTTTATTTTCCGGTCCCAATTCAAGGTGTATACCATCACATATAAAGCCCTAAACGGTTTGGGACCCACCTACCTTCGTAACCGTATCTCCTTTCACAAGCCTACACGATCCCTTCGTTCATCAGGGGAAACTCTCCTGTCCCCACTCCCGATATCCCAGACCCGCCTTGTGGGAACAAGGAAGAGGGCCTTTTCTGCTGTGGCCCCCCCGATTGTGGAATTCTCTGCCCGCGGAGATTAGGCAAGCCCCCACACTAGCAGCCTTCAAGAAAGACTTGAAAACATGGCTCTTTCGCTGTGCTTTTGGAGAGTAACCATTTTATATTTCTTTTCCGTTGCTCCCCCTAATATCTATCCTCCAGAATACCCCACTCCCTTATGATCCTGTTCGCTGTGGTTTTTATTTTTATGTCTTTCTCACCCCGAGTTTTAACTTAATGTTCATGTGGTCTGCCCTTGTTTTTATTGTCTCCTTGTTTTATTTTGTAATGGATATTATTTACTGTATTGCTTATTGTATTGTGTTGTGCTGTTCTTTTATATGCTGTTTACATTGTATTGTTTTGGGCATGGCCCCATGTAAGCCGCCCCGAGTCCCCGTTGGGGAGATGGTGGCGGAGTATAAATAAAGTTTTATTATTATTATTATAAAGCACCCCGCCTCTTCCTCCTCTTGCGCGAAGGAGCTCCTTCTCACGAGAGGAGAGGGAGAGGCCGGAGGAAGTGGCCCGCAATCGCTGTGCTGCAGCAATGCCCGTGGCCTACTTCCCTGGGCCGAGCCCTCGCCCCTTGGGAAGCAGCCCACGAGCACTGCTAGGCAGCGGCGCTCGTGGGCTCCTTCCAAGGGGTGAGGGCTCCTTTGGGAGGGGGAGGAGAGGAGGGGGGCAGCAGCCACTCAGATAATCCAGAGCCTCGGTTCACTGGGACTCAGTTTACCGAGATTTTACTGTACCAAAAGCAGAGGAGCAGGATGCAATTTCTAAAGCAACTGAAGAGAAAGACCTGCTCAGGGAAGGCAACACTTTGAAAAAAGAGTAATATTAGGAACAGACAGATAATAAAGGTAGGGTAGAAAATGAACATCAAACCTTGCTCCCTGGTCACTAATAACTTTGATTCCTGATACTAGAGCAATTAAGCACAAATGTAAAGACTAGACCTGTTTTTTTAAAAACTCTCTAAGGTGCCTCTTTTCAAAATAGTTGTGCTACTTTGTTTCTTCAATGTGCTCCATGGATACAGCGGCAATATTAATGCTAGGGGTAACTGTACTGTGGAGAAGGTAAGGCAGATCCATTGTAGAGTGCTCCTGCTCACCCCCTTTCCAGTCTTAGTTTAGGCTGATCATGCTCCAAAATATCCAACTAAGGCAATTCAGTGTCTAAAATGCATGACAGTTAACTGTGATAGGTAAAGCACGGTGCACATGTATTTCATTAGCAGTGTCTTGCACTTTGCACACCTGATTTATTTCAAACTTCTGAGAAGATTTTAATGGTCTTTATGCCCAGTGAATTCATCACAAGCTAGTATCTAAAATCAGCAATATTCAGTCCAGGAATTAGCTCCAAGTGTAACAAGCTCATCAGCCTCTGGCACTCTTCACAAGAGGTTATCTAGAATATGAATGCCTGGGGAACCTGATTAATACCCTCTCTGCTATGTCTCAAAATAACGTATGGCTGATTTAAAAAAAAATAAGCCATATGTATGTTTAAAACAATGTAACAGAGCTGGACTGCACAATATCAAAAAGCAGCTGGGTTTTCAATTCAGCATTAGTTCTGTGGTATTTTGATAGATTTGAGGAGTTGGGCAGTAAAAAGGAATGTTAGGTTTGACTGTCCTGTTTTTCAATACACTTTACTAACCAGAATTTTGATTAACTTGTATGTGCAACTCAGATATTTTTAGTTTTTTTCAGGCATGTGTGGAGATAAAAAAATACTCAATTTTTATTTGATTCATCTTTCATTTCTTTGGCTTTGATAGGTATGAAATGCTCAAACATACTGATGTAGAGGTTTTGTACTTTCCTGTTCGGAAAACATATGCAACTAATACTCAAATCAGCATTGATATTTAATGAAGAACAGTTAGATTATTTAAATTCCATTTCCAAGTTTTAATTATGGCCAGGATTTTAAATTAACATAATGACAATCATTTTCAAAGCTGCTTAAGGCAGAAAACCCTTTTGTTCTCCCTAGATACTATGGAGCAAATAAAAAGTCTAATATTATGATCTCCTAGATGGCCTATATGTGTAATTTGTTCTTAATGTAGCATTTGATAAGATTCCAGGCTTTAGAATCAAGCTATTTGGTAATTATGGGGAATAAAGCTAAGCTGCATGGGGCAATCATAGAATCATTGAGTTGGAAGAGACCTTGTGGACCATCCAGTCCAACCCCCTGCCAAAAAGCAGGAAAATTGCATTCAGGGCATTCCCGACAGATAGCCATCCAGCCTCTGTTTAAAAGCCTCCAAAGAAGGAGCCTCCACCACACTGGGGAGGAATACTGTGCAAGAGAGATATACAGTAATAGAGAAACTCTCCCTAATTACTAGTCATGTGCACGGTACCCATTTGTGCCATTTAATTCATGTTTTTGTTCCATTTGTTTCATTTGGGGGGCATGAAATGGTAAACTCCTCTCCGGTATGAAAATAACCATGTAACAAAAGAATTTGGGAACTGAAACTGTCATACCCCAGCCACCTATGGCTTCTGAACCTGATCCAGAAATGAACTCTGACCAGGATGAAGCTTATTCTTACTTTTTACCTAGTCCACAGAGCTCTTTTCAGTTACAGCTGCTGGCTGTTGATAGCTCGGGTTATTCCTTAATTGGGAGAGAAAGTGAAAATATTACGCCCATGGCTGAACCAGATGTTCTTAGTTCCCCAGAGAATGTGTCCTTCAACAGAAGAGAGTTTCTGCATCACCAGAGATCTGAAAAACAAGGACTCCGCAGGAGTAACTGCTTGGCATCTCGAGGGGATAATGGATAGAAGGTTTTCCCTTGAGAACCTTTAGGGAGTTTGGCTTCCCTTGTTTGTGATCAATTTGGGTTCCATAAAAGTGTTTTACACCATGGACACTTTGTGGTGTCAACGTTGCAATTTCCTGAGAAAGGTTCACCGACTCTAGCTCCTGCTTCTTCCAAGCCAAGTTTTCCCAGATCCTGGCGGCCAAGCCGAGCCGCGACTCCCGAGTAGACCTGGATTAAGTCTACTTCCTTGCCTTGTTCCTGAACCAAGTTTTGCTTCAGTTTCATCACGTTCCTGCCTGGATATCAAAGACTTCCTAGTGACTTTGGATCTTGTTATTTCAGTCTCGCTTTTGTGCGTGTTTCGGTTTCTGGACTTTGGACAATAATATTGGACATTTCCCTTCAATTCTTTGGACTAATTCATACCTTTTCTTAAAAGACTATTATATGCTCAACCTTTCCACCTATTCATTCCTGAATTTATAATTGTTTTAATAAAGATATTATATGATTATTGGTCTCTGTCTGGTTTCCAGTGCTCACGCTGCCTTGGGGTGCAACAGAAACGTAGCATTGCCATGTGCTAGTATTTACCTCTAAGCCCAGTTGGGTCAATCGGAGAACACCTTCGTGGCGTGGGCATGCATTACTCATTGTATTCATTGGGGCACCCACCCCCAAAGCGCTCAGTGCATGGTACTGCTTGGTACTGCTCCCTACTGTGCCTGCTTGCCACTGCCAGCTACCTCTCTTCTGAGTTAGATTAAGATTAATGTTTGCCTTAGCTTGGCTGCTTGGCTGCTGGCCTCTTTTTGATTTCTTTCTCCTTTCCATTTAATTCTTTTTATTTTTATTTAAAAGGACGGGAGTTTGGAACGGGTGGGGTGGGTTGCATTTCCAGAAATAGTTAAACAACAACAATAATAATTTGAAGAAGAATGGCTATTGGGTTGGCAGAATATGTCCAGTCTCACCTACATAGGCGTTCGACCACACTTGGTTGCCCTCCTGACGCTACACTTCACAAACCTTGCCCCTTGTGTGGGCCCTCACACACACCCTTGGAAAACTAGGTCTCTCAATTCTCTAGACTCTCTCTAGTTTATCTGCCTTGTTAGTTCTGCGCTCTTCTGACTACATTTCCAAAAATAGTTAAATAACAACAATAATAATTTGAAGAACAGCTACTGGGTTAGCAGAAGGTGTTCAGTGTCATCTACATAGGAGTTTAACCACACTTGCTTGCCCTCCTGACACTACACTACACAAAACTTGCTCCTTGTGTGGGCCCTCGCAGCTTTTGAAAATTTGTTGCTGTCATAATAATAAATAATAATAACATTCCAAAGATTTGTAACTGTCAGATTAACTTTTAATTTAGAAAACTCAAATTCAAAATTAGCAGTACAAATTTGCTATACTTAGGAAACATGAGGTCTGCAGGCCGTTGTGCCGCTTGGTGCTGGCTCTGGGTCAACGGCCAGTGGCCACAGTCTTTCAAGGGAGCTAGAACGAGAGAGAAAGGAGGCACAACATCAAATGCATCTTTTCATGCTCCACAAATGCAATTGAATCCTCCCATGACACCACCAAAGGTTAAAAGAGCAACCACTTTTGATTCGAATGGTGCAACTGCTGATGCACAGCCTCAGGGGGACTTTGGGAAAGAACTTGAAGAAACCTTAGGCTCAGAACAGTCCGTGTTATTATGAATTTTCACCAGTAGTCCCAGTGGGGATGACTTACAGGAAATTGGGCAAGAGGAGGAGGAGGAGTTGGGGGAGGAGGAGGTGGAGGTGGTGGTGATGGTGGAGTTGCAGGAGGTGGTGGAGAAGGAGTTCAAGGAGGGAGAGATGGAGATGGTGGTGCCTGTGGTGGAGGAGGAGATGCATTCCATGCCCCCTCCCTAAATGTCATTGTCGTCTCCAGCTGCACCTGTCCCCTCCCAGCCAGGTACTGTAGCCCCCAAAGCAGCAAGAACTGGAAGGCGTCATACCTCTGTTTTGGGAGCACTTTGAAACCGATCGAGATGATTCAAAGTTGGCAGTGTGCCTTCATTGTAATGCCAAAGTGAGCCATGGAAAGGACATCAGGCACCTCTCTACCAGTGGCTTGATTCACCTTCACCACATCATGAAGCAACAGGAGAACCATGACGCCATGTGACAAGGCTGAGACAAAAGTAGGATCATATTACTGCTATGATGATCTAACAATGTGGCTTGATCAGGACCTTAATTTACATGCAAATATTTCCTTTCATGTCCTCAGCCTCTCTAGAAATCAGTGATACCATCTAAGAACTTTTGAAGAAAGGAAGAAAGAAAGAAAGAAAGAAAGAAAGAAAGAAAGAAAGAAAGAAAGAAAGAAAGAAAGAAAGAAAGAAAGAAAGAAAGAGTTCATGAAGTTGGGTGGATTTGCACTCTTTGAATATCATTCATAGGCTGTTGTCAGCTACTTACTTGCATACTTAAAATGCACATTGAAACTCCATTGAAACATCAGATCCTAACACATCTCTAATAGATGACTATATAACTGAGATGTTTGACATTGCACATGGAAAAAATGTGGCATGTATGTTGCCAAAGCCAGATGTTAGAAATACAGAAAAGGTCACATATTTTATTAGGCAATAGCAAATTATTTCATTGCTGAAGGTTTACAAATAAAATTGCGCTCTTCATTCTTTGCCAATTGTTAAAGGTATTATTAATGATATGTTACTAAAAGAGCAATGAAAATGGTCTGCACGTGGAAGATGTTCCAAGAGCAGCAGTCACCAGATGGCACCACTTCCCTATCGGTTGAGACATAGAAAATTACACAGGAGTAGAGACACTGAGATCAATGAGCTTGCATTATAAAGAATCCCAGTCCCATTCATGTAAGTATAAAAATATTAATGTTTGGTCGTGTTTATGGTATATGATTAATATTTCCATGTGTGTGAGAGGTTTCTGCATCCAGTAAAATAATTCATTATCTTGAATCAAAACCAATAGATTTTTCAACTGGGTAAGGAATCATAAAAAGATCAGAACTAGATCAGAAAGTAGTGGTGCTCCATGCAGTCATGACGGCCACATGACCTTTGAGGTGTCTACAGACAACGCTGGCTCTTCAGCTTAGAAATGGAGATGAGCACCAACCCCCAGAGTCAGACACAACTAGACTTGGCCTACCCTTCATACCCTCCAACTAACCCACTTTGGTAGAGACACTCCCAATGAGTCCTCCCACTTTTCCAACTGCTTTTAAATAATTCAGTTTTCACTTTTTCTTTCATTTCCCCTCTTTGTTGTCAGCTTAGTTCAACTGGTCCAAACTGAGTTCAAAGCACAAAAAAACACAGGAGAGACAGAGTCTTGCCCTTCCCAGTGGGTCCTGCTAAACGAAAACTACAGTGACCTCTTCTATTTTGTTTATAATATGCTAAGTGACAACCTTCGATAAAGCAAAACTTGTCTAAACAAGACTTCACTGAACCAGACTACCATATTTTAGAGTCATAAAGGTGGCAGGGAAGAGAAGTAAGGATCGTGCATTTCTCTTCTTAACACTGGTTGATCTATTTTCCATTGAAACTTAAATAGACTGGAAGTGGTCAAGTAGTGTGTATACAAGAAAGACCACAAGGAGTGTGTTCCAGAAAGAAACCTAACCTCTTGCTTTGTTGACTTGCATGTTGCATTTACTTTAAGTCCTAGCTCTGAGGTTTGTGGTTGCTGGCCTTATGGCAGTGCTTAGATATAATTATTCAGAGGAAAGAAACCACTGGCTTTTGCAGTGTATGAACTCTGTAGTTCAGCAGATACCATAACTTTCCTAACTATCAAACAAAACATGTTAAATGTAATGGGTTTGGATTGTCAGCATGTGGATTTAGGAATATGAGCCATTCTGTTTTATCTTGATTAGCCCTTAGGCTGTATTACACCATCTTCCCATATGAGGTTGGCTGTACAAATATGCATACATCTGTGTTTTTAAATACAGGCAGTCCCCAAGTTATGAACAAGATAGGTTCTGTAGGTTTGTTCTTAAGATAAATTTGTATGTAAGTCAGAACAGGTACATTTTTAAATTTAACTCCAGCCAAAAATATATATTTTTAAGTTTCGCCCATCATAGGGAAGGATGAACATCCTTGTGATGTTAGTTTTGTTGTCTGTGCCCCTGTTCAGAAGATTTCACCTCACTTTCTGTCCCTGTAATAATCCCTGACCCTGGATTTTGAAAAATTGGGCTTGTTGTGGAAACAAGGATTGGTGATAAAGCTTCCATGGAGACACCTCTTCCCCATAATAATTCTTCCAGGAGTGAATTTCCTTCTCTCACTTTCAGTTGTCTCACCCCCATCCTTAACCATGAGTCTTTTGAAAGTTGGATGTTTGTAACTCGGGGACTGCCTGTATGGTGAAATACGCAGTGTTGTGATAGCCTCCACCAACCTATTCTCCGAGTATGATGGATTACAATGCTTGTTTTGTGTGTGTGTGTGTGATGGAAATTGGAGGTCATGTGGTTGGGCAACACTGGTAATGAGATCATTACCTGGGATTCGCTGATCAGAATAGGTCTGAATATTGTTTCCAGAGGGGTAGCCTTGTCAAGCCATTGAAGGAAAGACAGTGTATACATGTGACAGTGTACATGTATTAGCTCCAGATCAAATTGTGTGGGTGTTAATAGAAACCTACACTACAACCGCTGAGCTGCTGAACTTGCTAATTGAAAAGTTGGCAGTTTGAATCCAAGGAGTGGGATGAGCTCCTGCTGTTAGCCCCAGCTTCTGCCAATTAAGCAGTTCGAAAACATGCAAGTAGATCAATAGGTACCACTCTGTTGGGAAGGTAACGGTGCTCCATGCAGTCATGCTGGCCACATGACCTTGGAGGTGTCAATGGGCAACGCCGGCTCTTTGGCTTAGAAATGGAGAAGAGCACCAACCCACAGACTTAATGACTAGACTTAATGTCAGGGGGAAAACCTTTGCCTTTACTACACTACAAACATGGGAAAAGAGCAGTGGTAACCCAGAAAATTGCTACCTGAAACAAATATGGCCCCAGATTACTGCAGAGCTCCTTGTCAGCTCTTAGCCATTGCGGGCACCTCGTGGAGTCTTCTTTTCTGGAGGTTTTGAAGAGGGGCTGGATGGCCAACTGTCAGGAGTGCTTTGATTTTATGTCCTCCATGGCAGAGGCTTGGATTAGATAATCAATTCTATGATTTTATGACTGGCAGACTTCTGCTCAATCAGGAAGAAGGAGGGAACAAATATCCCTAACTTTTTTCTGGTCATACGTGTGTCCCTGATGATGTCACCATGGATTGTGCCTGCAATGGTCAGAAGCTCACAGAGTTCTGTGGCCATCTGGGAGCTGTGACAGTAGTATCACGAGGAGAATGCATCCTCTTTTTTCTGCACTTATGAGCATAGCGAAAAGGGGAGATATCCAAGATCAAATCTGCAAAATGGGCAGTCTCCTGATGGTTACATTTTGCAGATGTTCTCACCTGAAGAATTCTGTGCTTTTGGTCCAAAATCACTATATATGGGTGCCATTTTCCCTTCCTGTTTTATTCTGATTAAAAATAAAGATTGAATAACTAGTGGAAAAGCATAGATAAGCTGTTGTTGAGGGAAACATGCACACTATTCCAAATGAGGCAGGAGAATTACAGAATGTAAGCCTCCTCTGAGAATAAAGCACGCTTAAATTTCTGTATTTTCTTTCCCACTGGCTTCTAGGAAACAAATCTACAAGTGTCACAGGAAATGCCTCCCTTTATGCCAGTGGTTCTCAACCTGTAGATCCCCAGATGTTTGGGCCTTCAACTCCCAGAAATCCTAACAACTGGTAAACTGGCTGGGATTCTGGGAGTTATAGGCCAAAAACATCTGGGGACCACAGGCTGAGAACCACTGCTCTATGCTTTGATTGTAACATGTGGTATGTAGAGGTTTGCACCACTTGTCCATACCCTGAAGGCATCCCATTCTGACTGTTCTGGAAAGTCAAACAGGATCAGGCCTGGTTACTATTTGGATGGGAGACCACCAAGGAATACCAGGTGCTGTGGGCTATGTATCAGCAGGGAGCCATGGCAAACTAGTTCTGAGTACTGTGAAATTCATGGTGCTTGAAGGGGCGCACATAAATACAGGAATATTAAATTAGTGTTTTCATAAAGAAAGAAAATATATAAATCAGAACTATTTTTAAAAAAAACAACAGCACTCCCACTTTTTCAACAGTATTTATTTAAAAAAATAATTTACAAATAGTGGGATGGGACACTGAATACAATTACTGTAAGTGAGTGAGCATTAAACATAACACAGCCATCAACACACTATAATGAGCATGATATATATTATGAACTATATTACAACTATATATTGCCACAGTATGTCTGTCAAGGCAAAGTCAGAATATATGCCATTTCATTTAACAATTGTTACACAATCTGCTCTTATAGTAGCATGCCGACTGAAAATCTAATATTTAAACTACATAATTCTATATTCAATATAGAGACAATACACTTCACATACAAGATTAAATATATATAATTTTCCAATACAATTGCAAAGGCAGGAAAATAGAGTTCTCTTGTGTTTTTTAAATACGTATTGTAAATGTGAAGTCAAAGTAAAAAGAGAAGAGGCTCTGTGCTCCCTAAACATGGTATAATAAAATAAGAAATTGCTTATTTTATAATATCACCTTTCTTTACTGCATCGTTTCTTCACTAGCATAACAAAAAGCAGTGTGGATTAGCTAAGAGCTGATAAAACACAGGGAACATTTTAAATGCAGTATTTTCCTAGTATAGATTTTGCTCCACAGTTTCGCATTGTTCCCCCTCCCTCTCCTTTTCCATTTCTTTAGCATCAGGTCATATTTATTGTCCTGTTGAAGACAAAGCATGATAAAAAGTTCTTCACGATTTGCTTGTGTGCGAGGCCATAGTTATTTAGCATTTTGGTCCAGAGCGGAGTACTCCATTTCTGAAACCCTAGAAGTGTCAATCAGCTTAGTAAGACCAGTTTTAGCTGAGTACTTAAAGATAAAGGCTTTCATGAGTTCATACTTATAGTTTCGGTTGATGAAGCTGTAGAGGATGGGGTTGATGCAACAGTGAACCAGGGAGAAACATTGAGTGACGTGTAGGGCTGTGTAAAGGAAATTCTCCATTTGGCAGCTGAAAGGTATGAAGTGGAAGGCAAGGAGTAAGTCAAGAAAGACTGCAACATGATATGGTAGCCAGCAGACAAGGAACACGACAACATAGGCAAAAATTACTTTCCCATTGCTCTTTCTCTCTTGGTCATTAGAGGCTGATATGGCTTTCGCAAGGAGGCAGTAGAAAACGGCAATGACAGGAAAGGGGATGATGAAACCGAGAAGAACTGAGCTCAGCTCCATACCAGCTAACCACTCCCTGGCACTCTCTTCTGGATAGACAGGACGGCAATAAGTTTCATTGTTGGTGGAAATGGTCTTCAGATAGTATGTATCAGGAAGAGACACAAAGAAGGCAAAAAGCCACACAAAAATGCATATGCAACGCCGGATCCTCTTCTTCTTCGCATTGCTAGAGGTGGTGAAGTAGGCCACAGAGAGATAACGGTCCACACTCATGCAGGCTAAGAAGAAGATGCTCCCATAGAGGTTGATGGAAAAAACAAGGTGAGTGATTTTGCAGGTGATTTCTCCCAAATGCCACTGGCTCTGCTGGACAAGGGAAACCACCCAGACCGGAAGAGTGATGAGCACACAGAGATCAGCAACAGCCAGATTGAAGATGTAGAGGTGGGTCTCATAGCCAGTGGTTTTGGCTTGGAAGTTCATCCAGACAACCACAAAATTGGCCACTAGGCCTATCATAAATATAAAGATATAAAAGACAGAGAGGGTGTAGAGCAAGGCAGTCTTGTTGAGGGTGTTTGGGCATGATAAGGAGTCCACAGTGATACAGTCTCCATTGCTGCAAGTCAGGTTGGTTTCGGTGAGATTTCCTCCTTCCACAAATTCAAATATGGGAGGCAAATCAACAGCATTCATAGTTGACCGGTTTGGAATGAAGAAGTCTAAAAATATACAAGAGAAACAAGAACAAGAATAAATATTTTGGCTAAAAACACACACATGGCTTTCCCCAAAAGTCCCTTGCAAGCTCCATATATAGTGTTACTATGGCTAAGTGTCATTTTATCCAGTTGTAGAATATTATAAAAAAATTACCATTGCAAAAGAAAAAAAAATCACAATCATAAAACTGACCAGGGAAACAACACTGTCTATTTTCCACTTTTTAAAAAGTTGCTAGCTTCTATGATATTATATTGCTGTAGTTCCAAGTTGTGAAATCCAGAGAGTCATTGTGGCCAAATAGTTGTGCTGTCTTCTATAGATTAATTTATGCGTTCCTCATTTTAATTGCTCACATTCTTCTGCCTAAATAAAATTTAAAAATCTAATCTAAAGGGTCATCCTGTAATCTTTTTATACTCAGTAGGAAAAAAATCCTTCCAAGAGCCAAAAAATAACTGGCAAATTCTGGTCAGGAAGAATCGACAGAAAATCTCACCAGGTAGGACTATTGGTTTATGTTGGTGAAAGCAATTTCAATGTTTATAGGGCAGTGGTTCTCTACATGTGGGTCCCCAGGTGGTTTGGCCTTCAACTCCCAGAAATCTTAACAGCTGGTAAACTGACTGGGATTTCTGGGAGTTGTAGGCCAAAACACCTGGGGACCCATAGGTTGAGAACCACTGTTACAGGGTGTCTGATCATATACATAAAACTCGCATCCCAATGAGATCTGAAACATTTCTTCCTGAATAAACTGAGCAGGCAGTTCAAAGGCATCCCTAAGATAAGAGAAACAGCCATTTTGGGTGGTACAAGATGGTGACAGAAACAAACTTAAAAACAATCCGCCATGGAAGTGTTCTAGCAAAAGAAAATGGGATACTTTTTGGTCCCATCCACTAACACCACCTCATCAATGTCAGATTGACAGCTGAGGTCCAAAACACTACAACTGCTGCTATTGGAGAAAGCAGTCTGATATTTAGTGGCAGCTTTTGTACCAGTTGTTTTACTTTCCACACATTTCCATCTGCAACTGGAATACAATGCACTTCTCATAGATTTATCAGTGCAAAATGAATGTTTCAGGTCAAATTATTCTTCCATTAATATCCATTTCTAAAATGCTAGTTAATAAGACTGATTTTGAAGTCCCTGACCCCCTAAATTGTGTAATCTTTTTTGTCTTCTAATAAAAGTTTTCCCACTAGATGCCCAGCTATAGTTGGATATGTGGAAATGAGGAAATCTGCCATACTAGAAAGTGCCACAGAGAAGAGGAAGAGGAGGCGGGGACGTCCAATAGAGTATTCTCCATAAATGCCTGGCATTTTTCCATTTCAATCCTTTTAAAATTAAACTGAATCTCGTTGCTATAAATACAAGATTGAAAGATCAGAAGCAGCAGTTATCACTCGGGTGGAGAAATGTCTAAAAGCCATCAAAAATTGCTCTTTTTTTCCCCTGACTTGACAATGGCATTGCTTTGAGTATCTCCAGCAGGTTGTCTTATTCCCTTATAATCATTTATATTGGTTCAGAGAAGTTCTGCAATGTTAAACTTGTACCTTTGAAACCAGACTTCAACCTTTTCTGCTTCATTCATCTATTGTCTCATTTTGCAACCAGTCGACCACATGCCTAAAGGAATTTGCTAAATGGCTCTAATAGAGGGCTCAAATAAGATTCTAATGTGAGACACATTTAAGGCACAATGCTTTAGAATCCTGGGAGTTGAAGTTTGGTGATGTGCCAACACTCATTGCCAGAGAAAGCTAAAAATAACAAGTCTCGTGATTCCGCAGTATTGAGTCATGACAGTAAAAGTGTGTGTTATGAGGGTTCGTGTGTTGGGCCAGGGCTTGGGAGAGCAAGACTTTAAACTTTAAGTGAAACAGGATCCTCATAGGGTGACTATCAGCCAGTCATTCTTTTTCAAATACTCCTATTTCAGTCTTATTGTAAGGATAAAGTGGGGAGGAGGAGAGCCATGTACAGACAGTCCACAACTTGCAAACAAGATAGGTTGAATTTGTATGTAAGATGGAAAAAGTACATTTTAAAGTGTAATTTCCACCAAAATATATGCTTTTTAGTTTTGGATAGTATAGGGCAGTGTGCTCCAACCTGCGGCCCACCAACTCATTTTTGTTGGCCCTTGCCCTTCTTACTGGAAAAAATATTTTAATTTAACATATGGAAAAATAGTTTACCTTTCTTACTGTTTAAGTTTTTATGAAATGTTTTCTTTCTGGAATGTCTCTGGCCCTCACATTCCTATACTAAAGTTTGATTGCCTCTCAGGTAACTAAAAGCTGGATCACACTGGTATAGGGGAAGGATTAACACTCCTGTGATGTTTGTTTTGCTGTCTGTGCCCCTTTTCAGAAAATTTCACCTCACTCTCTGTCCCTGTGATAATTACATATTGAAAAAATTGGCTTGCTGCAGAAACAAAGATTGGTGTTAAAACTTCAGTGCAGACACTTTTTCCCCATGATGACTCTTTCTGGAATGAATTTCTCTTCCAAGGAGTAGATTTTCTCTCAGTTCCTGTTGTCTCACCCCCATTCTCAACTATGAGTCATTTTTAAGTCAGATGTTTGTAACTCGGGGATTGCCTGTAGTTGGAACACATCAGAGGAATATCTTCCTATCTTGCTATAGATTAATTTAATAATTATATTCACATAACTATCAAAGTTAGAGTCATCCTTGCAAATCACATTTCTAATTTTATACATGGTTGTGAAGCTAATTGGTGAAGAAAGCTGACAAGAAGACAACTCATTTGAATTGGAGTGCTGGAAAAGATTTCTGCAAATAATAGGGATTGCTAAAAAGCTAAATGAATGACTCTTAGAGTAAATCAAGCCTGAACTCTCACTAGCAGTGAAAATGACTAAACTAAGGCTGCAATAAGGGCCCCTGGTGGCACAGTGTGTTAAAGCACTGAGCTGCTGAACTTGCGGACCAAAGGGTCCCAGGTACAAATCCGGGAGCGGAATAAGCACCCGCTGTTAGCCCCAGCTCCTGCCAACCTAGCAGTTTGAAAACATGCAAATGTGAGTAGATCAATAGGTACTGCTCCGGCGGGAAGGTAACGGCACTCCATGACCTTGGAGGTGTCTACGGACAACGCCAGCTCTTCAGCTTAGAAATGGAGATGAGCACCAACCCCCAGAGTCGGTCACGACTGGACAACGTCAGGGGAAAACCTTTACCTTTAAGGCTGCAATACTTTAGATACATGATGGGATGATGTGAATCATTGGAGAAGATGAAAATGTAGTAGTAAGGACAGAGAACCAGCCTAATGTTGTAGTTTGAGCACTGGACAATTTTGAAGAGCAAGATTTGAATCCCAGAGCAGCCATGAAGCATGGGTGACCTTGGGTAAGTAACACTTTCTCAGCCTCAGAGGAAAGCAAAGGCTCCGAACAAACCTTGCCACGAAACCCCTCATGATCTAGGATACAACTTATGGCCTTTGGGTAGCCATAAGTCAGTCAGGCACACTGCCACTACCACAACATAAACAGAAAGAGAAATTACAGATAGATTCGTTCAATCTAGGAAGTTTATAAAATCTAAGGAAGTCAATTGACTGAAAGTCTTGGAGGGCTCTCATTCATGGGGTCACTATAAGTTAAAATGAATGTGATGGTAAATAAAAACAATACAATTTAAGTTTCAGTTATTATTACCATCAGTTTCTCCAAGTGATTCTCCACCTTGTTGCATTTAAGCTCCTCAATTATGTGTTCTCTGCCCCTCCCCCAAATAATCTGTGGTCCTCACTGGCAACTTTTGGAACTAAACAAACTGCTCCTGATGCTAAGAACACTTTAAAATGCACTTCAGGAAGGATTAGGAAAGATGAGCCAGTAATGGGATATGATTTGCTTAGGGAACCAACAGTTAAAGAGAAATATTATACAAACCTGATGAATAAAAAGCTCATGGGGAAAATATATGTAATATTAAAGGGCTGGCAGGACATAAATCAGGCTTTTCAAAGGGAATGTGAAAAGGATTTGAAAAGAAGAAAGATAGATCCCCTGTGATATTTAGCAGTAGCTGAGTAAAAATCCTGGAGGGAGAGTGACTGCAACAAATTCAAAGCACAATTACACTGAACTGTAACAATGGAATGCGTAGAAGGAAAGGAGACCAAAATGGTAAAAGACCTGGAAATGATGCCTCATGAGAAGCAGCTTAGGGAGCTGGGAATGTTTAGCCTGGAGGATAGAAGGTTACGGGGGGGGGGGGGGGCACAATAGCCATGATTAAACATTTGAAAGGATGTCATGTTGAAGATGAAGCCAGTTTGTTTTCTGCTGCTCCAAAGACCAGGACATGGAACAACGGACTCCAATGACAGAAAAGAGAATACACTTAAACATTAGGAAGAAATTCCTGGTGATTAGAGTTGTTCAGCAATAGAATATGCTGCATCAAAGCGTGGTAGAGTCTGGAGGTTATTAAAAAGGGGCTGGATGGCCATCTGCTGAAAGTACTTTGATTGTGGATTCCTACATGGCAGAGCGTCAAGCTGCATGTCTCTTGCAGTTTCTTCCAACTCTATGTAGAAGGCCATGGGATCCTTACACCTGACAGAGACAGCAAAGCTTACAGGACTGAGTAGAAATAACAGCATCTATTTCTTCCCTAAAACATACATGTGCACACCAGTCTCATTATTCATAGATTTGCTTTGGGTTTTTAATTCCAATTTTCCTTTGGAAGGCATACCATGTTTGGTCATCCCATGCGTCATCTTGGACTTTTGCCAAGTGCAAGCCTTAGAAAATGAGCTGATTGCACTAATAACTATTCCCTCTGCTGTTTTGCGTGCCTTTGGGGCAGTGTTAATGTGATTTAGTAAATGGTAACATTTCATTGCCAAGAAAGTGCTTATCAGGCAGCCTGTATTTGTGAAGGTCTCTGAATTCTCCCTCCCCCACAAGGTACATCTGTCTATATTTCAATAGAATCTTTGGCAAGATGCCTAAGACCATCTTCTCCTCTAGAGAGCAAAAGTAAGACAGGTAAGTAGGAGAAAGCATTTTGTAGCAGGCTCAGTAAAGCCAAATTGGCAGCTTCTTAGGGAAGGCACATTATGGAGAGAGGGGTTGCATTTACACTGTAGGACGAATGCAGTTTAACACCAATTTAACTGTCTGGACTCAATACTGTGGAAAATTGAGAGTTGTAGAACTGGGACTCTTTGGCAGAGAAAATACAATTCCCAGGATTCCATAGCACTGAGCCAATGCATTAAATGCTATCAGAGTGCATTCATTCTACAATGTAGATGCATTGAAAGTAGTGAGCAAGCCAGTATTCCTTTCTCTCACACTCCTTCCTCTAGGGTCAGTGGTTCTCAGCCTGTGGATCCCCAGGTGATTTGGCCTATAACTCCCAGAAATCCCAGCCAGTTTACCAGCTGATAGGATTTCTGGGAGTGGAAGGCCACAACATCTGGGGACCCACAGGTTGAGAACCACTATTCTAGTTCAAAGGAAAGTAATGTTTTTCTCTAGAGGTTAAAAAATATACTTCTCCATCCAGGGTGGCCTTGAACTGATGGGGGTAGAGTTCAATAACTGCTGAAGATCACCAGGTTCCCTGCCCTTGTGTTATGGATCTCCCTGTTTCTTTTTCCCATCCTGCCAACAAGAAGGTGATGATAATCCCATATGCCCCAAGAACACCAATTCTTAAATTACAGAATGCAACAATTTAACAGGTGTCACATAACAGCAGTCTTTCAAACAGTGTACTAGGGGAAGTAAGACTGGTGTTGACCTCCAGAGTGATTAACTGCCAGGAGTATCACAGCCCTATATTTCCATATGCTTATAACATAAGGTTCAAGCTGCTGCTTTTGAGATATTTTGGATGGCAGTTCCCATTTTCCTTGAGAGTGCTTTTCTGGTTGTCTTAGAGAGCTATAATACAAAACATCTGGAAGGCATCATGTAACCTACTCCTGCCTTAAAATGTCACCAGCCTATGAAAAAAACTGTCCAATCCAGGGCCTTCATCATAGAGCATCCTCCTTTACTAAGGAGAAACTATTCCTTACCAGCTTTTGACAGGATCAGGTGTTAGCACTAAATGATTCCCATTTGTCCTTTAAGAAATTCATCTCAAATAATGTGTGCGGGAAAGATGCTGAACTAAACCTGATTTTACTAGTATGCTGGTTGGGCTATTTCACAGACTGCAGTGTTTATGTGCTTTATTTATTTTATGCAACTACTAAACTGTCAGTACAGTGCAAATGTGGGAAGTGTAGGCTGCACAGAACTTCTGAGCCGCTTGGGGGGATTATTCCCAGGTCATGTCCCTAGCCCTCAGACTACACTCGTTTTTAATAATTTAAAGGATTTTTCACATCAAAATGCTCAAAACTGCTACAGGAAAAATAACAGTTTGTTCTCCCCATCCCAACTCCCCAATGAAAATAACTTTTAGTTTTGGTTGGAGTAGTACCAGAGGTTCAGGAGCAGAGAAGAAACTCTTCCCCCAGCACAGTTGGCCACACTGTAGACTGTGTAAGTCTGTATGACTTAATGAATTCGATGTCAGCCATTGAATTCAGGCCAATTGCTTTGTAGCTAAGGGAGCTCCTAGTGTTTAAAACACACTCACCTACCAATTCCCCCAGATTTTGGAGCAGATTAGTAATTACAGGTAACTTTCCCTTTCTCCTTCTTTCTGTAGTCCTTCTAACACTTTACCCATGTGCAGGAAGAAAGGGTAGGATGCATTTGCTGTTTTCAGTTTATATATTTAATGCATCCAGATAATTTGCACGAAGGACAAAGTATAATAATGCAGTACAGCAAGCCCTCTGTGACTACAATCTCTGTATCCATTGATTCAACAATCCATGGCAGAAAACTATCCCCTTTCCCAAGATTTTGCCATTAGTGCTATTGTATATGACTGGACTTGAACATCCATGGATGTTGGTATTGCCATGGATCTTGAAACCAAACCACAGTGGATAACAAGGGCCCACTGTAACAACTATAAATAAATCCCAGATGTGACTCTAGAAATCAAACTAGACTTCCCAAAGGTATATCCACATCTGCAGCAATCTGGCAGGCATCACATGTCAACAGCAAAAAAAGGATTGCTCTAAGGCAGGGGTTCCCAAACTAAGGCCTGTGGGCCGGATGTGGCCTTCCATGGTCGTTTACCTGGCTCTCGTTCTAAACTTTAGACTTAAGGTTGCCCTAAATTTGAAACGACTTGAAGGCACACAACAGCAACAATCCTGATTAACTTAACTATCTCATCAGTCAAAAGAAGGCCTACACTTCTAATTGAAATATATGGGGTTTTTTTCTTCAAACTATAGCCTGCTTAAAAAGTTTGAGGACCTCTGGTTTAGGGTTCAAATCCTGAAGCAGTTCTCTCTGTGGCTTGTCTCCATCAGTCTTCTTCCTCACCATGCTAGGGATTCAATACTGGAATCAGACAAAGATACCTTTGAGGCTCTTGCTCCTGTTATTTTTTAAAAAAATATTTATTTAAATCCCCATCTGTGTCAGAGACACATCGGGGACTAAATACACAGATCAGATACACATTGGGTGGAGTCTGATTCTAATACACCATATTCTGGTCTTCAGTAGGATTGCTTGATGGCCACACAAATCTAACCTCAGGACCCTGGACAGGCGCCACAGAGTCTATCCAATACAATCCATAATAAAGACACATCCCATTCCCTTCAATAAAAGGCAATTCCTTATTTATTTATGCCACCTACTCTGATGATATCTTCATTACACCCTTCCTTTTGACAAATGCTGATTAATAGCATTTTTTTTCAGCAGAAATGTTAATTGCATCAGAGGAGACAGGCTGGTTTTAGAAATACACCTCAGAGTATACTGCCCTCTGCTGAGTTAAGTCAGGAATTCTAGCATATTATACATCAAATCACAGGGTGTGTGCTGTTATGTGTTGTTACTCTTTAAATAATCAACTCTATCAGTTATAAAGCAAGTTCCACCTGAGATCATCCCCCCCCCCCCGCCACAGGCCAAATTTCCTCTTTTTATAATGTTCAGGTTTCAGTAAACTTGGAATGAGGAAGTCTTAAACAAGACAGTTTGAATTTCATACACAGTATTTCATTACTAGTAAGTCACTTTGAATTGCCTTCTTAAGCCACTTCCCTTCTCTGTAGAGAACTGGTTCTAAGCATTCTACAAGACCTCGTGCTGGTACAGGTTGGATATTCCTTATGTGGAACTTAGAAATACTCCAAAATCCAAAACTGTCTACATGAGTAGGGGGGAATTGTGCCATCTTTGCCTTCTGGTGGTTCAATGGACACACATTCTTTCATATATAAAATTATTTAAAATATTTTGTATAAATGTATCTTCAGGCTATGTATAATGAATATATAATGCAAATGCATTTCATGTTTAGACTTCGATCCCATCTCCAAGCCATCCTATCTTTTGATAAGCAAGTATTCCAAAATCTAAAATACTTCTGATATATGCAACACATTTGTTTTCAAGCATTTCAGATAAGAGATATCCAAACTTCACTAGAAAATCATATTACCAAGGGGAAAAAACTAGCCATGCAGAATCACAGGAGTTAATCAAGGCCTGGAAAATTCAAAGCTATATATTTTTTTTGCTATCATCACATGAGGAAAGTGTTTTATCCTGGTAACTGGAGTCATTTTATCTAGACCTTTCTTACTTTCTATTTTTGCTCATAAAACCAATAAATAAACCAGAAATTTAAATTTGGTAACATCATTATTATACCCAAATTTGATTGAGATGAATGAAGACAGAAATGCCAATTGTGCCCCAAACTAAAAAACAAAATGTAATTTTGAAACGTATATGCTTTTATGCAGACTTGCTGCATTTTTCTTCGCACTGCATAAATCAGTTTAGTGTGGCTGACAGCAATGGCTTGTCGCCACAAATGGAGCTAAAGAGTGAAAAGCAATCACCTGACTGAACCAAGGACATTAAAATATAATTTGGTTTAATGTTGCAGAATCAACAGCTCATTACACTTTAACTGTCCCACTCAGCACATCACATTCCCACTAAAGTGTGATGGGAACTTCACTGTGACTATTAAGCAAATGTATTTTGGAGGAAAAAGGAATTCAGCCTGATCAATGGTGGGGCTAGATCAACATTCAGTGAAACCAACAATCAAGTGAGTTACTATTCCTTGGCAAAGTGCAAGCCTCTCTTCCCTCCAGTGGGATAGAATAGTAGCCCATGAAAGCCAAGGATTTAAGCTGATTGTGGGCTTTGTGCTCATCCAAGAAAAGCAAGGGACTCTCGTCCAGTGTGCCAGCTCCCTGGGACACAATGCAATCTTGCCTGTCTTAGGAAAGAGGGGCTCTTGGCATCTCACTGGATGCCAGGCGAGACGGTCAGCCCCCTTCGCTTGTGCTGTTAACTTGAATATCTCTTAAATATATCAAAAGAATAATTAGATCAGCTTGCATGCCAGCGACGTGGAGCGCAGCCAGAAAAGTGATATGCTCAAATCACCAAAAGGGATTAGCAGTTGATATGTACGATCAAGGACAGGCATATCCAGAGATTATTGTATTAAAAGACCAGTCCAGCTATTGTCTGGGATTGTTCCAGAAACCAGAGGAGGGGGAGGGTCCCACCCAGATTATTTGGGTCAGGGAGATATCAGGTCTCCACCAGGGAGAGAAGACGTATTTTGCCCTTTTATGCATCCTGGATGAACACAGAAAGAGATTATTTAAAGGAACAGGGGGTTGGGTGGAAGAGAAAGCAAAGCTCTGAAAACAGTTCTTTCAGAAACCACTGTTCTCCCATGTTTCCCATTATTCAGTAGTCCTTTTCATATACCAATGTTACTCCTTTCAAGTCCAGAAAACTTTGCTACAGTCCAATGTACAAGTATGTGAGGGGAAGTCATAGGGAGGAAGGAGCAAGCTACTTTTCTGCTGCCCTAGAGACTAGGACGCAGAACAACGGCTTCAAACTACAGGAAAGGAGACTCCACCTGAACATTAGAAGGAACTTCCTAATTGTGTGAGCTGTTCAGAATTGGAACTTTCTGCCCTGAAGTGTGGTGGAGGCTCCTTCTTTGGAGGCTTTTAAACAGAGGTTGAATGGTCATATGTCGGGGTGCTTTGAATGCGATTTTCCTGCTTCTTGGCAGAATGGGGTTGGACTGGATGGCACATGAGATCTCTTCCAATTCTATGATTCTATGAAAATACCTCTTTTCTTTTTCTCTCCCTCCTCGCTCCACTTTAATTTGAATGAGGAAGGATCTGATGCAGGGCAACCATATGTACATGACTCACCTTGTCCCAAAGCATTAATGCACAAAGTAAGCAAAGCACAAAAAATAGAAACATCCCCTCCTCTCACTGCAGAACTTCAAACTTAACCTACACATGCCCTTTGGGGGGAGGGATGGATCCCCATGTCAAGAAGCACAGAATCAAATCTTACAAACTTAAAACTATTCTTCATGTTATAAAGAAGGTGGATGCTGCAGGAGGTGAGTGATACTTTCACTTTTCTCCATCCCAAAGTCTTCTAGAGGAACGTAAACTTGACCCGCAAGGAGAGGGTTATGGAAAACTTTCTCCCTGTAGTACCATTTTATATAAATAGATTTCACTTTAAAGATAGATGTGAGTCAGAAATTCACAACCCATACCTGCCGTCAGAACAGAAATCCTAACATCAGAAATCCTACCACTTCTGTATACATAAGTGGAACAGCTTTTATTATAATAATAACAGCTTTTCTACAACACACCATCATCTCCCCTGAGCCTACATCAATGTTTTCCCAGGAAAATGAATGTCAACTGCTATAGCTATTTTTTTGAAACACTGAATTAAAGGTAGAATATAATGTTTTATCTGCTAGTAAGACATGTCAACTTTCAAGCTGCACTGAACTCTTTAACTGAAGAGGAGGGGAAAATAACACAAAATTAAGAAATTGGTCATTTGAGTGTTTTTTTAAAAACTTCCCCACCTTTGACATGGACAAGTATATTAGACTTGTTCTTAAAATATATGCACACATACATTGCTGAATTTTAATACATTTAATTTGAATTAGATTGCATCAGAAATACTTAGTACAGTATTAGAAAGATCTGAGCAGAAAGACAGACATCTTTAATAAATAATGGATAATCCTTTTCAGAATTACTTTCTTTATCGTTTGCAGTTTGTATTTGTTAAAAACAATGCCATGAAATGTCAGCTAACCTAGTTGGCTGCTACTACAGCTCCAAAAACTAGTGAGTGACCTTTTCCACTGTTTCCAGATGTAAAGTTGTTCAAGGTGGAAAGTCAAACATCAGCCACTTATTTAATCTGAGCACACATAAAATGTTTAAATGACGTAACATAATACTATGGAATCAATGTGTCAATGAACCTGTTAGAATAAGCCGTATATTTTAAAAGATATAGAAAAATGTTTAAGCCATCCTGCATAAGATAAAGGTCTGAACCTTACTGGTGCTCCTGATAACACCGTGGTTTTCAACCTGTGGGTGCCAAGATGTTTTGGCCTTTAACTCCCAGAAATCCTAACAGCTGGTAAACTGGCTGGGATTTCTGGGAATTGTAGGTCAAAACACCTGGGGACCCACAGGCTGAGAATCACTGTGATAACAGAAGATCCACTGAATTAGTGGGATTTACAAACCAGTTGTCATACCATTCAATGGATCTGCTCCAGCTGGATATAACCAAGAGGATCCTAGATAGAGTCTGATTTGGGATTTCACCGTGTTTATGTATTCAAACATAAACATTTTATTTAAAAGTACAGGCTTTTTAAAAAGCTGACCAGCATTTTCTAAACGATGAACCGCTCCCGTTAGTGTTTGAGCATGTATGTGTGCGTGTGTGCAAGAACACTACACACACATACTCACAAGGCTATGGATTCTGACGCTGCTATTCCCTTTAATCTATTCTTGCCCTGCCTGAAACTCCCTGAGCAGTCTTAGCAATGTCCAGACTTCCATTCTGTGACTGAGAAAAGATATATCAAAAGGGATTATGCCCAATTTAATAACATTTTCACACTTTAAAAAATAGACGAGCAACATTGCATGATATTTCAAGGTAGCTCTATCAACTATAAATAAGTAGCATTGGGTAGATTAGAATAATTGAATTGCTCCCTCCTCTGTGATATTTTTGGAACTTGACTGGAGCTATATATTGGTTTATAAAAAGACATGAAATCCTGATGGAAAAGAAAAGGGTGTCCTTTTTGAGTTGCTTTACTTCTTTTTTCTCAACCCTGGACTATTTTATTTCTAAATCCTGCTTGGTACAGTCCAAGATCTGAGGAAAAGAGCATTTAACACTTGATTCTTTGCATCTCATTGAGGGGATAATAAGATGCAAATAGAAGCATTTGAGGAGTGCAAGGTTAGAGAGGAAGGCCTTGCTGTTCCCACAGAAAGGCTGTTCCTAGAATTGTCTGGCAGTAAATCAGACCTTCTGCTGGTGGCAAGTTCAGGGAAGCGAAAATGCAGCACAAACTGTTTGTCACAAAGTCAGAGACCCAGCGGCAACATCGAAACTTGAGGTGGAACAAAGAGTTGCCACAGTTTGCCTTGAAACTTTGCAGGATGACTCTCCCTGAATACTTTCAAAGGATCATAAAACTTTTAATGAGTCATTCTGACTTAAACTACAAAAAACACCTCATTATTCTGCTTTAAACAACTAAACAGAGTAACTTTACAACTTCTCATTACCCTTACAAGTTACAGAGCAACAACTGTTTATTGCTCATCTTCCTCCTGACGTGAGTGGCTGCTTGTCGGCACCGAACCTATGCTAGGCTGCCTGGCCTCAAAAGATAATGGCAAAACTGCCTTTTTCTCTGAACTCTGAGCTCCATATCACAAAGATACCATGAGGCGAGCAAAGAAATATGAAATAAGTCTTCTCACTTTTGAAAGAGGGGGACTGTGTGAAACTTCTGCAGTGTTGCCTCTACAGCAAGTCCCACTGATTTTGGCCTGTTTAGGGTGTGACATGGGTTCTTGTAATTGTGACTCTCACAAAATTTCCTGTGTTAGGAGCCTATTAACCCATGACAGGCAGAGAGATTAACAGACTCAATAGCCAACTAGTGACCAAACCAGTTGGGAGCTTTTAATTTCAAGAGATCTCTGCCATACGTCTTTAATAACATTCACTCAAAGATCGCAGCATGACCCAAGCCCCAGGATATGAGCCTGCATTATATGGACCCATCTAGTGCAGTTCAGACTGCATTGTATAACAGAGCAGATCCAGCCTTAAAAGGGTGCAAAGAAGAGGAAACTTCGAAATAAGTGGACATCCGCACAGCAACAGTGGCTTGGACATTAGGCAAGTAAGGTAAAGGTAAAGCTTTTCCCCTGACATTAAGTCTAGTCGTGTCCAATTATGGGAGTTGGTGCTCATCTCCATTTCTAAGCCAAAGAGCTGGTGCTGTCCGTAGACACCTCCTAAGTTATGTGGCCGGCATGATTGCATGGAGTGCCATTACCTTTCCGCCAGAGCAGTACCTATTGATCTACTCACATTTGCATTTTTTCAAACTGCTTGGTTGGCAGAAGCTGGGGCTAACAGCGGGAGCTCACCCCACTCCCTAGATTTGAACTGTCGACCTTTCGGTCAGCAGGTTCAGCAGCTCAGCAGTTTCATAGAATCATAGAGTTGGAAGAGACGTCACAGGCCATCCAGTCCAACCCCCTGCCAAGAAGCAGGAAATCACATTCAAAGCACCCCTGACAGATGGCCATCCAGCCTCTGCTTAAAAGCCTCCAAAGAAGGCGGCTTTTAAGCAGAATTTAAGCAAGGTTTAACCCACTGCGACACTGGTAGGCAAGTACTAGTCAATAATTTCATTGGTTGGGATGCTAGGAGAGAAGAAAAAGTCCCCAACTTTACAACTCTGGAACACTTCATACCCCCACTTGGGACCCCTTTCCACCGGAAAAATATTTACATAACCCCCAGATGTAGAGGGATAAAAATCAAATATTTCCTGACAAAAAATCAGCAAGTGCAAGGCTTGCGACAAGGGAAGGTTTATCCTTTTTGTGGAGCACTTTCTGCAGAGTCCACCACAAGCCCTGCAATTGTTGCCAACAAATCGTAACTGGGTACAACCTTCAGAAACTTTTCACTGCTGCCCAATACAGTAGAGTCTCACTTATCCAACACTCACTTATCCAACGTTCTGGATTATCCAACGCATTTTTGTAGTCAATGTTTTCAATACAATGTGATATTTTGGTGCTAAATTCGTAAATACAGTAATTACTACATAGCATTACTGTGTATTGAACTACTTTTTCTGTCAAATTTGTTGTATAACATGATGTTTTGGTGCTTAATTTGCAAAATCATAATCTAATTTAATGTTTAATAGGCTTTTCCTTAATTTCTCCTTATTATCCAACATCTTCACTTATCCAACATTCTGCCAGCCCGTTTATGTTGGATAAGTGAGACTCTACTGTACTTCGTGACTCCCAGCATTGAGCAGGAGGGGCACCCCATTTGGGGTCAGGAACCCACCGTTGTGTCCTAGAGAGGATCCAAGGGCCAAGCTGAGGCCACGTTGGGAGAGGCGTGTTTCTGTTGCACAGGGTCTTGAGACCTCTAAGGCACAACAAAGAAACTTGGGAGGGGGTCTCCTCAACCTAGAAAGAGAGACTCCACGAACGCGTCTCTGAAGGCAGTTTGAAACTCCCCACCGGGCCACCTAAGCTTTCTTCCCAACCCAAGCGCAGTCTACGTACTGCTCTTCCTCCTTTTCCCCCTTACCTGCCCTTCCTCTTCTTTTGCTCTGCGCGCAGGGACGCCGCTCCTCTCCCAGGGACGAGTTGCAAGCGACTGGCTGCCGGCTCCTGCGCCCGCCTCGGCTTTATATAGCCAGAGAGGCGCTCGCTACGCTGCGGCAAAAGGCGCCTCTAGATGGCAGCTTGGCAAAACTGACCAAAGACGAGCCGCAGAAAGAGAGAGAAAGAGAGAGGGGGCTGTTTTCCTCACCCGTGCCCTCACGTCCCTTTTCGCTTTGGCCGGAGAGGAAGGAGGGTCACCTGCATCCGGGCTTTTCTCAGCGCCAGAAAAGAGAAAGGTGCGGCTGCAGCAACGCTAGGGACCATCACTCAGCCCTCGCCTCCTAGTGTACTCTCAGGGGTCCCATTAAGACCCAGACCTCTTTCTGCTCACGCAAGGAAGGCCGGGCTGGATCTGTATACCAACATATCATGCTGTTTGAACTGACCTCGATGGTCAGTGTCCATCTCATACAGTGCTGTTCAAGCTTCATCATAAAGAAGAGGAGCAGGCTTGTTTATTGCTGCCCTATGGAACCCTCTGAGTTAAACCGCTGAGCTGCTGAACTTGCTGACTGAAAGGTCGGCGGTTCGAATACAGAGAAATGGAATGAGCTCCTGCTGTTAGCCCCAGCTTCTGCCAACCTAGTAGTGCAAAAACATCCAAATGTAATTAGATCAGTTGGTACCATTCCAGTGTGAAGGCAAGGGCACTCATGCAGTCATGCCAGCCACATGACCTTTGAGGGGTCTACAGACAACCCCGGCTCTTCGGCTTAGAAATGGAGATGAACCCCCAGAGTCGGACACGACTAGACTTAATGTCAGGGGGAAACCTTAACCTTAACTGCTGTCCTGAAAACTGGAATCCTATCCACACTGCCATATAAAATCCAGAGTATCTGCTTTGAACTGGATTATATGGCAGTGTAGACTCAAATAATCCATTTCAAAGCCTGTAATCTGGATTATCTGCTTTGATAATCTGGATTATATGGAACTGTAGATCCACCCTAGCATTCAGAACAATGGGTTCAAATGACAAGAAAGGCGATTCCACCTGAACATCAGGAAGAACTTCCTCCCTGTAAGAGATAAAGGTCATTTATTATTATTACTTTCTTTTATCCCATACCGCCATGCTCCCCCTTTATTAATGATTTAGACGAAGGGTTAGAAGGCGCCAAATTGGGAGGGATCGTCAATACTCCAGAAGTCAGGAGCAGAAGCCAAAACAATTAACAGACTAGAGAGATGGGCCAAAACTAACAAAATGAAGTTCAACAGGGACAAATGCAAGATATACTCCACTTAGGCAGAAAAAAATGAAATGCAAAGATACAGAATGGGGATGCCTGGCTCAACAGCAGTACATGTGAAAAGGATCTTTGAGTTCTCGTGGACAACAACTTAAACATGAGCCTACAGTGTGATGCGGCAGGAAAAAAAGCCAACGGGATTTTGGCCTGTATAAATAGGACTCTAGTGCCTAGATCCAGGGAAGTCATGCTCCCCCTCTATTCTGCCTTGGTCAGACCACACCTGTAATATTGTGTCCAATTCTGGGCACCACAGTTGAAGGGAGATGTTGACAAGCTGGAATGTGTCTGAAGGAGGGAGACTAAAATGATCAAGGGTCTGGAGAACAAGCCCTATGAGGAGCAGCTTAAAGAAGTGGGCATATCTACCCTGCAGAAGAGAAGGCTGAGAAGAAACATGATGAGAGCCATGTGAGGGGAAGTCATAGGGAGGAGGGAGCAAGATTGTTTTCTGCTGCCCTGAAGATTAGGACACAGAACAACAGCTTCAAACTACAGGAAAGGAGATTCCCCCTGAACATTAGGAAAAACTGCTTAACTCTGAGAGCTGTTCAGCAGTGGAATTCTCTACCCCAGAGTGTGGTGGAGGCTCCTTCTTTGGAGGCTTTTAAACAGAAGCTGGATGGCCATCTGTCAGGGGTGCTTTGAATGTGATTTCCTGCTTCTTGGCAGGAGGTTGGACTGGATGACCCATGAGATCTCTTCCAGCTCTATGATTCTATGATTCAAGTGTGGAACACACATCTCAGAGCAAGGAGTCTAGATGGCCATCGGTCAGGGGTGCTTTGATTGTGCTTTCCCAAATCTCTCCCCCTCCCTCTTTTTAATGTGTTTTTAAAGAAGAAAATGTACTTTACAAATAACAAATAATGTATAAATGTACATTCACTTGGAACAATTTTTAAAAAGCAAAAGATCCACTTTAAAATGGTAGAAGCATAAAGTTGTGGTGAGGAAGCCGTGACCAACCTCTTACATTGGATACTCTTAAGTTTGATTCCACTGTATATTTAAAAAACTGAAACACAAAATACGAATTAAAAATAATAATGTTTAAAAATAATCCAGAAGGAAATGAAAAAGTAAGAGAATCTGAAGGAGGGGTAGGACCATTCAGGGAATAGGAGGGAACATAAGGAGGGAGGGGTACAGTGATGCACAGGACTAGGAGACTAGGGGTGGGATCATTAAATATATCTATAGTTACAATTTTCTGTGGGAGTCCCTGGTGGCGCAGCGGATTAAACCGCTGAGCTGCTTAACTTGCTGACAGGAAGGTCAACAGTTCAAATCCGGGTACTGGGGTGGGCTCTTGCCGTTAACCCCAGCTTCTGCCAACCTAGCAGTTCGAAAACATGCAAATGTGAGTAGAGGAATAGGTACCACTCTGACAGAAAGGTAACAGCACTCCATGCAGTCATGCCAGCCACATGACTTTGGAGGTGTCTGCGGACAACGCCGGCTCTTCGGCTTAGAAACAGAGATGAGCACCAACCCCCAGAGTCGGACATGACTAGACTTAATGTCAGGGGAAAACCTTTACCTTTACTTACCTAGAATTTTCTGATTAGTTGGAATGCTAACTGGTGGTACCAGCCATCACCCAACAAATTTTAAACTCATGGCAGGAAGTTGGACTGGATGGGTCTCTTCCAACTCTGTGATTCTATACGAGACCGCACTGACCATGAATTCAATTCAAATTACCGTCTATGGCAGTGCAAATCCAGCCTTGGAGACTAGAGGTAAGGCAGCTGCCAATGGCACTCTCAAAGCTGTGCAGAAAGTGGAGTGTCTGGTACATTGTTTGTCTTCCATCCAGTTTCTAGTCCCAACTCAAGTAGAATCCATCCGTTTTGTGCAGAAGTTGGCTCACTCTTCTAACCATCCATTCAGTGGATCTCCTTGCCTTGGGATTAGCATTAGGCCTGCTTCTTGACTTCCAAGAAGAGAGAGAGAGATGGATTTAGAAGCCACAGGCCTTTCAAATGCTGTTTGACCATTCCAAGAAAACAATGTCACCCCACAATCCTAAACGGTTTTCTTAAGAAGTCAGTCCAAGGCTTGTTGATGAATCAACAAACGAGCCAAAGGATTAAGAGCTGTTGATAAAAGCCCTTGCAGCTAAAGTATAGGTGGCCGGTTAAACTAATCCTGTGGTGAAAGGGTGAAACCATTGAAAGGACACGTCCTCCTGTAAACAGCATTCACACTTCCTTAGCAATTTAATGTTCAAAGCGCTTCACATCTCCCTGATCCTCACAACAACCTTGATGAGTTGGACCTCCTTCTTATTCTTCCCACACTACAGATGAAGGCTTACAGAGATAGCAAAGGGGAGTCAATTTGCAGTAAGTTTGTTTGGTATCTCTGAGACAATTACAGTCCAAGATCTCTGTGTGTTTTCTTAAGAACTTGGTAGCCACCAGAGGAGGGGCAGATCAGATTCGGACCATGATGTGGGAGGCGTGAGCAGACAAGTGTGTTAATACTTTCCACTGTGCCCTCTCTCTGTTTAAATTACCCTCTTCCCTAACCCATTTGTCACACAGAGAAGCTATGAATGCTACATGAGTAGCTGTCAATTTTCCCTAGATGGGGCAAACAACTTAAACCCAAACATTGCAAAGGCAAGGAGGATGTTAATAAACATATACACACATACTCTGCAACCTGGAGATGCTTTGATTTTTTTTTTAAACAAAAACAGAACTTTCACCATTTGGTCAGTAGAAGCCAAATCACAGTTGTTTGGATGGTTTTTCAACATATCTATTTATTTATCTATTTCTTTGGAGCAGTTATATCATATCTTTCAGCCAAAAAGCCTTCCACAATCACAGCAACTTACATATTCTTAATTTGGCACTTCCCTGCTCCCATGCTTACCACCTTAAATAAATTAATGGAGATAAAAGTCCTCCCAACAACCTAGGATTTTTTTCTCAGAATTTCTGAGCCATTTGATATAGCAAAATGATTAACAAACAAACCAGCAAAATGAAGTGCTTCTGATCTACTTACCTCTATCCCATTTCCCCATTGCCTACTTGTTTGCTCTTCCTCCTTCACCCAATAGGCAGCTAATATTTCATGGCTATCAAGCATGTTCAGTTTTCACTGGGATATTGGGGGTCATTCCCCCCAGCCAAGGATTTGTGTTTCCCCTGAGGCTGCTGCTCGCATCTCTTTTTTTGTGCTTAGATGGTGCCGATATTTGCCCCCATAAAGATCAGCACTGGAGAACCAGTGCAGATGTACCTTACTTAACCAACTAGATGTGTTCTGGGTGTTGCTTCTTTTGCAAAAAAACAAACAAAACAAAAAACAACTGGTATCAGAGGCAGAAATAAAGATGGAAAAAATAGGAATCATACAACGATAGAAACATTCTTCCCATGCAGGAACACACGATCAAAGCCCTCCTAACAGATGGCCAACCAGCCTCTGTTTAAAAATCTTCAGGGAATGAGACTCCACCACATGTGGAGGCAGCAAACCAGCAGGTTTCACAAAGCAGCAACAGACTGCTCTTGATCTCAGAAAACAGTATTTAAAAAATTTCTTCAACAGTTCCAGTCTGATTAATGATGCTCTGAAGAAATTGCACACAAATGATATTGTTCCTTAGCAGTTTCTGACAGGTGGAATGCTGCACGTCTTTGTTAAGACTAGGTTTAGTGAGTGAGAACAGCAGTGGATGTAGACAGCCATCAGATACTTCTGCAACATAATTGCCTGTGCTCCACTAATATGGCCACTCATATTAGCTGCTCCATCATATTGCTGTCCACTCAAATATTGCAGGTTCTCTCCAATCTTTTCCAGTGTTTTAAAAATAATGTCTGGAAGTCCTCCACCTGCCATATCACTTGTTTTAACAAAGCCTATAACGTTTTCTCTTATTCCTGCAACTTCAATATCAGCGTACCTTACTGAGAGCAATAATTGTTCTGAAATGCTTTCATCCAAAGTTTCACCTGCCAAAACAGAGAAACACTGTGATGCATTGCCTCTTTCAATAATTTTGGACTATCTTGTCACCACAAATGTTTATTAGTTCATTTTGTATTTGAGGACTAGTATATGGGGCATTCATAGCTGTAGTTTCAAGATCATCTTTCAGGCCAGTATCTCCTGATCTGGCACAAATATCAACAAGGCCCTGAAATTACCATCATTGTGCAAAGGTTCTTCACAGGTAATAGGTCCTGAATCATTGCTTCCTCTTAAAGCTAGTTCTTGTCAGCCACAAAGGACGATAGTTTCCACAATTGGCAGAGGTTTCTTTCTGTTTTCTTCTGCTTTGCTTTATTGTGATGTACATCAGGATGTTTTCCACTGTGAATTGGCAAGACATTTTCAGCCAAGTACAAGCTGTTCTGATAGTATTCTGTTTTTTGGTGGCTATTGAAGATTTCTGTTGCATATTTCCATTGCACAAATTGTTTAGCAACCAATGCACCAAGCTTCTGGTGACCACCTTTACCTCCAATTTCTCCTCCAAACACCAGAAAGTACTTATAGAGTGCACCTTGTAGTTGAAATGAGCCAGGGAAATGTGCTGAACCATTTGGATTGAAAACTTGGATGCCTCTTCTTATTTATCCTGGCAATGGAGTCTGTGGATTTTGCACTAATTGAGCTTTCACATGGTCATCGGAAACAGTATTGTTCAGATAAGGTGCAAGGTTTAACAATGACACTGCTTGTTATTTTTGGTTCTGTTCCATGGTCTCTTTGGCAGAGCTTGGATTAGATGAACCAGTGAGAGACACCTCATTTCAGCTTCCTCAGATTTGAGCTGCAGTCCAGGTGTGCATATTCTGGGCCCTTAATCAGTACCAGCTGCTGCAATGGTTCTCAATCTTCTGCCCCCTTGGTTTTTAATATTTGCCTTTTTCTTTTTTTCATGAACTCAAAACGTTTATTTGCTTTGATAGACATTTAGGGATTTTCTGCTGAGAAATCCCACCCAAAAAATGCAAAGAAACTGCCCGAACTGTAGAGTGAATCCCTGGGGTAAAGGCGTAGCAATGGGAACGCTATTATCCTTTGGAAAAGGGGAGGGGAGGGAGCAAGGAGGGAAAGGCCTAATTCCCCATTAGGAACCTGCTTTCTATCTCAAGCTGAAGCAAAGAGGACCATCAGGGGAGCAAAGCAGCCTTAAATAGCCTGCAGCTCCACCCCTGTCAACTGCTCCCACCAAGTCTGGTCTCCTTCATAGGGACTAGGCTTTGCTTGCTAGTTACAGGTGGGCCAATTTGGTTGCTTCCACTATATCTGCAATTACAATGTAAATTGGTGGAAAGGTAGGTGATGACAATGTGAATAAATTGTCAAAATAGTACTTGCAGTTCTGGAAGGACTTTTATTTTTTGCTTCTCATAGAAGTTAAAATTCATGAATAAGCTCGTTTTTTTAAAAATCTGAAATATTTGGAGGGGTTTGAACCCCTAACCCCCCACTTGGCTGCAGGCCTGTCTGTCATCAGTAATGGACTGGATGAGGGCCAACAAATTGAAATTAAATCCAGACAAGACAGAAGAACTCCTGGTCAGTCAGTCATAAGGTGAACCAGGGTGTGGGATTACAGCCTGTGTTGGACGGGGTTACACTCCCCCTGAAGACACAGGTCCACAGTGCCTTAGTCACATCCTATCTGGATTACTGCAACACTGTCTATGTCGGGCTGCCTTTGAAGATAGTTTGAAAGCTTCAACTGGCTCTGAAATCGGCAGCCAGGTTACTAACTGGAGCGCTACACAGAGAGAGAATCACTCCCATGTTGCAACAGCTCCATTGGCTGCTGGTTGGCTTCTGGACTAAATACAGAGTGCTGGTTATTACCCTTAAAGCCCTAAACAGTTAGGGCCCAGACTATTTGGTAAATTGCATCTTCAAATAGAAACCTGCTCGGGCACTACAGTCAGTGGAGAAGGCCCTACTCTTGGTCTCACCCCCATCTCAAACGCAGCTGGTGGGAACAAAGTATGGGGCCTTCTCTGTGATCGTCCCTCCTCTGGAACTCTCTCCCTAAAGAAATAAAAACGGCTCCCTCCTTACTCTATTTTTTAAAAAACAATCTAAAATGCATTTATGTACTTTAGCATATAGAGAAGAGGAGGCTTAGAATATTATACATAATTAACACTGACTGGAAATGGTGGTTCACCCTGACTTTCTTGGCTGTGTAAATTTTTTAATAATTTTAAATGTATTTTTAATTTGCCTAGATTTGTGTTGTGTTTTAATGTTAGATGTGCAGTAATTGATCAGTTATGTTATTATTTAATTTTTGATTGTGTGTTATAATTTTGTGTCATATGTGGATTTATTTCTGGGATTTGGTTGGATTGTTTATTTGTTTTTGTTGGTTTAGTGTGGCATTGAATGTTTGCCAATCTTTTGTTGGAAACTGCCCCGAGTCCCCTTGGGTAGATAGGTCCGGGATATAAATAGCATCATTTTGTTGTTGTTGTTGATGATGATGATGTTATTAATTATCATTAGGGTGAGCATGATTTTGTTTTTGTGTACTGAATTCGGCAGATTCGGTTGTCGAATCCATAAAAACAAGACAGGGCAGCCGAAGCCTTAGAAGGTACAGATGACAGCAGCCATATCTTTTTGGCTAATGGGGGAACTTGCTTTGTGCTGCACAAGCATTGAAGGAGCTTTGTGCTCCCTCCCAGGGCATGATTGGGAGTTGAGGTTTTTCTCTCTGTGTGTTTCTCACTTTCTTTCTCAACCAATAAGAGGCCTGGTTGACTGTGTCCATTCTCCTCCCCTCTTGTGGCATGCATTTGGTACTTCAGTTCCCAGAATCCCCTTGTGGTTTTCTTTTTAAAAAATGTTATGGTGAAAACTTTAAAAATTTCCAAAAAATTAGTGGATCAGTGAAACATTCTGATATTTGGCAGTCTTTCGGGAGTAAATTTGGCCTACAGGTGAGGCAAGTTCCATGCTGGTAGGCCTAAAAATGAGGGAGAAATGAGCCTCTAAGACTTCCCATTGGCGCCAATGGACCGAATCTTTCATGAAAGCAGAAACCCCTCCCAAATTTGGGAAGTTCCCTGAAAATGGAACAGGGGAGTCAGTTGAAAATCAGGCACTGAAAACGGCACAGCCAAATTACACACCCCAGTGGACATACTTGCAGAACTATTCTGGGGTAGCTGATTCATAGAATCATAGAGTTGGAAGAGACCTCATGGGGCCATCCAGTCCAAACCCCTGCCAAGAAGCAGGACAATCGCATTCAAAGCACCCCTGACAGATGGCCATCCAGCCTCTGCTTAAAAGCCTCCGAAGAAGGAGCCTCCACCACACTCCGAGGTAGATAGTTCCTCTGCTGAACAGCTCTCACAGTTAGGAAGTTCTTCCTAATGTTCAGGTGAAATCTCCTTTCCTGTAGTTTGAAGCCGTTGTTCCATGTCGTGGTTTCCAGAGCAGCAGAAAACAAGCTTGCAGGTGCAGGATTATCTGATCTTCTCATTCTCCTTATTCTACTGTTCACATATCCACATTAAGGGAATCTGTAAGTAGTTGCTGCCTGCCTTGCTTGTGGCAGAAAAGACCAGCCAAAGTAGAATCCTGCTGCATCTCAGCTCAAGTTGTATTGCATTGCTCACTGCAGACATGCTGCTGCAAGCCAACACTGAAAGTCTGCATTTCTCCAGCATTCCTTCATCATTCTTCCAATGCTGATGCTACTAAAAAGAATTCCAAATAAACAAAGAATGAGAAAGATAAAAGAGCACCAGATGTAGAAAAATGTTGTAAAAAGGAGCTTCATTGTCAGAGGCTTTATTTACTGCTGTATCACAAGTGACCACTAATACAGGGTGTTTAAAAAAGAACACCCTATTCACCATTTAAATTAAATGGTGAATAGGGAGTTCTTTTTCAAACACCCTGTATATCCTGCCATGATAACCACAACTGAACGTGCTATCAAAATTCAGGTAAATAGGGGCAAGAAATGTGGCATTTCTACATTATATTTATCTTCCCCCACCCTTTTAAACAAAGAAGTGTTCTTTGTGTGCCTTATTTACAAGTAGATTAATTGCTCTGAAAGTTCCTTAGAAGTGTAAACGAGTTGTGCAGGGAATACAGTGTGCACTTAATTGCCCTTTAAACATGTCACACATGTTGTTAAGTGTAAGCAGGAAATCTGATGGCACCAATAGCAAAGATGGGGGTATCTCCATCTTTGCTATTGTTGTGGTCTTCAAGTCATTTCTGACTTATGAAGACTCTAAAGTAAGTCCTGTCACTGGGATTTCTTGATAAAATATCTGTGGACGGATTGCTTTTACCTCTGAGACTGAGATCGTGTGAAATGCCCCAAAGTCGCTCAGTAAGCTTCCATCACTGAGCGGAGTTTCAAAACCTGGTCTCTCAAAGTTTTAGTTCCAGTCCAACATTCAACCCACTACACCACACAATTTTGTCTTCTCTCTATATGCTAATAAAAATAGGTTTAAATTCATTTAGTCATAAAAATATGTATATACCGCCCTTCTAATGTATATGCAACATTGCTAACGGAGTTCAAAGCCATGATGAAAAACACTGAAATTACACAACTGGATGATTTGGGTAGATAATGCAACAATATTACTTGAAATTCAATAATATGTAGTCAAAGATGTAAAAAGACAGGAGTTATTTATTATTATTATTATTATTATTATTAATAATAATAATAATAATAATTATTATTATTTTATTTCTAGACTGCCCTCTCTTCCCGGAGAAACTCAGGGCGGAACTTGCTCCCACCAACCGAGCTTGTGATGGGAGTGGGACCCAGAGGAGGGAATGGTCTGTATAGGGAGATGTGATTAGACAAATAGCCTGGACCCAAACCATTTAGGGCTTTATAGGTAACAACCAGCACTTTGTATTTAGCCCGGAAGCTATGGAGCTGCCATAGTATGGGAGTCGTCCTCTCACAATAGTAAGCAGTCTAGCCACCGTTCTCTGCACTAATTGCAGCTTCCGAACTACCCTCAAAGAAGCCCCACATAGAAAGCATTGCAGTAGTCCGGTCAGGATGTGACTAAGGTGTGGACTACCATGGCTGGCGTCTCAAGGTATGGGCTCAGCGGGCGCACAAGTTTTAGCGGTGCAAAGGCACTCCTGGCCACTGCCGACACCTGAAGTACAAAGGTCAGCAATGAGCCCAGGATTTAACTTCGACTTGTTGGCCTTCATCCAGTCCATAGAATCATACAATCATAGAATCCTAGAGTTGGAAGAGATGTTGTGGGCCATCCAGTCCAACTCCCTGCCAAGAAGCAGAAAAATCGCATTCAAAGTACTCTTGATAGATGGCCATCCAGCCTCTCCTTAAAAGCCTCCAAAGAAGAAGCCTCCACCACACTCTGAGACAGAGAGTTCCACTGCCGAACAGCCCTCACAGTTAGAAAGTTCTTCCTAATGTTCAGGTGGAATCTCCTTTCCTGTAGTTTGAATCTGTTGTTCCACATCCTAGTCTCCAGGACAGCAAAAAACAAGCTTGCTCCCTCCTCCCTATGACTTTCCCTCACATATTGATACATGGCCCGCATCATGTCTCTTGTCATCCTTCTCTGCAGGCTAAACATGCCCAGCTCTTTAAGCCGCTCCTCATAGGGCTTGTTCTTCAGAGCCTTGATCATTTTAGTCGCCCTTCTTCGGACACATTCCAGCTTGTCAACATCTCCCTTCAATTGCAGTGCCCAGAATTGGGCACAGTATTCCAGGTGTGGTCTGACCAAGGCAGAATAGAGGGGAAACCACTGAGAGGTCCTGGAAAACCAGCAGGGACACACTCCCCCCTCTAGCTCTCTTCGTAGGTCATCTGCCATGCTGTTTCAGTTCCGTAACCAGGCCTGAAACCAGATTGAAATGCATCCAGATAATCAGTTTCATCCAAGAAATGTTTGAGTTGTGAGGCCACCACCTTCTCTAGAACCTTACCCAGAAAGGGGAAATTTTATACTGGCCTGTAGTTGTTCAGTTGAGGGATCCAGTGCCTTTTTTTTTCCACCAAGATCTTACTACTGCCTCCTTGAGTGTAATTGGCATTATGACTTGGGTCAAGGAGGCGTTCACCAGCACGTTCACCCACTTCACCAGTGTGCCCCCACCCGGCCCGATTTTATAAGCCAGGACGGGCAAGGATCCAGAGAACAAGTTGTTGGCTCATTTCTCCTAAGATCTTGTCCACACTCTTGGGCCAAACAAGCTGAAAAGAATCCATTAAACAGGACAAGCAGATGCCTCATTCACATTCACGGAGACTGCATCTAATTCAGAGCAGATCAGAGCAACTTTATCCACAAAGAACCTAGCAAAGTCTTCACTACAAACTGCCAATTGGTCAGGGGCCCCTGGCTGAATAAGGTTTTAAAATCCCCTGAAACAGTTCTCTAATGCGGTTCTTTGCGGATGCAATTTTGGTGGCAATATATGTGAAGATGCTATGTGTGAAGATGTGTTTAGTCAGCGCTATATATTTTAATGTCAATTTTTAAATGTGTATTTCATAATAGGGCAGATAGCCTTATTATAAAACCACAGAGAGCAGTCAGTTCAAGACACCTGATTCTAAGGAAGGGCATGGTCTTTCTGTCTCTAGGCTGTATTTTTATGATATTGAAATGAAATAAGAGAAAAAGAGGAAGGAAGGAAGGAAGGAAGGAAGGAAGGAAGGAAGGAAGGAAGGAAGGAAGGAAGGAAGGAAGGAAGGAAGGAAGGAAGGAAGGAAGGAAGGAAGGAAGACACCTGGATTAGAATTTGAAAATGACTCAAGCAATCACTTCAATAAAATGTCAAAAGAAAGCATTAAGTAGTGGGACCACGAAGGATCTGTATTACATCTGGTACTCTTCTTCTTAAATGAATTTCCTGAATGCTGTAAGCTGTCAAGGATCACTGTCACAGGCATCCAGTACATACAAAGGGGCCATTGGCAATGAGGTGGGGAAAGACAGAAATTAGTTAACATAAATAGTTTCAATGAAGAATCAACTCATATGCAGAAGTAAATGAGATTAAACAGGATATGGTTCTGTATACACAACTCCTCAGAAACCAAAACTTTCCCTAAAACAGATGGTCACCATAGAGAGGAACACAAAATGATTTTATTTACAGTTTTTACCAATCTCCTGAATAACTAATGCCAAAAGGATAGTTTCATCTGTGGCATTCCATACTCTATCCTAAACAAAGAATGGAGAGGAGGGTTTACATACAGATGTACAAAATCAGGGGAAGCTCTTAATACAACCTTCCTCTGGGGACATGGTATAATAGCCAATGCAAAAATATTGTTGGCAGCACAACATACTTCCTTCCCCTGATCTTCTTTGGAAACCAAAGAGAAACCTATGGGATCTTGTTTTTTATGGCATCCTCTATATTGGCATTTTAGGGGATAAATTACGGTCAGCGAAAGCTTCATTGAAAATGTCACTGGCATTTTCTCCCTTGGCTCGCAATGGTGGGAGGGAGAGGGAATGCTGGATCACTTCAACTTTAAAAAATCCAACATAAACCTGCCTACCCCAGTTTATTTCAGAGGAAAGGAATTTGACCATGGCTCAGTGCTGGCTTTTCCCAAAAGACAAATTCTGAGCTCATAAGTATATTAGGTAATTTTTTTAAAAAAGTGGGATCATTTTGAAGGTGATATCATTGAACGGATACTTCGTTATTTGGAAAACTGAGTGAACAGTGTGCCAACATCTCAGCTAGATAATGAAAAGCTCCCAAATGTTGCTGCCACAGTGGGCAAATGAGTGACAAAACAGGAGATGTTTTTAGTGTGAAATCTTACAGAAAACAGGACAAAATGTCCAAATCTTATACCCTGCCCCTAAGCCAAAAAGGCTCACAGGCTGTTTCAAGCGTGTAAATAGCTACATCAATCTGAATCTGACCTGATCCACTATCCACACATCCAGCAAACCCATTGGTATGTTGCTAACAACAACCAGCTCTCTGCCAGAGAATTGCTGCTGACTTCACATTTCTGGTGATTCCACAACAGGGCTCCCAGAAATGTTATGCTGCCTGCAAGCCTCTAGGAGGGAGTGGCCCCGATGCACCCCTGGCCCAGATGACCATGTAGTCTGCCAAAGGACTACAAGGATGCTCCCAGGCTTCTATGGAGCAACTCCACAGTGCTTTAGCTTGGCTTATTCAGGTAAATGAAGACATGGCACTGTGTGTAATTTTAGTCAAGTGGTCATTGCATTTTAAAAAGTAAACACATAACAGGGTTGTGTTTGCGTAACACCTTGCTTTCCTCCTTTCTTTTTGTTTTTGTTTCCCCCTTGATTTCGAATTAAGACTATATTTTTCTAGATAAGAAGACTTCCTGCAGCTGCCAGTACAGGGGGTGCTACTTGAATACAAAAAAAAAAAAAGTCAAGCCCTTCTAAGTTGCCCTTGCTACTTCTTCGCTTGAGAACTCTGGATCTTGAAGTTCACTGCACTTTGAAACTGTAATCATGATCTAAAAGACACTGTCTGATTCTTATAGCCTTAGCCTTGTAATTGCCACCCCAAGGGACTCACAAAAAGCAATAAATTGTTTTGCAAAAATCCAAGGAAACTAGGCTTTAGGTAGACAGCAGAGAAATGATTTTTTTTTTGCTCATTAGCACAATGAATATGTGTTTAATTAAACACTTAGTTTCTTTAATTAAATACTCTGGAATTAATACTGAAATTCCAATGCCTGTTAACTGTTTGAGTTAAAAAATTAACTACCCATATATACTCGTGTTGAAGTCTAGTATAGCATTTAGGGCCAAAATCATGGACTTTGTGATATGACCCATAGATAAGTTGAGGATCATTACCCAACTTATCTGGAAAGGGGGAAATACCAGCAACACCTCTAGTGATAGATAGATAGATAGATAGATAGATAGATAGATAGATAGATAGATAGATAGATAGATGGATGGATGGATGGATGGATGGATGGATAGATAGAGATAGACAGACAGACAGACAGACAGACACAAACAAACAGTAAAGTACTGTACAGTATTTACATTGACCAACTGATACATCGACACAGGTTTTTCAGATGGATTTTTAACTAAAATTTCTAGATTTATACATTTCAACTTAAATTATAATTTAATTGACTTTAACTAATTAGTTCCCCGCTCTGACTTTGGAAAAGGCCACTTGGAGTGGAGGAATAGTGAGAGGGAATGTTATGTAACTCCAAAGACACACTTATCCATGGCAACTTCCTATACAGCTAATCTCTTCTCCTTTTCATGGGTACCAGACATGCCATGTTAGTCTGGAATGCAACGGATGAGAGCAATTTGGGAAACGGTGATTGGCATATAGAGCATGGAGTAATCACTCTCTCTTTTCATACACACTCACACTGCTGCTTTTCTGATTCAGATTTCTTTTACAGAATTTATTTGGCTTCAGTAGGCACAACTGTCAGGATTTCCTAACACACATTGTTGTATCCTGTGCAGTTCTTCTCGAACAGCACAATAGAAATCTATAAAAGTATGAACCATGTGAATAGATAGACACCTCTTCTCACATAGCAGATGAGAATATATGGAAGTCAAATATAGAAGTCAGCCAATTAATCTGATTGGCAGTAGGCTGGGAATTTGCTGTCACAAGACCTGGTACTGTTTCACACAGGATTAGAGACAAACTGAACATGCATAGGGCTTTCACATGCAGGATAATGAGAGCATAGCTGATGGACACTCATCTGTATTTTTGACAGTATTTTCAGGTGAAGCATTTTACAATCTCTTCATAATGCTCCTGGGGCTGTGTCGTTTTGCCAGCCGTCACTGGGGAAATGGCAGTCACACGAGGCCTTTGTGGCTACTTTCAAATCTACCTTTGTCTTCCTTTCCTGATAGCCAAATGACAGTCTCCATTTATTTACAAATTCTTCATTATTTCCTCCTCTTAATAACATTAGTTAGCTTGGCCATTTGAATATATTCTAGTACTTTCTTTCTTCAATTTGTAAAAGTTAACTCTATTTCCCCCTTCCAAGATTTTGCTATTGTTAGTTTTGCTGCAACGAAACTGTATTGGCAAATTTCTTCGTCTCCTACATGAATACTCTTTCTGAATAATCCTAAAAGGCACATTTCCAGGTTTTCCTCAACATTTTTGGTGATCTTGTTATTAGTTTCTAAAACCACCTGTTCCCAAAAATTTTGTGCTATATTGCAGGACCAGCAAATATGAAAAAAGCCTTTCCTGTGTTCTGCAACTCTAGAAATAGTTTTATCTATTTTGATCACTAGCTCTGGGATTATATAACTTCTGTAAAACTTTTTATGCGTATTTTCTCTAACTGAACCCTCTATCAAAAATTTAAACTCCCTTTTCCAAAGATGTTCCCAATCCTCCAAATCAATATTTCTCCACAAATCTTTAGCCCATAAAATCATCCCAGTTTTTATTCGATTGTCCTCTAAGTTATATACTAAAATATATTTGTATAGTCTGGAGATTAGGCCTTTTTTACCATTTTTTAAAAATATTCTCTAATTCCAATTTTTTAGTTGAAAACCCTACCCTCACATCTTTTATAAATCTATCATGTAATTGATAAAAGTGAAACCAGTCATTTATTCCTAATTCTGCTCTCCTTTTAAGTTTCTATTGCTCTTTTTCTTTGATAAGATATGCCCTATAATTACTTAATTCTACATGGGCATTTGGTCTCAATACTGCTTCAAATGAGTGCAGCCATAATGGAGGTTTTGGTTCAATCCCCTTTTTATACCTTTTCCATGTTGCTAAAAGATTAGCTCTTATTATATGTCTATTAAATTCCTTCTTCACCTTGTCCTTTTCATACCACAGATAGGAATGCCACCCAAATCTTAGATTAACGCTCTCTCAATTAAGTAACTTGCTGTTCTCCAGTTTGGTCCATTCTTTATCGCAAACCCCTTCTCAACAAATCCTGCCAAGAAAACCCCTTGACAGGGTCACCTTAGAATTACCACAACTTGAAATTATTTCAAGACAAACAACAAGAACAAGAACAACAACAACTTCTTAATGGAATGAGAGAATTGCAACAAATGACATTTTCTACCCATAATAGCCATTGCTAGTTTGCTGCTACTTTTCTAATAAATACGTAAGATTTTTGCAACACTTTACTAATTCATGAATCCCACAGTTCATAAATGCCCCTATCATTGATATGCAAAAACAATGTGCAGGTTACAATCTTTCTTAAAGTTAATCAGAAATTTCTCCTTAATCAGCATAGTCAATTTGTTCATCTTGTCTAATTCACAGATCTTCATCAGTCATTGTTCTTGCATTGAAACATGTCTCTGAGTATGTACAATTGTTGCAGTGACATGCTATTCCTTACATAACTAATGATAGGAAGCATTTGGGAGTTGCAACATCTGGAGAGTCCTGGTGTAGACTTGGGTAAATGGCCTGCCTTTCACACTGGATATTCAGATTGTCCGTGGAGAATTAACACTGAGATAGGATGATTTACTCAAAGCAGTTCCACGCCTAAAGGGAAGGCATGAGTCATGTGAACCCTAATCAGGACAGTTAGGATTAAACAGCCCACCCCCAATAGTCTAAGCCTGACAACAATCCTATGTGTGTTACCTTGGAAATGTGTCTTTGCAGAGATCAGTGGGATGCACTTTGTAATAAGACTCCTTAGAATTAGACACAGTCTTAGAAAGATTAATTCAGAAGATCTCTTGGATGGGGCTGTAAAAGAGAAAGTTGCATTTAACAGACAAGTAGCCAGTAGGAGGGCGGGATGTAGCTATTTGGTACACATTCCTGGACCTGTTTGATAGTTAACCTAGATGGAACACTTCCACCCTTCACATTCTCTTTCCCCACCTCGTCTCTTGTGTATTTGAACTGATTTGTTTGCTCGCAAGTCTATGTATGTGTACCCGAATTATATGTTGTCGATTCTGCACAAATCACTGCTAAGTAGGTCAGGTTAGTTGTCGATAGGAAAAAGATAGTTTTTGGAACCTTCAATTGGGCTTGGGATATTAGCTGTGTTTTAAAAAGTAAATAGGGCCTTAAATTGTTTTTTTTTTTAAGGGTCAGTGTTTCTACCCCTCAAAACATCATGTGTTCACGAGTTGAATATATATTTGTCCATATTCAAGTGCAGTTGTGGAAGCCACCTTGAGTCCCTAGAAAAAAAGGAAGCATATAAATTAAATAATAAATAATAAATAAATACAAACGACAATGCATAGTCCTTTGAAGGAGTGTATATTGCAACTGCTTGCACATCTCCAAATATGTTACCATCAAGAACAGAAAGAATCAGCATAATATGAGGAGAAAGTCTCTGCATACAACAGAAGGGAAGGAAGAAGGAAGGAAGAAAAGAAGGAAATATTACACTATGCAAAACAATTTTTGTTCCTGGATTATAAATGTTATTTCCTAATTGGTTCTATCAGAAAAACATGGAAAAGGGTTATTAAACTACAGAAGCTTTGTGCTTGTGGGTCATCCTGCAGCACATTTTGCTATAGTTTTTCAATGAATATCTCATAGAGTCTAAACCAATTCGACGTAGTTTTTGGCAGCCACAAAAATGAAGATTCTGGAATATAACAACTACTTTCAGAGTAAGTACCACACAAATAGTAACAGGAAATAACTTTCAAACCAGGAACAGAACATTTTTCAAAATTTATTACATAGTGTTATCAAACAAATGGGAGAGAAATAGACTTAACTATTTTCAGTTGGCTAGAAAATCTAAGAAAAAAAAATGTAAAAGTACATGCATAACATGTTTATACACAGTAAAAAGAAATAATAGATTGTTGATTACTCCAGTTTCAATGCCTACCTATTGAAGAGTTGAAACAAAAGCAAGAAGAATATTCTATATAATAACAAAGCTTTATGAAAGTGTCGGCATACTATTTGCTGTGAAGCTGTATTTGAAATACTATCAGCAAAAGAGCTAGCTATTCATTTTTAGTAACAATATAAATTGCACAGCACAAGCCAAGCATCATGCTTTTGAAGCAGCGCAGACAGCCCAGGGATTCCTTGACCCATACCATGGAGGGCACACCTGTGCATTTTAACAAGTGTTTATAGTGCCTTTCCACTTTTATGGAAACATGTTTAGAAGGACTTGGGATTCAAAATGGGCAAATATTATTGTGTGAAATGTGGCTCCCAAAAATGCATATACCGTCAGCCCTCCACATTTACTGGGGTTAAGGGCACAAGACCCCTGTGAAAATGAAAAACCATGAATAAAAAAGGCTAATTTAAAATTATGTTTCTTGTCTATCGGTATTATATGAATATATATATATTAAAATCCCTCATCTCTCTAGCGATTTCTAGGCCCTCCAGCATGACTGCATGGTCAACCTCTGCAGGAAACTCAAACACAGAATCATTCTCAAGGATCGAGAGATTCCTAGAAGAAAACATTTTAATCAAATCCATGAATAATTACATCCACACAAGTTGAAACCCACAGATGTGGAGGTCTGGCTGTACTGTAAGAATATGAGACACTGTGTTTATTTGCCTCAAACAATGCCAAAGTGGTTATCTTTTGAAAACTGTTGATGTTCTATGGAAATATTACACAAATGTGTTAGAAAAATAGACTTAACTCTTTTTTCACTAGCATATGTAGCTTTGTACTCTTATGTTGCTTTTAATGACTTTGCTCTTACTGAGTGGAACATTAACATGGAGATTTTTGTATACGTACCAAATATTTTACTTTATCTAGAAGAAAACCTCACTTCCAGCTTATATAGTTTTATTGACTTCATCTCTCACCCTCCCAAAAGACAACCGACTGAATATATAGATAGATCAGTGGTTTCCAACCTTTTTTTGACCAGGGCCCACTTTGACCAGGGACCTCTCTCCAACATTAGTACCAAAAGGGTTACGAATCAGTTTTTGGTCAACTTTAGATTTGGTTTGGTTATTTGGGGTGCTGATTCAGAAAATTGCATTGGACAGACCACATCAGCTCTAGTTTCTGATACAGAACATATGCCATCCAGCAGTCGCCATCTGCTCGTCCACAGAAAAACATATTTAATAATCTAGAGCTGATGTGGTCTCTCCAATGTAATGGTCAGCTCTGCAGAAAGGAACAGAAATAAAATAAATAAAATAAAATAAAATAAAGAAATAAATAAAGAGAAAAGAAGTTCGCAGACCAGATTTTTGTTCTCACGGCCCACAGGTTGGGCACCACTGAGATAGATGATAGGTAGGTAGATAGAGATATACCACTGATGAATGCCAGAAATTTGGAGTTTTCCTAAGTTCCGTGGAAACCGAGGGATGCCTGGCAAGCTTCGCTAACTGCAAATGTCATGAATCAGGAACCAGGAATCTCACCAGGTTGAAGGCAAATGACAGAGATTTTATTCAATTTGCACAAAAGGGGCACTCGTACAACATGGATGTTCAAAAAGTACAAGTATAAAAGCATAATCATAAGCAGATATTTTTATACACAAGAATTCTCATCCATTAACATTGCTACATTTTGAAAACTCCCTCCCTTTCCCCTGGTTGGCCAGCGCCGAGAAGCCAACCAGCCTCTCCCAGGCTTCTGATTGGTCAAGAGGCGGGTCTTAGCTGGTGCATGCCATGATTTGGAGGAGGAGGCGATGACATAGGCGAGGATATCCTTCCAGCTGGGCAGGGAGGCCCCAGAGCTTCCAATGGGCTGGTGGAGGTGGCCTTGGGGGTGGAGGGGTTCCTAAGGGTCAAACCAACCCCACTGAGATCCAGGAAGGTCCTTTGTCCCATAGGTTATGTCACATTTCTGGTTCTCACACGGCGCATGGAGTGGGTATCTGGAATTGCTCAAGAGAGGTTACTGGAGTCATAGGTTCATGCACATTTGCCTTAAATGTATAGAGTTCAATAATAATAATACAAGGTATATAAAATATATAAAAAAGAGTTCATATGGTGTTTGGCGTAGGTTTGTAGGGAGAGAAGAGGCTGTGAAGAGAGAGGGTCTCGCCATTGCTGAGCACAAGATGGAAAAGGTCATTTGCCTTATTGGTTTATATTTTTTCCCCTCCACTCGTGTGCACATCCATATATTCAAATTAAAAAAAGAAGACAGATACATAGTAGCAGCGGTTTTGAAATGGAGGTGCTTTGGATCCATTTTATCTGTTTGGCTTGCATCTTGGCTGGGGAGAAGGGAGAGGGTAAGATGGGTGATTTCCGTTGAACCCTTGAAGCTCAAGCTGAACAGCAAAGCCAAGGGTGTGTGTCTGTGTGTGAGGGCTTGGGGGCTATGGAGTGTGGGCTGTTGCTGGTCTTTTGGAGGCTCGAGGGAGGTTGTGGGGACAGAGTCCATTTCCAGTTCATGTGGCCTTCCTTCCTTGAGAAACTACAATTCCCACAGAGGTTGAACTATGTCTTCTTTTTAGTAAGGCTGGGGTTGGGGTCCTCGAAAACATGATGATGAAAATAAGAACATTGACAAGATGATGTGCTGTAGTGTGACACAATAGTAGTCTCACGAAATCATACTTCAAATCCTAGCCTTTGCGTGGACTCACTCACAGTTGCATTAGGAAGGTCAGGAGCCTCAATCCAGAGAAGGATAATCCAGGCACTGACAGCAAACATGCTTTGGTGCACGTATCAGGCTGCTGGTCACAAGTCTTTTTCCAGATGAAGCACCTATAAACATTGGCATGTCAAAGGAGAGGGGCTATGGGTCAGTAATAGAGCACACATCCTGTATGTATACAGTTTCATATTAAATCTGCTTCATCTCAAATACGATTGTCAGGGTAAGGATTGTGCCAGGCACTTAAAATTTAGGATCAAAACCAGACATCCCGAGATGCTAGCTTGTGATGTGACAGAAAGCAAGCCCTGGTGACATTGCAAGTTTTTGGTCACAAGGGCCATTTCCTGTTGATGCCTTTAAGCACGGTCCATTAAGTATCAACTACAACTATACCAAGTATGCTATTTAAATAAAAAAAACACCAACTCAAACAAATTACACTATGTAACATGACTTTGTTCCTGGGTTATAAATGTCATTTCCTAATTGGTTCCATCACAAAAACATGAGAAAAGTTTATTAAACATCCTACAGCACATTTTGATCTAGATCTTCAATTAATATCTCAGAGGGTCTCAACCAATTAAATATAGTTTGTGTGGCAGCCACAAAAACGAAGATTCTGGAGAATAACAACTACTTTCAAAGTAAGTACTGCAGAATTAAACAAGAAATAATACTTTCAAACCAGGAACATTTTTTTCCAGATTTTGCTACATTGTGTTATACACACACATATGCTCACATATATAGAAACACATTCCTTTTTATCTTTCTTTCTTCTGAATGAGCAGCTTTATTAAAGGCTTCATCAAAACACTATATAATAGTCATACAAAACATACAAAAGGCATGTTTTTGAAATGGTATAACAAAATATAAAAGCAAAGAGGCTTTAATCACAAAAAGCAGAAAATAACCTCAATCAAAGCTAAATAGCTTTGAAAGCCTATCGCCTGATGTAACGCTGCCTGTTATTATTCAATCCAGGAAGACTGCTCACAGTAAAGGATCGGGATGGAGACATCTCCAGAGGGTGCTGTGCGCTGACAGTAGACTAAACGTGTCATTCTTTAAATTATACTATTCAATAAAAGGCCACCATGTGTCACAAAATGAGTTATCTGTCTTATTATTTCTCATAGCTTTAAAAGTAGCTGTCAATTTTTCCATAAGGGATAAACGTCATAATATTTAACTGGTCATATATTGTAAGAGTCTTCCCAGTGCTTAGCTCTTAACATATTTACTGCTGTTTATTTTTTTATTTGAAAGCACCTCATTTTCATAGAAGAAATCGATGATCAAACACTTTCAAGACTGCCCTTGCCCTGAGATTCCTCTCATAAAGCTCTGAAGGATTCTTAAATCACCAACAAATAAAATCCACATATATTTCTGCGTATATTATTATATTTATTTATATCTTGCTTTAATCTCTCCCAAAACAGCTAATAATTCTCCTAGAAACCCAGAGGAAACTACATGGCCATCTCATGGCTCTATTTTTCTTCCTGCTGAGATCTCCTCGCTGTCAGGAAACCCTTTTTTAAATGGAAAATTGAGAATATTCTTTCCCTCCCTGTGTTTTCAGGGATTCTCTCCTTGAGAGAGTTTTCCCAGTATAAACATTTCAAGTACCTTTGCAAACTGTAGGGTTGCCCTGAGTCTTCTACATTACACTGTCAAATTAATGCAATTCAACCCCTCTTTAATTACCATGGTCCAGTGTATGAAATCCTAGGATTTGTCATTTGGTGAGGCACCAACACTTTTTGGCAGAAAAGGCTAAAAGCTTTTAAAGCTAAAACACCCAGGATTCTATACCATTGAACCATGGCAGTTAAAGTAATGACAAATGCCATTAATTCTTCAAGGTAATCAATCATACTTAAACTGATACTGGCAAATACAATGAATATATAAAAATAATATATTGGAAAAGGAGATGAAATAGCAATTGCACCAAGACTGCAAATAAGTGTAACTCTTCCATTCCTAAATCATAGAATTACAGAATAATAGAGTTGGAAGAGGCCACATGGACCATCCAGTCCAACCCCCTGCCATGCAGGAAAAGCACAATTAAAGTATCCCTGACAGATGGTCATCCAGCCTCTGTTTAAAGTTTCCAATGAAGGAGCTTCCGCCACACTCCGAGGCAGAGAGTTCCACTGTTGAACTGTATGGTCAGGAAGTTCTTCCTAATGCTCAAGTAGAATCTCATGTCCTGTCACTTGAACCCAGTGCTCTGAGTTTCAAGGGCATCAGAAAACAAGCCTGCCCCCTCTTCCTTATGACACCCTTTAACATATTTGTACATGGCTATCATGTCTCCTCTCAACCTTCTTGTCTGCAGGCTAAACATACCCAGTTCTTTAAGATGCTACTCATACGGCCTGGTCTCCAGACCTTTGATTATTTTAGTCACCCTCCTCTGGACACCTTCCAACTTATCTCCTTTGAATTGTGGTGCCCAGAATTGGACATAGTATTCCAGGTGAGGTCTAAACAAAGCAGAATAGAGAGGCACCATTACTTCCCTTGATCTCTAGACAAGTGATTGCAGACTGCCTCCTTAATGATCTGCTCCAGAATCTTTCCTAGTACTGATGTCAGGCTGACTGGACAGTAATTGTTTGGTTCCTCTTTTTTTTCTTCTTGATGATAGGGACCACATTTGTCCTCCTCCAGTCTGCTGGGACTTCTCCTGTTCTCCAAGAATTCTCAAAGATTATTGACAGTGGTTCTGAAATGACCTCTGCTAGTTTCTTCAATACTCTTGGATGTAGTTCATCTGGCTCTGGGGACTTGAATTTATTTAAAGTAGCCAGGTATTCCTGGACTACTTCTTTACTTATTTTGGGTTACATTTCCCCTCTTACCTTGTCCACTCTGTAATGCTCAGGTTGAATGCCAATATCCTTTTGGGAGAATACGGAAGCTTTTCCCTATCCCCTGATAGCATTTTACCACCTTCTCCATGCAGAGGCACTACCATTTCCTTTTTCTTCCTTTTTCTACTGACATAGCCAAAGAACCTCTTTGTATTGGCTTTAATCTCTCCGGCAAGCCTGGTCTCATTTTTGCCTTAGCCTTATGAACCTTTACATATGTTGGTTATTTGTTTGAATTCCTCTTTGGTGATTTCCAAAGAGGAAATCTTTTCTATTTCTTGTGCATGTCTCTGCTAAATCTTAGCTCCGTTAAAAGTTCTTTGGACATCCATTCTGGTTTTACACTTCTCCTGTTTTTTCCCCCTTGCCAACACTTTTGCAATTGTGTCTTCAGTATCTCACTTTTAAGAAATTCCCATCCATCATTATCTCCCTCCTCTTTTACTATTCCTCCCCATGGAATCATGCCCTGTATTTCCTTAAATTTCCTGAAGTGAGCTTGACTTCTTAGTTTCACCCTTCCTTTGTATCACAAACCCCAGGAGCACATGGTCACTCCCACCTAAGGATTCCACCACTTCCAGTCCATTGACCAGATCTTCAGTGTTGGTTAGGATCAGATTCAGAATATCCTCTTGTTGCCTCATTTACCCTCTAGACCAGGGGTCCTCAAACTTTTAAAGCAGAGGGCCGGTCCACAATCTTTCAGACTGTTGAGGGGCCGAATTATCATTTGAAAAAAAAAAAAAACGAACAAATTCCTATGCACACTGCACATGTCTTATTTGTAGTGCAAAACAGCAACAATAACAATGAAAGACCAATACAATATTTTAAAATGAAAATAATTTTAACCAACATAAACCTATCAGGATTTCAATAGGAAGTGTGGGCCTGCTTCTGGCCAATGAGATAGTCAGGTTAATTAGGATTGTTGTTGTGTGTCTTCAAGTCATTTCAGACTTTGGGCGAGCCTGAGTCTAAAATTATTCCTTTATTTATTTACTACATTTATTTACTACATTTATATCCCACCCTTCTCACCCCAAAGGGGACTCAGAGCAGCTGTATGTACATACAATATATTATATTATTAGCATAGCACAATATTAGCATTATATATTACTATACATTGAACTATACCACTACACTGTAATATTATATGTAATATATAACATATAAATTTAATACTATTATATGGTACTAGCTGTGCCCGGCCACGCGTTGCTGTGGCAAAGTGGTGGTGGTATTGGTTAAAAATTGTTGTGTAACTTTTATTTGACGTTATTTGCAATTTTTTATTAATTTTATTGTAAGTTATATTTTTATTTATTATATTTTATTATTTTCTTGTATTATTTTTAGTTCTTTTCTGTTATTATAGTATTTTATTGTATTAATTTTTAGTGTTTTTTATTATTTTTTATTGGGTTGCTAGGAGACCAAATTGGAGGAGCTTAGCCTTCTAACTGGCAGCAATTGGATAAAAACAATTATTCCTCTCCCTCTAATTAGGACTTTATTTTTCTTTTCTTTTTGTTGTATTAACCTTGAGGTGTGGATGATGGGTTGTGTTGTCAAATTTTGAGGTTGGGGGGGCCTGTACTTTTGTTGTTTTGTGAATTGCCGTGATGCCATCACTCTTTTATATATATAGATACATTGAACTATACCACTACACTGTAATATTATATGTAATATATAACATATAAATTTAATACTATTATATGGTATTATTATTAGTATTATATTGTTTAACATTATAATATTTTTATCAATATTATATGTATATATAATATATTATATTATTAAAACTGATATAAAAATATTATATTATAAAATGGAGGGAGGGGGCCAGGTAAATGACCTTGGAGGGCCGCATCCGGCCCCCGGGCCTTAGTTTGGGGACCCCTGCTCTAGACAATAAAACTGTCTGCAAGGCAAGTGAGGAATTTGTTGGACTTTGTACTCTTGGCAAAGTTTGTTTTCCAACAAATATTAGAGTAGTTGAAATCCTGCATTACTACTATATCTCTTCCCACAGCTACATCTTTTTCAGTCCTTTTCCCCTTAATTCTTATCCAAATGCTATCAACCTGGTTTCCAGAACTGAAGTCTTGCATCTCTTCACAAGTGTAAATATTTTTGACACATAATGCTACTCCACCCTCTCTCCTGTTTTGTCTATTTCTCTGAAATAGGTTATAGCCCTCCATTGCTACATTCCAATTATAGGACTCGCCTCACCAGGTTTCAGTTATGCCTATTACATTGTAATTTTCTGTTGTGCTAAGAGTTCTAGCTCATCTTGTTTATTTCCTATGTTCTGGGCATTAGTGTAAAGACATCTAAGCCTGTGGGATATTTCCCTTATCTGTTTATTTGAGATTATTGTCCCCTCACTACTTGGTACTTGTGTTTGTCCAACCCTCTCTTTAGCCTTTTGTCTGTTCACTCTGGATCTTGATAAACTACTGTTCCCAAGGATAATGTCATCCTCCTCACACAACCTAGTTTAAAGTCTACTTCATCAGGATTGCCAGTGTCTGAGCAAAAGCATTCCTTCCAGCAGACCATCCTGTGCCAGTAGGCCATCTTTCTGGAAGAGCAGACCATGGTCCAGGAAGTCAAATTGTTCTTCCTAACACCATCTGCGGAGCCAGTTATTCACTTCTACTATTTTTCTCATTCTTCCTGAAAATATTTTTAAACAGATTATCAGTACTAAAATAGTGCCTTTTTAGAATGAGATTGCATCCTTCACCAAAGCACATATGCACCCTGATTGCCCCTCCTTTCTTTGACCTTGGGTACATCTACCCTGTAGAAGTAAAACAGTTTGATGCCACCATAACTTCCATGGCTCAATACTATGAAATGCCAGGGCTTCTAGTTTGGTGAGGCACCAGCACTCTTGGCAAAGGAAGCTAAAGATCTCATAAAACCTCAGACCATTTTCTAAGCTAAATGTGTCACAACAAAGTGACTATAGTCAAGGCATCCTCAAACTGCAGCCCTCCAGCTGTTTGGGCCTCCAATTCCCAGAATTCCTGACCATTGAACAAGCTGGCTACGGCTTCTGGGAGTTGGAGGCCCAAACATCTGGAGGGCCACAGGTTGAGGATGCCTGCTATAGTCGAACGATGGGACTGGCCATATGCACTTTTATCTAATGGGCAAACCTATTGAACTCCTTGGCATTTCCTTTAGATTAAATGAAATATTAGGCTCACAGAAACAAAGATGCAATTAATATCTATCTCATCTGTCCAGCGTAATATCCAATCAAATCCCCAACCTTTGTGTTGACTTATGGCAACCCCAACAATTTCGCACAGTTACCATAGACAAGGAATACTCAGAGGTGGTTTAGCCAGTTGCCTCCTATTGCTTATATTGCTTATATTCCATCAAAAATCATCAGTCTCGGGCTGCTTGTGTACAGGAGAAAGCAAGCAAGATTAGAGGTTTCTTGAAAATCTAGTGAAGCGTTTTAATTAATTTACTTGCTACAGAGAATTCATTTAGGCTAATAATGTTTGTTTCTGTTTCTGAGTTACAATACAAATTAGGCAAATATAATGTAAGACTACTCCAGGGCTCTGTTAAGTAAAGAACCCATTCACAAAAGTCAGAAAATCCTAAGTGAGGGCTCTTATTCTGTGTCATTCATGCCAGCCTCAACTGGGGAGAGGGGAGGCCATGAAAATGAAAGTCTCCTGTTAGTAGTGAATTTCCTGCCTTTTGTTGTTTTGTTCCACCCCATTATAGACTTGGTTAAAAAACCTTTCAGAGGGTTGTATTGAAACCTTGAGACTTTCTTCCAGTCTCCAACATTGGCGACTACAGCATAGACCACTGGCATGGACTTCTCAACAGCATTCAAACTGGCCCACAGGTCAGTGAGAATAAAATAATCAGAATAACCTGCCTAAAGTTGAAGGACTTTGGCTGAATAAAATGGGCTAAACATGTACAATAATCCAAGGTATAATCTTTTTTAAAAAAAATCTGTGTATTAGAACTGCGTGAAAGGATTGCGACTTCACAAGAACCCAAGTGCAGACTTTTGTGAAAAACCTTGCTGAGAGTCCTGTTGTCACCCAAAGGACAAACTGTAAATGTTCCTCTGGCCCAAACCACTGTTCCTTTCGCAGTATACTTTACAAATGTAGGGAGAAATATCCTAAGCAATGTTTCTAAAAGATTGGGGGAGAGAATGACCTTTTAAAGAAGAAGGTTTTAAATATTAATTCAGGGGGTGTTGTGGTTTTTAACAGGGAAGTTTTAAATACTGTACTTTTTATATTTAATCTGGTTTTAATGTTTGCATATTTGTATATTTTAAATTGTATGCTGATACTTTTTATGTTAAGCCACTTTGAGTCTCCTGCAGGAGAAAAAAAGCTGGGTATAAATATAATAACAACAACAACAACAACAACAACAACAACAACAACAGTTGTTATTTTGTTTTGACAATTATTAAGATTTGGTATTGGAATAAGTCTATGACATAGTTTCAGAGAGAAAGTTATAATGATAGCAAATGTATGTATTGAAAGGAAAGTTGGAAGCTGTTTTTATTTTTGTCTTTTTGCTTACATTTCTTTCTAGATTCCATTTTCATTCTCTTTTCTTTATCCTGTTTCTTTCTTTAAACGTGTGTAGTTGTTATTGTGTGTGAAAATACTTGTAAACATTTTTTTAAATACTACACAAACATAGCACAAGCAGTTTGTTGTGGAATTCCAGTGGCCACTCCCTGAACTGCCAAGCCCAGGATTTCACAGGATTCAGTGTATAGTTCAAATGAGCCCATTATAATTGCATATGTGTGTTTGTCTTCATGTTTCCTTTAGTGATCCTCATAGGATTTCCTTAGGCAAGCAATACTCAGGGGTAGCTTTGTCAGTTTTATTTTATTTATTTATTTAATTTATATACCACTTTTCTCATCCCCTAAGGGGACTCAAAGCGATTTACAACATTATAAATGGCAAAGATTCCATGCCTCACATCCATATAAAACATTGCACATCTAAAAACACTCACATATAGCCATAAATTAAATCATCAAAAACTATACAAACCATCAGCATAATGATAAAACATTAAAACATTAAGCATTAAGACATTTAAACATTGCATTAATCCCATGGTTTTCTTTAGCTGCTAGAATAATGGCGTCATTTGTCGAATGTCTGCTTACACAACCAAGTTTTCAGCTGCTTCCTGAATGGCAGAAGGGAGGGGGCTGATCTAATCTCGTTGAGTAAGGAGTTCTACAGCCGAGGAGCCACCGCTGAGAAGGCCCTGTCTCTTGTCCCCACTAATTGCACCTGTGAAGGGGCTGGACTGAGAGCAGGATCTCACTGGCTGATCTTAATGCTCTAACTAGTTCATAAAGGAAGATGTGTTCAGACAGGTAAGTTGGGCTGGAACTGTTTAGGGCTTTATAGGCTAAATCCAGCACTTTGAATTGTGCTCGGTAGCAAATTGGCAGCCAGTGGAGCTGATACAACAGAGGGGGGTTATGTGCTCCCTGTGCCCCACTCCAATAAGGAACCTGGCTGCCTCCCATTGGACTATTTGAAACTTCCTAACAGTCTTCAAAGGCAACCTCACATAGAGTGTGTTGCAATAGTCTATATGAGATGTAACAAGAGCGTGGACCACCGTGGTCAAGTCTGACTTCCCAAGGTACAGGCGCACCTGGAGCACAAGTTTTAATTCTGCAAAAGCTCTCCTGGCCATCACCGAAACCTGGAGTTCCAGACTCAGAACTTTTTAAAATATATCATATAGTTGGTGGTAGCGAAACCAATCATTTATCTCTAGCTCTTTTCTTCCTTTTAGACTCCAATGCTCTTTTTCTTTCAGTACTCCCTATAGGTTCTCATTTCCTCATTAAATTGCTCTCCCATATGGGCATCCCATTATCATTTTATCATTTAATTATTAATTGCCCTCCATCCAAGATGCTCTAGGCGATTTACAAGATAAAATTGTAAAGGATAAAAATACATACATACAAATATTGATAAAATTAACATAGATGAAAAGCTCTAGTAAAGAGCCAGGTCTTAAGTGCTAGGGTAAAAGGCCCTAACTCACGCATGGCTCTCATATAGGGTGGCAAGGCATTCCATAAGGCGGGGGCAGAAATAGAAAAACTTCTGCGTCTGGTCCTTTCCAAGTGCACTTCTCTAGGACCCGGTATGTAAAGTAAGTCGCGTTGAGATGGTTGTTGCGACCTCCGATGATGGGAGAAGGAGAGACGGTCCCTAAGGTACAATGGGCCCTGGCCGTAAAGAATTTTAAAGGTCAGAGCTAGCATCATATATAGACCACGGTAATCAGTTGGACCTCAGCAGACAAGACCATGATGACCAGGCACTTGCAGGAAGCCCCATGGCTAGTGAGAAATAGTGGTGGCAACATAGATGACAATGGGACTGCCAAGTGTGGCCAATGCAGCCTTGATCTACCTAGACCAGCTGGACACCAACACATCACTACACAGCCTGGTGTAAGTGGCTATAATCACAGTTGATATGGGGCCAATTTAGAGCATAATGCATAATCAGAAATAAGCAATCTACCTATAAATCTTCTCATCTATTTTGCTTTAGACAGAAGTCAATCGGTGATATTTCACCCTCTCCTATAAAGTATTTTGATATTGCACACAGCCATGTCCATCTCACCCTTCTCCATTTCTTTCTGGAAGGGCAAAAGGAGAGCAACGGATGAACTATTTCCCCGAACTGTTAAAGCCCAATGCCTTTGGCATAATTAGAAATCTTTCCCATGTAACTAATTATTGTAGATGACCCCACTTTGTAATACATTCACCCCATCTAAGCCTTTGCCCTCCAAATAAAAGTGTAACCTATGGATGTCATTGGTACTTTCATAATCTGCTGTCACTGACATAATTTACTTGAAAAGGCAATGGACTGTGACAGCCTGGGATAAAGGAGGATACCGAGCAAGCATGAAATTCTGTCATCAGCAGTTATTGCACTTAGCTAAGAAAATCTTTAGAGTAACCAGTTTATAATATAATCATTATTTCTAAAAGGTTTCACTGCCACTCAAAATTACTTTGGAAAGAGGCTCCAATTAGTGAACTGTCGTATTGTGAGGCGCCAGAAGATGTTAGGGCTACAAGGGGCCCACCGGATTGTTGGGTCCAAAACCCCAATTATAATACCTGTCAGATTCTTGTCCACATAAGGTGATTTGATTGGAGAACCATTGACAGAAAACAGTTTCAAACATGTTATTAGCAAAGAATTTATAAGTTTATTTTATTGTATACAAATGAGATAGATCTCAGTGTCATCCTGCTTATTGTCATTAGATAAATGGAAGCTTCTTAAAATCACAATCATTTAATCACAAAACACCCACTTGATACCCTGTTTCCCTGAAAATAAGACATCCCCGAAAAATAAGACCTAGTAGAAGTTTTGCTGAATTGCAAAATATAAGGCCTCCCCTGAAAGTAAGACCTAGCAAAGTTTTTGTTTGGCAGCATGCCCAGCACCTGCCAAACAGAACACCAGAGCATGCAGGATTGGTACATGTACATACCATAGAGTGTTGTACATGGAAATAATGGTAGTAATTGATAGGATTCACAGTTTGTCTGGTTATACTGATTTGTGATGACAACTACTGTACAGTATATAATAAATGTTCATTTTTTTTGTTCAACAATAAATGTTAATTTTTCTTCATGGAAAAATAAGACATCCCCTGAAAATAAGACCTAGCACATCTTTGGGAGCAAAAATTAATATAAGACACTGTCTTATTTTCGGGGAAACACGATAGTAATCTTATGCTTCTTTTCTAAGTATAAAGGTTTGCACATATTGGATTTCCTTTGTCAAAAATGAAAAAAATAGAGATGTATTGCAAATGAGGTTTTTAGACAAATTGATCTAATTTACATATGTTTTAATTGTTATAATGTATTTTAATGATGTATTTTTATAGTTTTAATTGATTATATGTACTGTTTTTGTTTTATTCTTATGTTATTGGCATTAAATGTTGCCAACTGTTGTAAGCCGCCCTGAGTCCCCCCAGGTGAGAAGGGCGGGGTATAAATGCTGGAAATAAATAAATAAATAAATAAATAAAATGTCTCACCTTTACATGCTCAAATTATAGCTTTGACAAATTTAGTTGTGGGTAGATATCTGGTAAAGACAATCAGACATCCAGTTAAAAAGTAATTTATTGCATTTTGAGAATTTATAGCAACATGCTTTGCATTGTTCCCTTAAAGTCGTGGGAGCCGGTTCATAGAGATTTGTGTGTAGGACCTTGATTGTGGGAAATGAGGCTCTGATTTCCCACTGAGCCACTGAAACTCAATGCGTGACTTTGGGCAAGTCAGACTCCCTCAACCTTAGAAGAAGGCAAAGGCAAAGCTCCTTGGAAGATATCTTGCTAAGAAAATCTCAGATAAGATTGCTGTAAGTTTGAGTTGACCTGGAGGTACATATATCAACAATAATGAAAATGAACTGCCAGCAAAAGTCCAATTTTAGCAAAATGATTTGCATGGATACCCTCTGCAAAGGCTTTTAGTACTTGTGTTAGCACAGGCATAAACAAACTTGGGTCCTCCAGGTGTTTTGGATTGGCTGGGATTTCTGGGAGTTGAAGTCCAAAACACCGTGAGGGCTGAAGTTTGCCCATGCCTGTGTTAGCCATTACTTTTTCATTCCACTGTCACAGACTGTACTAAACAAAATGTTTATCCATAAAGAGAACAGTCTGATCTATTGTGATGGATTTGCAGTTAACAATATTTACAGATCTGCAGTGATATGCAGCAGTGATATTTCACATCACATATAGATCAGTCCAAACTAAATGAATGTAGAGTCTGTGGAAACGAGCATAGCAACACCATGTCATCTACATATTGCCTACATTTCTTCAGCTTGGCCTTCACAATGTGTGACTTTACTTATTCATCTTTATGTAAATGTGAATAGCCTATGGCATAAACTATTCACATGAGTCACAAATCTTCCCATATGAGCTTTCCCAGTCATCAGAAATAGGACTACAAAACATATATCATGACCTTCTCTACAATACTCCTGCTAACATTAAGGCCCATTCTACACTGCCATATAATCCAGTTCAAAGCAGGGAATCTGGATTTTATATGGTAAAGTAGAAGGGGCCTCCAACATTTCCTTTTTAAGTGAGGGGAAGAAAGTTCAAATCTTTAAGAAATGGCTCTAAGATTCTTTCCTTGAAAAAAACAATTGGTGTAAAATGAAGAGGGAGTTTAATTTGCTTTAAGTTCTCACTGATTTCATTGTTTGCTTCCCAAGTTTTGAAATAGAGTATTTTCACTGTAATTAGTTCGCCTTGAGGTAAGAGGTGAGCAGTAATGAATGTGCATTCAAAAACAATTTAAATATTAAAGCCGAAACTAAAAACAAATGTATGAATTTGGTCACAGTATACAAGTAAACCTTTTGCTATGTTCAAGATGTACCTGAGGGACCGCCTCACCCCCTACAAACCCCAGAGATCCCTCCGTTCTGAGGACCAAGACCTATTGGAAGTCCCCAGTCTTAAGACCTTGCGTCTAACAACAACTAGACGCAGAGCCTTTTCAGCAGTGGTGCCATCTCTCTGGAATACTCTGCCACCTGAAGTTTGTGCCTTACGGGACTTATCAGCCTTTCGCAGGGCATGTAAGACACACCTGTTTCGGCAGGCTTTTGATTTCTGTTATTTATGTTTTTAAAAGATTTTAAAGATGTATTTAAAATGTTTTAAAGATGTTTTTAAATTGTTAGATTTTTAGCCTGTTCTTGTAAGCTGCCCCGAGCCCTAGGGGAGTGGCGGCATATAAGTTTGAATAATAAATAAATAAATAAATAAAGATGAATCTCCTAGGAAAACCACATTCATATACCAAGGAAGGGGAATTTTTATCGCAATCTAAGAGCGCTTCCAGACTATATTTAAATCCGCTTCGAAGTGGATTAAAGAAACTTGCTACAAAGTGGTTTGAAGCCCCCCCCCCCTATTAACTATCTCCATGCTCTCCCAGTAACTTTGGGGAAGGCATGGGGCCACAGAACCTCCCCTCCCCCCAAAAAAGCCTTAAAATAAAGGAAAAACTTACCATGCCTCTGGAGACCTCCTACCAATTATGTGACAGGAGGCGGGGGGAGCGATTTGACTTTTAGGGGTAGGGGTGGGAAGGAGGAGTGCCCTCCTCAGTTCTCTGGTCTTTTGGAAGCCCGAAGAACCGAGGTAGACTGTGGGGACTGACCACAGGCTAGACTAAGGAAATCCCCTCCCCCCGGCTCCTGAATGTGTGTAATATTTGTTCTCTCTCTCTCTTACTTCTCCCATTTTCTAACTAAGACCTATCGGACTCACTTCTTCTTTTTCCACCTTTGTATGCAGACTTCTCTCTACTCTCTGTGTTTGAAGAAATGTAGTGTTTAGAGGTTTTTTCAAGTTTTGAAACTTAGAAGTAATGGAGTTAGACCCAATTCTTTTCTAACAAGAAATGTAGTTCTTATATTTTAATAAACCTTTTGAAACTTTAAAGATTGAACTCTGCCTCTTTGCTTCCTAAGCTCAAGAATTCTTTTGCAGCCACAACACTTCACCTTCTGCTTGCTGTGAGCTCAGGGCCGGCCCCACTATAGAGGCACCTGACGCCGCCGCCTCGGGCGCAGGCCCGGGGGGGCGCAGTCAGGCTGGGCGGGAGGCGGGGCACCGCCCTGACAGTGCCCCGCCTCCCGCCCAGTGCGCCCTGGCCCGTCTGGCCTTTTCTAGCTGGCCAGACTGCAGCGGAGGTCCCTCCAGGCCACAATCGCGGCCTGCAGGGACCTCCGCTGCAGTCTGGCCAGCTAGAAAAGGCCAGACGGGCGAGCAGGAGTAGCGTGGGAGGCGGAGCCAGCTCTGGCGCCGCCCCCCCCCCCGCCCAGCGTGCCTTGGCCCTGCCTCCCACGCAGCGTGGGAGGCGGGGCCAGGGCACGCTGGGCGGGGGGGCCAGAGCTGGCCCCGCCTCCCACGCTACTCCCGCTCGCCCGTCTGGCCTTTTCTAGCAGGCCAGACTGCAGCGAAGGTCCCTCCAGGCCGCGATTGCGTGGGAGGCGGGGCCAGGGCACGCTGGGTGGGGGGCGGGGCCAACTCTGGCCCCGCCTCCCTCACTATTCGCCCTGGCCCCGCCTCCCACGCAGCGTGGGAGGCGGGGCCAGGGCACGCTGGGCGGGTCCAGGGCGCGGGAGGCGGGGCCGGTGGTGGGGGCGCTTTTCAGCACCCCCGCTTCACATTAAGAAATATCTCCGGCCGGCCCTGTGTGAGCTGACTGCTCAATTAAGTATCCTGTTTGTATTTTTGGATGCTCTGCTATTTTTGGGAGAATTCCCTAACAAATACAACAGTGACAATGGAGTTAGTTGCACAGAGAGAAAGCCCATTCAGAAGCCTCTAATCTCTTCCACCACCTTGGCCACAAGTTACTTCCAAGCTCTGATTTTGAATGCTGATGTGACTTTAATGAAACGTGAGGAATAGGTCCTTTATCTGACTTGATAACAAGAACAAACTTTTGTTTTGTGTTTGGTTTTCCTTAAGCTAGGCAATACATTAGTTCACAGAAATGTCACCACATCTCAGGAATTTGTATCCTGCAAGGGACTCATCCAGGAGTGCACATTTAGTTCAGGAGTAGGTCAGAGAATTGAGATGACCTTAAAAACAAATCCAGGGGAGCAAAATCAATGACTCAATTGACTACTGTTTGAAACATGATGACGTCTGGTTAAACTTATCACTCATAAAAATCTAGAGAGAGGACAAGAACAACATTCATGTGCCATGAAGAAAATAAAGAGCTTTGTTCTGAGCAAAATTGCTGAAATGGCACCAAGCTTCTTTAACTAATAACAATTTCTGAGTTTGAAAGGTTAATAAAAAACATTAAGAAGTAGATTATTTAATATCACTGCATTATGTATTATGCAACATAGTTCAATAAGAAACCAGAAATCATGTGTTATGAATAAATGCTTGTTTTCATTCCCAGAGTAGATAAGGTTTGTACACAGAGAAATACAGGCATTTCTGTAGTCACAATTTTGAGATGGAATCACAAAGGGAAATCCTAATCATAGCTGGGTGCATGTTAAGACTATAATAATCAATTGTTACTTCTCAGACTGCAGTTGAAGGAATCACAAACCTGAAATGTTGTGATTTTAGTGGGCTCTGAGTTATGTTCAAAAAGCTACTGAGAGATCACTCAGAAATTAATAGAGTTTTACATCCCAAAGGCAGGGTGTAATATTTTGTGGAATGATTTTAGGCAGGCAAATTAAGGAGCTGATTTACTACTGTTTCATAAGGCACTGAAGGTCATATGTCACTGTTGCTAAAGCACTTAATATCAATCAAGTAGGAAAACTTCAAAAGCCCAAAATGTCATTACAATGCTAACTCCCATTGGAAAGCCATGGGGCTGAAGCCTTCTCATATCAATATTCCTTCACAGCCACCCTAATTCAGCTGAGAATGACTGTGCTGGCAAACAAATGTCTACATGCATAAAGACTAAGTGGAACACACATCCTAGTGCCATTGTTTGCTGATTCGTTACTGTTTCAAGAGAGAACGCATTCACAGTCATACTCCATATTCTGCTGAATTAGTCATTCATGAAACTTTTTAAAAAGCAGAGGAAGATATGGATTACGAAACAGGTTTATATAACATAAGATGACTTGACAACTGAAAAAGTGCATTTGTTATTTAATATATTTCTCTCTTACCTTATTTTGTCAAGAGAGACTTCAAGGCAACAAACAATGCACAACCTTCAATTTTAGGTTTCACAAGGTTTTCCGCTGACATGAAATCTAGTTGTGTCTGACTCTGGGGGTTGGTGCTCACTGGAGGCTTCTCCAGAGCTCCATCATGCTCAGTGATGATGTGACAGAGCTTTGAAGAGGGAAGGGGATTGTGCACCAACATGGCTGGGGTGTATGATCACACACACACTCTGCTGATGAGGTGGGGTTTCCCCCCCCCACACACACATGTGACCTCAACATGTGATACAAATTGGCATTTTTAATAGCAGTTGATTTTGGGCAGAGTGGAAGTACCCTGAGCCTCTAAAATAAGCAGCACATCAAAAAAATAACCAGAATCACCACTGGTTCAAAGTGATTGTTCTTCAACCAGGGCCACCTGCTTTGAAGATGTCATCTGATGCTGGGGAGATGATGGCATATGCTAAGCTACCATTACCACCTGTTCCCGTTATACCAAATGTCTTTCACCAAATTTGTTTTCAAAATCAAAAATGAAGTCACAAGGTCTGAGTGATTTAACTGCATGACATTCCTTGTCATCTAAGTAACCTTATTTACATATCCCATTTATTGAGAGGAAAATTACGTGGATGACTTGTTCTGTTCTGGCCATTCCAGAATGACATATTATTTATCCATTTTTGCTGTCTGAGAGAATATTCTCTGTATATTTTGGTATTGATATGCTGTGATTTGTGCTATGTCACCCTGGCATGACCAGAACAGAAAAAAGAGAGTCCACATATTTTTGCTCCCAATAAATGGGATTGCTTTAACTTACCCCACTTGTTTCAAGAAGTGAATGAGATCTGACAAAAGATGGTTTCACATGTGTTCATTGTTGAAGTGTCCATTTATTCCTACATTTTCACAGTATGCCAATCAAAATGTTGGAACCTTGTCATTGTTGATAGTAGTTTTCCCATGACAGTATTAATCAAAGAATTAAATGTACACTTGCCCTGTGTGGTTCCTTATTTCCTACAGCATCTGTTGAAATGCTAATTCTGTAGAGCAGTGTAAAGAGTAGGGATATGGAGGTTACTGTAAGATATTTCTTGAGTCTTTGTCCAATCCCCATTTTTTGCTCTAGAGAGATTGAATTCTAGACCTCATTTTCTGCATATCTTAATTTGCAGTGGTAAAATGGGTGTGGGACATGATACGCTTTGAGAAATTTAGAATTCTTTGCCAGAGATTTCTACTTCCTTATCCCACTACAGCTGTGTTTCTCAACCTGTGGGTCCCCAAGTGTTTTGGCCTACAACTCCCAGAAATCCCAGCCAGATTATCAGCTGTTAGGATTTCTGGGAGTTGAAGGCCAAAATGTCTGGGTAAGAACCAGATTAAGAACCACTGCACTACAGATTCCAGAATTTCATAGGATGCAGCTGTGTCAGTTAAAAGTACTCTGACTGTGTGGTGTAAAAAGACCTCAAAGACTGAGGCAAGAACTTCTAGCTTATTGCTGTTAATTCTTGCTCAAAGGAGCACCATTACGAACTGTGAATTTATCTTGCTGCTCAGTCGCATAGTCGTCTCCGACTCTTCGTGACCTCATGGACCAGTCCACGCCAGAGCTCCCTGTCCGCTGTCACCACCCCCAGTTCCTTCAAGGCCAAGCCAGTCACTTCAAGGACTTTATCTTGCCAGCATGCAAAGAACAGTTTGGACATGTGTTAGTCTCCTCTGTTGAGAAGTAAGCATTCTTTCTTTCATTCTACAAATTTGCTCAATCGGCAAATCCTCCCACCCTGCTCCCCCTTCTCTGGGCTGAGAATGTTGTTCCTAAAGAAGGGGTCTGAAACCATGGGGAGAGGGAAGCACTGCTATGTAAACCTCCCTACTCATACCTTTGTTATCTTTGTCAAGGACGGCACTCTTATAAATTTGCAATTTTAGCAGATAACAACTTTTGAATTTCTGCCACTATGACATCAATGGGATCTGATCATTTTCTCTTACCTAGACAAAACAAGATTCCATTAGTGAACCTTGATATATTAACAACTGATGTATAAACTGGCAAAATTAGGGGAGGGAAAGACACAGAAAATAAAAAAAAATGTCAAGATGTTGTATTTTTAAGTCTGCAGATCAACTAGCTCCCAAAATGGAGATTAATGTGGAAGAATTAAATACAAAGGTATTACTTTACATCAGGGGCCCTCAAACTTTTTAAGTGGTGGGCCTGTTCATGGTCCCTCAGACAATTGAGGGACTGGACTATGATGAAATAGTCCAAAATTAGGATGGTTGTTGTTTTGTGCCTTCAAGTTATTTCAGACTTAGGTCAACCCTAAGTCTAAAGTTTAGGACAGGGGCCAGGTAAATGACCTTGGAGGGCCGCATCCGGCCCATGGGCCTCAGTTTGGGGACCCCTACTTTACATCTTCTGCTATTCCTGGGATATCCTTTCTTTGCTGTTAAAATTGTTTTATTCCTGGTAGCATTGCGGAGGAAAACACACTGTATATGTATACAGAGAGAAGGGGGAGGGGAGCTTTTTTTCTGTTGGAGTTACTGAAATTAGTGTATATCTTACAATTGATGGTGTCTTAGAATTTAAGAAAGATGGTATTCCACACTGTGTGTAATTTAATAATAATTTGTCATCCACTGTAATTCTACCTTAGTGTTTTGAAATATATGTGTAATCATTGTTAGATTTATAACCCCAATTTTTATGTTGTGTGTTCTTTTTGCAGATATGTTTTGATTTTAACAGAGACAGGTTCTAATGCTATTTTAAGTATGCACAGCTGTTTTATAAATGAATGGAATCAAATGATTTTGAAAATGTGCTTTATTCCCAACAGGTATTATGGAAGAATAAAGACCTAGGAAATCCAGTTGCCTCCACTTTTATTAGAAATTGTCGTGGACATCTCCAGGCATTCCATGGCCATACACAAAACCCAGAAAATCTTTCTGCTTTAGAAACACAATATTAAAATGTTTATGTTTTAAATTTCACAAACTGTAACTCAAATTGACATTTACACTGTACCAGTATGCAGGAAAGTTGCTTTTGTGCAGACAATTTCATTTTCAGTGCAAAAACATGACCCTTTTTGTACAGAATAAGTCTAAACTACAATAAATCATTGAAAACTATCCTATTTTACTACTTTCTTGCAGAGAGGAGGAAAATTGAAAAATTATTCATTCTATTCAAAAATTTATATCCCTAATTCAGACCCGTGACAGTCCAAGATATGAGCAGGTAGAAATCTAGCTGCATAGTAGTAAGGTGAAGCTGTTGTACTTGACTCACTGGCTGCTAGTGGACAAAGTCCAAAATTCTTCTAAGCATTGGGTCTGGATTTCTCTTTTGTCCATAATAGATGCATTCTTCTAGATACCATGTATGCAGACAGACAGACAGACAGACAGACAAAGAAGATATAGATGTCTTCTCAGCTTCACCTTCACATTTAATCAGTTAAAACAGGGGTCCCTAAACTGAGGCCTGTGGGATGGATGAAGCCCCCCAAGCTCATTTATCTGGTCTCCACCCTGAACTTTAGACTTAAAGTCGTCCAAAGTCCTAAACACAACAACAACAACCTTAACTAATTTGATTATCTTATCAAGTCAAAAGCAGGTCCACATTTACTTTTGAAATACTGCTAAGTTTATGTTGGCTAAAATTGTTCTTCATTTTAAATATTGTAGTTCTTTCTTTTTTTCCCTCTCAATACAAATAAGATATATACAGTGTGCATAGGAATTCGTTCATGTTTTTTTCAAACTATTGCCTATTCCCCCAGTCAGAGGGACCATGAACCAGCCCTCAGCTTAAAAAGTTTGAGGACCTCTGAGTTAGAGCTTCCTTGTATTTCTCTCCAAACCTGTGGTCTCAATATAAAGGCAGTCCCCAAGTTATTAAGATATGTAGGTTTGTTCTTAAGTTGAATTGGTTTGCCAGTCAGAACAGAGACATTTTTAAGTGTAACTCCAGCTGTGTGTGTGTGTGTGTGTAGCTTTGGATATCATAGGGAAGGGTGAACACCCCTGTGGTGTTTGCTTTGCTGCTTGTGCCTATTCAGAAGATTACACTTCCTTTTCTGTCCTTGTGACAATTGGATTTTGACGTTGTGGAAACAAGGATTGGTGATAAAGCCTCAGTGGAGACATCTTTTCCTCATGATAACTCTTTCAGGGCTGAATTTCCCTTTCTGGGGGTAGATTTCTCTCCCTTCCTGTTGTCTCACCACCATTCTTAACTGGGAGTCATTTGTAAATCTGATGTTTGTAATTGCCTGGAAAACATAATGTCCATGGTATGCATTTTTGCCTAGAAGTAAGTTCCAATGAATTTACTTTTAAAGTAATGTGAACAGGATTGTATGCTAAGCCAATGTGACTTGAGCCCAAATATGAATAGTTTGGTTTCAGATTTTCTCTTCTAGGAAACAGAGTGTATATGTTGAGACTCCTTTTTACAATGCTATGGCAATTAGCTTATTTTTTCCCTTCAACAGTTGAAAAACCATCTGAAAATTAATCTTCATATCTTCACACAGCCAATTCAATACTTCTTCTTATTTACTGAGAACAGTTCTCCAGAATAATAGCAAACCATAGCTATGGCTAAACAGTCAAATTGTGTTTCAGTTGCAGGATGACCTACATGGAGAGGGAATCGCGATTAATCATTACCAAATTTGCCAGGAGTTCCAAAAAGCTGCAAGAGACATCGTGACCTCTATGATGAAGAATCACTTACTGTCACAAGCAACTCTTGGTTCTCAAGGCATGTGACATAAGGACATCACAACACTCTTCCCAAATTGTGATTAATCCTACCTTCCATTTCTGCTCTAAGCAATTCTTTTATCTCCCCCCCGCCAACCATCTTCTCTTCTCCTATATTTTACAAAGTGTGTCCAATACCACAAAATGTGATAGTTAGGCTGAAAGGAGCATAGCGTATTATGCTATTGCTTGAGAACAAATATAACACAGCCAACACTAGCACTACTTATTTGTGGCATTGCTACCACAGGTCAAAACTATGGTAGCAATGAAACAGCCGCAGGAAACTGGAATGCACTGGGGCCAAGAGGGACAGAAAGAAGCAATTAGAATGGTTTTAAAAATTATAGAATACCATCAGCTTTTTTTGAACCACCATATTTAGACATAATGTTGACCTTAAGCAGGGCAAGCATGTCTTTACATTTGGGTAATAAAATGTTCACATTATATAAAGATTATCAAAGATACCCACAAATCCGTCGTCTTCATGCTCTGGTGAATACGTTGATGTTTCACTGAAAACATTCCTGTTGCCAAGGTATGTAAGAAACTAGATAGATGCCTATTTGTGAGAGTTGTTTTTACTTATACGCTGGGAGCCAAATACTTGAACAGGCTAATATTTCAAAGGAGACAGAAGCTATCTGAGAAATGAGGAAGAGTCCCTTTTTTACAGAGTGAATTTCTGTAAAAGGTGTATTTGAAATGCTTTTGCTCTGAATGCTTTGCATGTGTGTGTTCAAAACAAAAAAAAATGAAGGTTATTTGAACAATTTAATAATCCTTGTGTCTGAAAACGATAAGGGTACAAAACCTAAAGATAAAACCACAGGCAACCAAATCATGAATCAAGAAGGTGCAGAACGCATGAAGAGAGTGCCTTTTATTATCACTAATGCTTAATCTGAGGGAACATTTGTACTGTAGAATGCACCCTCAGATCAATTTTACTGCCATGGATCAATACTATAGAATCGTAAGAGATATAGATCTGCAAGGTTTCGAGTCTTTTGGGGGAAGGGGGCAAGGAGTGCCGATGCCTTACCAAACTATAACATCCAGGGTTCCATAGTATTGAGCTATGCCAGTCAAACTGGTGTCAAACTGAATCATTCTACAGTGTAAATATGCCCAGGGTTACCAGGTGATATAACAGAGCGACTAAGGGTCTGTATAACCTCTACCACCCTGTGCATGTGAAATAAAAGAAAAATAAAAAAAAATAAGCTCTAGGTACATTATAGACTTCAATGCTGGTATTGTCTAGCTTCAACCTTATGCCAAACATTAATCATTTCAGTTTTCTTCCCTTCTCCACAAAAAGATGCATATTTCACATGTCTAATCAGAGCACTGGACTTTATTTTCCATCACAGAGCCTCCCACCATCAATTCCAAGTAAGGTTACTGTCAGTCTTGACAATTCTTGATGATTTATCTCCCACTGTTAACCAGCTCCTTCTGTTGGAGGTCAAAGAACACCCCATGAGAAGAATGGCTTCTTCTTCAGCTTTCACCAAATCCATGATTTTGTGCCCTAGAATCTCCACCCTGGAGGATGTGCTTTGACAAAACAGTTTCTAAAAACTTCTCTCAGGGACATAACATTTTTTTTTCTGAGGAAGGTCAGCTCACCAATTTCCTAGCTGAAGAAAAAAAAACATTTAGATGGAAGAAAGGTTATTCAACTAGCCAACTTTCCATACTAAATATATGGCATCCTTAGAATTTAACATGGTTAAAAAGGAACAAAAAAGAGAAGTGGGATGAGGTCAAAGCCAATTTCCTTGTTAAAAATGTAAAACGTCTGAATCTGGATCTCTGAAGACACAAATTTAAATTCATATGGCCATACAAATGGTAACTTGAAGGACTACATTTGCTAGTAATAGTCTTCTTTGAGCAGATTGGATATGAGGCATCTTGGTTTCATGCAACATTGATACTGGAAAGGAGTGATCAATGCCCTACTAAAGCAAATACTGAAAATGAGGTGATTTAAAAAGAAATAATGGAGAACAGCTGAGGCTAATAGAAACATGAGGCTAATGCAACTAGCTGTACATTCCTACTCTACTGAAAATATAGGTTGTATCCAGACTCTAAACTGGAGCGGAAGGTAAGACATTTAGATAAGGTAGAGAGAAGAGTTGACTCCCCTCATCATGCACACTCCTTTAGATCAGTCTTCCTCTCCTCACACCCTTCAACACGTGTTACAAGGCAGACACATAAACTATCAACGTTGCTGCCACAGCTATGTCTCTTTGGCCTTCAGGCCTCCCTACAAAATCATCTAGCCTTCTAATCTCACTTAAGGTGATTAATGTTTCTTGCCTGGCAAATACCTTGCCAGTTCTGCATCTCTGCCTTTTAACAGCACACTGCAGGCAGAAATTCCAACATCTGGGCTTTTTTGTGGCAGAGATAAAGGAGGAAAAGTTGGTCTGCTTAATTTCTGCTTTATCAAGCCACTGTTTAAAATGTAGACACTATCCTACATTTGTAGGTGGACAGGTACTATTGCCTGGCTTGTTTCAGGGTGGGATTAATATGCTTTCCTGTGAGATTGGAGGGGAGGGGGGCGAGTTCAAAAATGGCATTCTCAGAAAGTCCTATCAGCATACCAGTAAGATTTTCTGTTTCAAGGTAAATTGGGACCATGGAACATTAAAGCAACAACAAGGACAACAGTATCAGTATAGGTTTTTAAGGTGGATTATGTCTCAAATATTTGGTGAAACGATCAGTTCTCAAGCCAAACGGAAGTGCTTTGATTGGGATAAACAACTATGTTCCTCATCCAGAAGGCTACTTAATTATAAGTGTACTCAAAGAAGTACACCTATAATTAAGTAGCCTTCTGAATGACGAACACCAAAGGAGACCCTAGAGCTGTGGTTCTCAACCTGTGGGTCCCCAGATGTTTGACCTTCAACTCCCAGATATCCTAACAGCTCGTAAACTGTTTGGGATTTCTGGGAGTTGTAGGCCAAAACACCTGGGAACTCACAGGTTGAGAACCGCTGTCCTAGAGAGCAGGTTAGATCAGATTCTCATGCATCTGCAATATACTTTGAGATCATCCCTACACAATGCGTGGAAAACTGAAAGTAAGTAAACAGAATATTCTATTAAAACTAACATTTTGCTCACCACTACAACATAAATATCAAAACCGACAAGTATTCATTCTAGTTTGCAGATGGAAAATGGATATGACACTCAAATACTCATTAAAACTGCTATCAACAGACACAACTGCAATAGCCAGGCACGTGCAGGAAGCTCTTTGGCCAGCAGAGAGTGACAACACAGGATTAGCCACCCATTTCCCCTGATGACAGTGTCCTTTTCAAAAGATGATTGGTCCAAACAGACCCACACCAGCTGTCCAGACTGCCAGAAAGCCCCAGGATATGCCAGAGTTTCCTGTAAAGTTGGATTTATCCCCAACTTTGCTCAAAGCTGAGCAAAGGCAGAAAGCCTGGGATGCTATGTGTTGTGTAGGTAGCCAGCACTGGAGTCCAGGGTTGAAAAGAGGAGGAGGAGGAGGAGGGGGGGAAGAGGAAGTAGTAGTAGTAGTAGTAGTAGTAGTTGTTGTTGTTGTTGTTACACTAGTCATTGAGTTGCCCATGGCCTGCAAGGATATCTTATGGTCTACAGAAGCACATTGCCCCGATACTAGAATTGACCTGACAACTAGAGCTGTTGTAAAACAAACCTGGGTTTAAATTAAATAAATATCACTTTGAAAGGGAGTCTTCTTTGTCTGAAAGAGTTAGAAATAATTTTGAGGGCGTAATGTGTACATGGTTTTCAAGCAGTAGTCTTTGACTAGTGAAGAGTGCAGTTAAGAGTCAGTCTGACATCTGGAACAAATGGCTACTGGGATCCATTTCAAACACTAGGTACAGAGGGGTCTATCAAAAATGATGCCAAAGGGATTTAGTGCAGCAATCAGGAGGTGAACCGTAACTGTTACTGAAAGTGATGCAGGTCTGTTTACACAAAGGAGAAAGTACCACTTACCATGTTTATGCTGAAACCAAGGAAAGAGATGTACTATCAATAACGCATTTTGATTTACCGAAAGTTCAAGACAGGTCAGTGTGTCATAAACAATAACCTCAGGTGGAGATTAATCTTCCACTGGAGCTAGTGTTTACTTTAAGCCATTTGCAATACAACTTCTGTCAGCACCACACAAACTGATATGGATGGATAGCAGCTCACTGTCAACACTGACACCTTTCAAAAGAGCATCCAGACACATAGTGTTAATTTTATTAAATGATTTTATGATTACATTTTCTTTACTTGAATTTCAATAATGGTTTGAATAAAGTGCTGAAGGACAGGGAGGGTCTCTTCTCCCTAAGAAATAGTACACAGTGCAAGATTGTTTAATATAGTCATTCTGAAACAGTGGGACCTGCCCTTGCTCTGCCAGGCAAGTCAGGATTTTCAGGATGAGGAATGAACTATAATTCTGACCATTTATATGCAGCTAATTTCATTTGACATACAGGGTTTATTATTTTTCCGTTGTCTTCTTCTATCTCTGAAATATGCTGTAGTCGTTGGTTGTAAATGGTGCCAATGGGCACCTTTCTAAAGTTGCCCTGTCAAATCCATCACTTCCCAGCATGCAAAAAACCTGCAACTTTTTCCAAAACTCCACTTCCTCTAATTTACACTCCTCTGGGACAGGCTGCTTTGAAGAGGAGTCATAAACTGTAAAAGGCTGAGAAAAACCATCCAAAAACACTGTTCAGGAAAAGCATATTGTTATCCAGGTTGTCCGGTTCTGAATGTCTGGCTGGCATTGAAAATATATTTTCACCTCTGCAAAACCATGCAACCCGCACGCATCCATGACACAAACAGGAGAGAGATGATCACTGGTACTTAATAAAAGACACCATTTATTTTCAAAACTGGCTTGTTGCATTAATAGAATTTTTCTTTTTGTTGTTGTTCCCAGACATAGTAATCTCACTTTCTTTGGTTACTACTTTCTGTTGACAGAAGAACCAGTTCTCTCTGGGAAGAAGATACAAAAAAGAAAAATACTATAAAGCTTTGGATGCATGAGGCTATTTTCCAGAGCACTGCTGGAGACTTTCTTCCTGTTTTGGTGTTAATAGAGGAGCAGATCATGAGCACCCAAAGCTGAGATCTGACACAAAGGATAGAAAAGCCTGGGCTCAGGGCTGGACAAAATCCTCGGGTGACATTTTAATCCATGTTTGGTGAGTGACAGAAAACTAATGTTTTCCATTTAGAGGCAGTGACCAGAAGGAAGAATTTAGCCAAGAGACCAACCATAGTTTCTAAATGAGCTGTCAAAGTTTGGGAAATAGTACAAATATTTCTTTATTTCTCTTCTGGCCCTGATTAAAATATTGTGTGGTTAAAAGGAAACATAGTACAAATTTTTGTGAAACTAGGGGAGGTTGGGTTAGGCAATGATGGAATACATATTCAGCCCTATGAATTAAGACAGTCAGGCTAGGAGCATTCTAGGTCCCAAATCTTTGGGAATGGCTCCTGGTGATGTTATTAAATAAACTTTCCCCAACATCTGTTTCATAACCATACATAATATGTCTGTGGTTAGAATCACAGAACTGGAAGAGGCCATCCGGCCCTATCCCAATTTCTCATGTATGGAATACAAAAAAAAGCACCCCAACACATGGTCAACTAGCCTTTGCTTTAAAAACTTCAGAAGAAAACCATCACACTCCATATTCCACTGTTGAACTGTAGCGTCAAGAAATATATTTAGGTGAAAATTTTTTCTTGTTGTTTGAATCCATTGCTCCACATCCTAGTTTCTGAAGCAGCAAAACAGCTGGCTTCATCATCAGTATGACATTTTTTCAAATAGTTATACAAGGCTCTCATTTTACTTCTCAATCTTCTTTTTTCCAGACTAAACATACCCAGCTCCCTAAGTCACTTCTCATGGGGCTTGGCTTCCAGACTTTTGATCCTTTTGGTTGTTCTTTCCTAGACACATTCTAGCTTGTTGATATCCTTCTTGACTTTTGGTGCCCAGACCAGACACAATATTCCAGGTGAGGTCAAGAGTCATTTACCAGGAACATCCAATTACCCAAGTGCTAGCTAATTAGTCTTTTTGGAAAGAAATGTGTGCAATGTACAATCCGCTATGCATATATTTTGCATTACCTCCAAAGAACTCAAGGTGGTCTACATAGTTTCCCCCCTTTTATCTTTACAACTGTGAGGTTCATCAGGCAAGGAGAGAATAACTGAATTATATTTGCATAGAACTGCATTGGTTGTTTTGATCACTGTATCACATTATTGACACAGGCTTATGGTCTAGTAAGATCCCTAGATTCACTTCACATATACGGCATTCAAGCTAGGTATCCTATATTTGTACATTTCAGTTTTTTTGCCTAAAGGCAGTACCTTGCATTTTGTTGTTTATTCATTCAGTCACTTCCGACCAGAGGCAGCCCTAGGTTTTTTCGCTATGTAAGCAAACCTAGGGCCGCCCCCCCCCCCCGAAATTACGCCCCCCCCCCCCCCAACATACTGGCTGTGGTGGTGGCATGCTCTCCAGCCGCGGAACTACGAAGGCCTCCAGGAAGGCCTTGCTTTCTTGTGAGATTCCGTGAGATCTCACAGAAATCTCGTGATATTTTGCAAAATCTCGCGAGAAGAGCGAGGACTTCCTCGTTCTGCGGTGAGCGACCCAATGGTCGCCGCTGCTGCTGCCTAGAGAGCACCCCCCAAGGGCTGCGCCCCAAGCGAAGGCTTCAACAGCCTCAATGATTTACCAGCTCTGCTTCCAACCCTTTGTGATCTCATGGACCAGCCCATGCCAGAGCTCAAAGTTGGCTGTGGCCACCCCTAGCTCCTTCAAGGTCAAGCCAGTCACTTCAAGGATACCATCCATCCATCTTATCCTTGGTCAGCCCCTCTTCCCTTTTCTTTCCATTGTCCCCAGCATCATTGTCTTCTCCAAGCTTTCCTGTCTTCTCATTATGTGGCCAAAGTACTTCATCTTTGCCTCTAATTTCCTTCCCTTCAGTGAGCAGCTGGGCATTATTTCCTGGAGTATGGACTGGTTGGATCTTCTTGCGCTCCAAGGCACTCTCAAGATTTTCCTCCAGCACCCCAATTCAAAATCATCTATCTTCCTTCACTCAAACTTCCTTATGGTCCAGCTCTCGCATCCATAGATTACTATGGGGAATACCATTATTTTAACTATGTAGACCTTCATTGCCAATGTGATGTCTCTACTTAGTATTGCATTTATTCCTGTTGAAAATATTTTTGTTAGTTTTCACCCAATTCTCTATTGTGTTAAGGTAATTTTGAATGCTGATCCTATTCTCTGAGGATATTCTGTACCACTACACTATTTGATAAGACCTGCAAATTTGATCTTTATTCCATCATCCAACTTATTTATGAAAATGTTGAATAATATAAAGTCCAGAACAGAGCTTCCATTCATTTCTCTCAATGGTGAAAAGGAACAATTGCTGAATATTCTTAGGGTTCAGTTGGTCAACCAGTTAGAAATCCACCTAACAATTGCATTCTCCTGCTCACATTTTACTAGCTTATCTAAAAGAATATTATAAGGGAGCAAATCAAAGCCTTACTGAATTCAAGGAACATTATATCTACACAATTCCTCTGATATAACATGCTCAAACAGTTATTTCAAATAGAGAATGTAAGAGTGAAGATTAGTTTAGAACAACTTGTTTTTGAGAAATGTATGCTGGCTCTCAGTAATCACAGCATTCCTTTCTAATTGTGCATTGACTGAGCCTTTAAGGATCTGCTCTAGAACCTTATCTGTTGTGATTGTCAAACTGTTGGGTGAGTACGTAGCTTGGGTTCTAATTTTTTTTCTTTTTTTGAAGATGGAGACAACATTCACCCTTCTCTAGTCTATTAAAACATTTCCTGGTCTCCAAAAGTTCTCAAAAATTATTGACAGTAGTTCAGAGACTATACCTGGAAGTCCCTTTAGTATAATAGCATGCAGCTAAATAGGCCCTCGAAACATGAATAGCATTCCTGTACTACCTCTCTACTTTTTTTGGATTACAGTTCCTATAGCATCACTTATTCTTTTTACCAGTTTGGGCACAATTTTTCTTTCCGGAGAAGACCAAGGTAAAACAATTGTTCAGCCTTATCCGTGTCCCCTTTCAATATTTCACCATTATATTCATAAAGTGGTTCTTACTATTTCTGTGTCCATATTTTTGCTTCTAACATATCCACCCTTTTTTTGAAAAAAAATGGTTGCAACTTCTTTTGCAATCCTAAATGACTTAGGCACTTTAGCTTTTCTGATTTTATTGATTCAAGCACTGGCTATTCTGTGTATTCCTGTTTTGTGACCCCTCCCCCTTCCTTTTCTTACATGAATCTTTTACATCTCAGCACATTCAAAGGTTTTATATACATCCACCTTGGTTTCTTTAAATACATTTTATTTTTTGTTCATGTTTGCAACTATAAATTCAATACCTCACCTTTAGGAAATTCCTATCCAGTTTCTTTGAGCATTTCTGAACATGGGCTTTCACTCAGTATTTTCCCTAAACTTGTAGAAATCAGATTTTGTTTTAAAGTCCAAAGTTCACATTTGGTTTTCCTTTTCTTGGTCGCTCCCACCCAAGAATTCTGCTGCTTCCCCCTTGTTGTCCCAATCTTATCTGTTGATCAGAATCAAGTTCAGGATAGTCAAACCCCTTGCTGCCTCCTCCACTTTCCAGGACAATGTAATCTTTGCTTTAAGTCATGTCTTTATTTACTGGAGTACACACTCCTCTTGTCCTTTCCTGTTCGATTTATAATATTACAATAGAATAGATTATACCATTGTAATACTACATTCAAATCTTAAGCCTCACCCTTCTCCTGCCTTATGTTTTCATGATGGCTGTTAAGTTATACTCACTATCTTGTGTTAAGAATGCAAGTTCACCTTGTTTAATTCCCATACACTGTGCATTAATGTCAAGATGTCTGATGATGCATGCCTATGCAGTTGTTTCCACATTCTTTTCCATCAACTGATGGGTTCTTGTGCTATCACATCAGTTTCATCTGTGCCATTGAGGCTATTATCCCCAGTAGTTGGTGTTTTACTATTATCTCATGTACCGCTTCCTTTCTTTGCATAACTCAATTTCAGGTTGATCACATATAGTCCAGCTGATTCCTTGGCTATCTGATCTTCACTAGATTAATGGTTAGGGTTCAGTCCTAGAGGACTTCTTGAAGTACTTCAACAAAATCTAGAGGATTTTCACTCATTTTAAGGACTAACCTGATTTAGGTAAAGGTAAAGGTTTCCTCTGACATTAAGTCCAGTCGTGACTGACTCTGGGGGTTGGTGCTCATCTCCATTTCTAAGCTGAAGAGCTTGCATTGTCCATAGACCCCTCCAAGGTCATGTGGCCGGCATGACTGCATGGAGCACCATTACCTTCCCGTCGGAGCGGTACCTATTGATATACTCACATTTGCATGTTTTCGTACTGCTAGGTTGGCAGGAGCTGGGGCTAACTGCGGGCGCTTATCCCACTCCCAGGATTTGAACCTGGGACCTTTTGGTCCCCAAGTTCAGCAGCTCAGCGCTTTAACAAACTGTGCCACCAGGGGCCCCTCAACCTGATTTAAATATGATGAAATGTTTAACACTCTTCCTGTCATTCCCACCTCACCACCACCCAGAACTTCTAATCAAACAAGGAATGATCATCACCGTTTAAGAAAATAAGGAGGGAGTTCCATTGCCAGGGACCAATCAGAGAAAATCCAGAATTTAGTGACTTATGGAGCATAATATACCAAGCAATGCAAAATGGAGATTTGACCTTACTGATCACAACAAAGGAATGGCCATTATAATGAAGAGCTGGCTGAAAATTAAAGTATATAGCTTAATTACATTATCTAGCATGTCCTTTGTGTGGTAGGTTGAATCTTTTCCTTCTGTTTTGCAGGTGGGGAAACAATAAACTAGCCCCAGAAAAGAGGACATGATATCTGGGAATGGCAAAATACGAAGCAGCAGGGCTCTTGCTCTGATGTTGTCAGGGTAGGATTGCCTAGCGTATGCTCTATTTCTTCATCTGGCTCTGACTGGAGCCCTCCTCCCTCTTCTTTCATAGAATACATGATATTGGGCAGAAGGGCATCTGAAGACCTTGCCAGTAGGAGCTGGGAAGGTGGGCAGGGTTAGGAAAAACCAGTATTGAAATGTTGCTTAAAGCAATATTTGTTTTTCATTCTGCTCTGTGCCTTTCTCTTCCTGATCCCTGGTCTGAACTCCTGTTCGTGACCCAGACTATTTTACAAGCTCACCTATTGCTTCAGGCCTCAGCATTTCAAATGTTAATTACTTGACACTTGACCTTGGACAGTTCTTTGCAGTTTCCTTGTTCAGATCTCCTAGTAATTACTTGGTATCCCTAGACCCCTCTCATTTGGCTCGGTCTGGATGAGGTCACACTGCCAAAAGCTGATCTGAAGTCAGATGCAGCCAATGTTGTGAATGCAGATCATGACCCCAGCTAGATTTATGCAGTGTGCTGATAGTAGTAGATATATTTCGGACAAGGCAGTTGCCTCTACAGTTACTCATGGGCTGGCAGAACAGTGGTTTCAAATGTTCTGCTAAGGGTTTGTGAAACAGTGATTGTGCTCCTGATAGCCCTGTAATTATTAACACATCCCCATATTCTGTGTTAACCTATACTCAAGTACAGGATGTCCCAGGAGCAGAAATCAGGAGTAGCCAAAGGGGTGTGTGGTTTCCTTCCCCTTCTCTCCAAAAAGGGTCTAGGAAATTCTTGATCTATTTTAGTGTAATAAATTTGGTTTTGTTCTTCTCCTAATGACCACCTTTCTCTGTATCCTCACATTCATGTATTAGAAAACATATGAAATCTTACAAGCACTGAGCAGAGATTAAAAGACAAGACATTGCTCAATAATGCACATTCTTACACAATACAAAAGGGGAAAAGTATAGAGGAGGTAAGATGAAAGAAGGAAATGAATCAACAGAATCTTCATTTGATAGATCTTTCACTTTTTTTGCACTTAAAACCCTTTACAATCTTGGCTGTCCTTTGTCTGCATCTTTTTCATAATACATATGTCCTGCCATCAGTAAAGAGATAATCAGCAGTAGGAAGGAATCTTCCTTAGGTATTAGAGTAATATTAGCTTCTCCATGTTTCAGGTATGCATCCTGTTTTAAGTATGAAATGCATTGTTTGTTAGAGGGGCAGCCAAAGTTCATCTTCAAAATGTGTATAAGATGTTGCTGATAATCCATCTGTTCCTGGTGCTTTCCCATTTATTATTTTTATAGCCTTAGATTTTTCTTTCGCTGTTATAAGCCCGTTGATCATTTGTTTTTGTGTTTCATTTACTTTTGGCAATTTTCACTGAATTAAATAATTCTCAATGTCTTCTAGAGATATGTGGTCAGCCTTATATAAATTACTGTAATAATGTTTAAAAGCCTGTTGGATATTGATGTCATCCATTAATATTTTATCCTCATGTTATATCTTAACAATTACATTCTTTTGCCTTTCTTTCCTCAATTTAGATACTAAACATTTTCCTGGTTTGTTAACTGATTCAAAGTATTTTTGTTTTGCACTCTTCATTTTAGTTCCCAATTCATTAACTAGTAACATAGATAATTGCTTTTGTAGGAGTTTTATCTGGATTAGAATATTTGAGAATTTTTCTTTAACTCCTCTTCTTTATTTTTAATTTCGCCTGAAATTATCTGAATTTTTTTCTGTCTATTCTTTCTCGTTTCTGTGTTGTATTTTTAAAAGTATCCTCTAATACTGTGGTTCTCAACCTGGGGTCTCCAGATGTTTTTGGCCTTCAATTCTCAGAAATCCTAACAATTTAAACTGGCTGGGATTTCTGAGAGTTGTAGGCCAAAACATCTGGGGACCACAGGTTGAGAACCACTGTTCTAATATAAGCTTTACTGGCACCTTTCCCCCACTTCTTATGCCTTACTGTAAGAAGATGAAGAGTTGAAGAAAAGAGAACCCATTTCCTATGTCTCCCTATCTAATATGTGCCCAAGAACATACACTTGCTTGTATAATTCATTAAAAACTCCAGTCTTAAATTGGATGCATGCATCTTCAAATGCGTATCTGAGACTTTGGAGTCCCTGTTTGGAGGCTTCAATTTTCCTACCAAGCCGAAGCAATGCCATCTAGTGCAATGCCTTTAACATTTTATCTTCATTTGCAAATGTTTGCCTTTTGTTGTTGGTGTTTTTGTTTTTTACTGCAAGTCAAAGTGATAGGATTCTTATTTTGAAAATGAAATTTTTTTTGCAGCTCAAAGGCCAGGAGAAAGGTTCAAATCCAGATGACACCAGAGGCGGCCGGTGATGCTGGAAACCCACAGACACTAATTTATACCCTAATGCAATAAGGGTGGTTGCTATGGAAACAGACAGGGGTGGGGGTGTGGGGTGGGATGACTAACGGACTCCAGCACTACTGTTAGATTTTTGTGCCAATTGTTAGAATGAAGGAGATGATTCCAGTCCTGTTATCAATGGTTTCCTCCACATTCTGACCAAATGACAGTTTATGAAGAAGAAAGGAGTTACTAGCCACATGTTTTCTACAATAATACAGCACGCAAACTAATTTGGAGTGCAAAATAGGGGGAAGCAATGAGCAATGATGCTGAAAACTTAAATTTCATGTGGCAGCAGCTCTATTATTAAGCTCTTTCCTTTGACTCTTCCATTACATTGTATAGCACACAATGCAGTTCCTGGACTCTATCGCTACAAGCTGGAGAATGCTTGACCTGCTGGGCTCCCAGCCATTCTCCAGCAGCCAGTCTTTGCAGCACTGCTATCAAAGGGTAGCTGTTAACTTTCTTCACAGGCCCTCAGATGTGGCACCACATCCCATGGCAATACTCTGCCACATTCAATGTGCGTGTGTGTGACTTGCAAGCCACACAACCACATGTGGTTGTGTCACACCCAGGCTCTGCTTGCTCTCTGCTAAGCAAAATAATAATTATATCCTGATTTTGTAAAATGAAATGTTTCCCTTTTAGACAATCCCTTCCTTTTACCACTGTCACTACATCGTGATTCTTTGCAGCAGCAGAGTCCCATACACATGCCTGCTGAAAAATCTAGGTATTTCTAAAAAAATCCAGTTCTTTTTAGGAGCCAACCCAGGATTTTATCAAGCATGTTTGTTTTATATAATTTTATTTGTTTTATGACTTGCTTTATTGTTGATTGGTTTGTGTTATTGTTGTGTTTTATATTGTCTGTTTTGCCTGGGCTTGGCCCCATGTAAGCCTCCCCGAGTCCCCTTGGGGAGATGGGGCAGGGTATAAAAATAAAATTATTATATTATTATTATATTTACCTTAACTGTTACTGAAACTGTACTAAGGGGAATAAAACAATTGTTATCCAAATGTGTCTTTCCATCAATTTTTTTGTACTAGGAGTGACTTGACAGACTGCAAGTCACTTCTGGTGTGAGAGAATTGGCTGTCTGCAAGGACTTTGCCCAGGGGACGACCGGATGTTTTGATGTTTTTATCATCCTTTCTCTCGTGTCCCCACATGGGGAGCTATAGCTGACAGAGGGAGCTCACTTGCTCTCCCCAGATTTGAACCGCCAATCTGTCAGTCAGCAGTCCTGCCGGCACAAGGATGTAACTCATTGCGCCACTGGGGGCTCCCTTTTCATTAATAAAAGGCTCTCTAATCAAGCAAGTTTAAAGGGATGGGTGGGTTTTTGTGCTTTTGCATCCCATCTGCAGCCAAGTGCACACAGATTTATTCCAGTTTTGAAACTGTGTAAGAGCTGGCATTGCAGAACTCGGAAGGAGGAAGAATTGCCAAAAATGTTTTCCTGCAGAATTTTTTACTACATCAAAGAGCCTTTCAGAGGAACACCAACTGGATAACAAACATGGAAGTAACAGATTGCTCTGTTTTTTCAGAAGTAATTCCCTTCTGATAAAGACCCAAATTCTTGGATTTCTGCACAGCACATTTCTTGATACCAGTGCAACTTCTGCATAAGTGTATAATGATTTATCCTGCACACGTTCACATTCCAAAAGGTCATTAGAATTACAGCCACATTTCAAAAAACCGTATCCACAATATGGATTGGCATCAATTTTTATTCTTTATCATGCAAGGTGCACATTATCTACATTTAAAAATGTTTTAGGGAATAATAGGACAAAATGTGAAAGTCCAGAAAGAAGAATAGGGAGACCACCTGGTGGGACAGGTGCTTCTGCCAATGTCAGTATGGCATGATCAGGAAGATGGGGAACTCTATAGCCAGTTAGGAGAAACTGTGGTGGTAAGGTAAGATACATACAACCCCTGTACTGGAGATGCACTTTCCAGCTATATGAACAATGCTTCCAGATTTGGCATAAATTTGTGCTAATCCAAGATTAGCATAAGGGCATATTTACAATGAGCTAAATTAGCCAGTGTAGATTAGTTTACTGACCTCATCAAACGGGGCCTTTTTAGGGTCCTAGGGCGTTTCCCTGCCAGTTCAGCCACTGATGGACATGCTGCACATCTCACAATGTCACTCAAGTTCCCGCGGAGACTCCACACACAACTGGAGTGAAAGCGTCATACGACACTTCCCTTGCAACATGGGAAGCCTTCTGTGTTGTGCTGGCTCTGATGGAGCCATCACGGATCTTCACCGCTTTAGCAATGCTTCCCCTGTGTGATCCCATGGGTAACCTTGGACAAGTCTTACTCTCCCAGTCTCTGAAGAAAGCAAACCCCCCGAACAAGAAAACTACAGATTTGCCTTAGGGTCACCATAAGTCAGAAATTACTAGAAGGCAAGTAAAGAGAACAATAATCAGATGATACTTAACAATTCATTCTGAGAGGGAGATGTAATGTGGGTCTCGATTTCTAAAAACACGAGGCTGCCCGCTGCTCTAAGATCTTCTTGTGTGGGGCAAAACACAAGACTCTCAAGTCTGCATAGGAAAGAAAGATAGAAAAATAAGACAGTCCTATATAAGCCAAGCTTCAGATTATCTTTTAAACAGACAACTTGATAAAGTAAATTGAGGTCAATTTTTGAGTATTACCTAGTGATCGCCCATTTTGGGAGAAATGTGTGGTATGCATTAAAAGAATGAATAAAGACAATGGAACACTCTGCAAAATTCTTCCTTTTCTTCAGCTGTGGATGGTAGAAAATCCTCTGCTTATAGAATAATTGCTAAAGATCTTAGGTATAAAGTTTATATAAAAGACCTGCTTTTCAAAAATGCACCTAGAGTAGCTATGCAAACAAAACTATAGAATGAAGACAAATGACTACAAAATGCAAAACTGTACAGTGTTTGAACTATAGGTCATGGAGAGAAGAATTAGGTGGGGCTTCAGAAGAATGTATTCTAAGGAGGGTCTGAATTCCTGGCTCTTTTGTGGTTCTTTCATTCTCAAATTGAATGAAGTTGTCGTCCTTTGAAACTAGATGCAAGAATGCAACAGTTGGCTGCAGATGGCATTGTCAGAACACAGGACATAAATTAAGGCTCTTTAGAGGGCCTACTGTCTGGAGCCAGATGCTTTTGTTTAAATATTAGTGTCATCTTTTCCTTTAGTAGTGTTTAAATCACACTGCTTTGAAGATTAGAGGGAATATATACAATATATGACTTACCATATCTAGAAAATGTTTGCTCCCACCCTCTCACTAGATTCTCAGTCAAATTCCAACATTTATTTGTTTGATTATATATTTGCTTAAACATATAATAACATGTTTTGCTTCAGCATATAAATGTGTGGGGGCTTATTGTATAAACACTGGGTTATAAAAATGAAATGTTATCTTAAAAGAGGTATCTCATGTAGAAATGCTGAATGAGTTGTGATCAAGCTGTATGAAAGACTGCCTATCTTTCTTACTGATTTTATCATATGCCATCTTTATTGCAAACTGTCTTCATAGATGATAGATGATCAATGGTATGATGCTCAGCTACAAAAAGTGGTAATGGAACCAAGCATTTATTGTTTACATTTTACTTCATCAGACAGGCTACTTGGTCCGTTGTACACCACTTGTTCTCCCCTTTTCAGAATGGAGTCCATTACATGACGCACATGTACTTCCGTCCAGGCTCTATCCAGAAAGGGAAGAGCAAGCAGTATATGCCACCACCGCAGCAACACGGGAACCTTCCTGGGTTGCCTTACCAGCAATAGGTGAAAGCCAGGTGGTGACACTTCCTCCCATGGGATAGGGGCAAAGGCAAGTCGCACAATGCAGGGCGTGGAATGACGGGTTCTCCATGCTCTCCACCAAAAGCCCATGGATTCGCCATGATATGAGGTGAATCCATGGGGCCTTTGTCATGAGGTCTGTTGTGTGTTTCAAGTCATATCAGAGTTATGGTGACCTATGCCACCATAACTGTCACAGGATTTCATACACTTATGATCAGATTAACTGGCCACAGTGAACAGAAAAGACTGCTGAAGATGTCGTCAGTGACCTTAGCAATGACTATTGCTTGCTGTTCAATCACTTGGCACCCGTACTCTGTAGCCCTGGCCACTGCTTCTTTACCCTGCCAAAAGCAAGAGCTGCCAAATGAAGTACAGTAGAGTCTCAGTTATCCAAGCTAAATGGGCCGGCAGAAGCTTGGATAAGCGAATATCTTGGATAATAAGGAGAAATTAAGTAAAAGCCTATTAAACATCAAATTACATTATGATTTTACAAATTAGGCACCAAAACATCATGTTATACAACTAATTTGACAGAAAAAGTAGTTCAATATGCAGTAATGCTAAGTAGTAATTACTGTATTTATGAATTTAGCACTAAAAAATCATGATATATTGAAAAAATTGACTACAAAAATGGCTTGGATTATCCAGAGGCTTGGATAAGCGAGGCTTGGATAAGTGAGACTCTACTGTATTAAGAATTTCTCTTTCCCCTAGCTCCCCATTCAACAATGGTGAATGCTTGTGAAACAAATATGAATGCCCATGATACCAAGATTAATGCAAATCCACCTTGGACATATTTGTTCTCTTCTGAAAGTCATTAGAATCAGGGTCAGGCTTGGGTAGCATTTTTTACTAGAGGCTGCCATTGAATCCCCAAGTGCTCAAGATAAGGTTAGAAGAAAATCTTGCCTGGAGAGCTGCTGGCAGTCCAAGCTGACATGTTTAGATGTCCCAAAGAACTAAGGAGGCTTCTTGTACTGAAGCAAAAACACAGAGCCAACTGAGTTTAGGCCTTGTTTGACATGTGTTTTGAGGGATTGATTTCAAAGAGAGATTAAAGTTTTAACTGCCTAAATCTTTCAGCATGGCTCATCAAAAGTAAGCCCCATGGGATTCATGAGACATTTTCCCCATTAAATGTGAATAGTGCCTAATTCTGCCCTAAATATTTCAATGAATTGCTGAAGGGTTAATCTGGTTTGAGCTGACTGGATTACATGACAAGCAAAGAGGCTTCCCTTTAGATTGCTTTTGTGTTACATCCACAGGGAAGTGAATATGGTTTCCTCCAAAGATGTTTGCTTTTATTTACAGGCTATAAATAAACCTGCTAGTGTGAGAAAAAGAAAAAAAGAATAGCAACGGTGTGTGTGTGTTTTCTAGTGGCAGGATGTTTTTAATGATCCTGTTTCTTGTAAACACTGAATCCACTTTTGTCATGCCCAGATGCAGAGGTGGGGGCTGTTTATTGTTCAAATACCAGCTGTCCTTTAAAATGGACACAATTTCCATAAGTCATTGACAAAGTGCAGATAAAGGAATCTACGCTGCAGACCAATGATTTGTTAAAGCCATTGAACAACTAGCACCTGTCCAGTTTCATTATATTTTGTTGGGGGAGGAAAGAGATTTCTTCCCTTATAATAATGATAAAGAACAATGGCTTCAAATATCTAAGGCGGCAGAGTGTGAGAAAAATCACAACAGTTTTAACACGTGCATGTAGGATTTATAAATTAAGTCAAAAGCTGGCATGTATGCATTAATGCTGGGGATGTTGTGGGATTTGGGGATCATGTGTTTAAAATGCTTTTTAATTGTATTTATTATTTTTAATTATATTGCAATCTAATCTGCACAGTTAAACTTAAAAAAAATTATATTGGCTTTGTTTTAAATGGGGACCAAAGTGTGTCGTTGTTAGTTGTCTTGAGTCCCCATGAAAGGCAGGGTATAAATAATGTAAATAAAAAATACGCTACCTATACCAAAGTATAAGTCTACAAATTTTAGTTTAAAAAATTAACCCCAAAACTGCTTCAATGTGAGTACTATACCTTAGGTTGGCTCCCTCTCTATCTTCCTTCAGGAAACAACTGAAGACTTGGATGTTTCAGCAGGCCTTCGGAGAATCAGTCATTAATTAATCAGCCCCAGAGGGTTTTTAATAATCTATCCTGTATTTATTACGGTCTTACCTTTTATGTGTTTTTAATGTAATTTTTAACCCTGTATTGTTGTTTTAATTGATATATTGCATTACTGTTTTATCTGTTTTATATTGTGATTGTATTATGTTGCTTATATTTTGTCCTTATGTTGTTTGGGCCTCTGCCCCATGTAAGCCGCCCCGAGTCCCCACGGGGAGATGGTAGCGGGGTATAAATAAAGTTTTATTATTATTATTATTATTATTATTATTATTATTATTATTAACTCTTATTTAAAAATCAGTCTGTTGGAAAATGTTGATAAAAGGGATGAGCTTAGTTCATCCCAGGAGAACCTAAAAGAAGTCCCAACCCCCTCTACTCTCTTCCCATGGCACAACTTCTGGACTTTTTGGCTTACCCCTGGGTCATATCCAAAGCCACAATTTGGGACCCAAAACCTGCCTTTGACTTATATATGTAGTCAACTTATACATGAGTCTATACCAGGTATGGGCAAACCTTGGCCCTCCAGGTGTTTTGGAGGGCCCAAGTTTGCCTATGCCAGGTCTATACTGTTTGACACCACTTAGATTGCCTGACTCAATGCTATAGAGTCATGGGAATTGTACTTTTACAAGGTTTTTAGCTTTCTCTTCCAAATTGAGGTGAAGCTTCACCAAATGACTGCATTAATTCTACAATGTAGAGATGCACACTTAGAATTGTTAAAAGATTAATACTCCAAGGCTGTGGTTCTTAAGGGTCTGAAAATGTCATTGCTATCTATTTAAACATGTGTCATCATTTCCAAATGGACATGTCTTTGCTCAGGTGGCTTATCTCCATTAATGTATTTGCTGAACTGATCATGGTTTTGCAAAATGTTTCTTTTTGATATTCCTTTGCCATTTCTTTTCTCTTTTCCCCTATTTCTCCATGTATTTTTGTAAAAAAAATACAACTTGTTAAGGAAACCAAATGTGTTAATAACATTCCTTAAATGGAGAGAGACTTTGGCTAAAACAGGATAGTCCATAGCAGAGCTAAGTTTCAAATAAGAACCTTCTGATTTGTTATTTCCATATGCTTGTCATTATGCAGTATTCATAAACATAAAATGCATGTTAAAAGATACATGCAAAAAGTAAAACAAAAGCTGTCTTGTCCTGTGTGTACTCTAATTCAAGTAAGAAGATGGAAAACTATTTTGAAAAAATAAAACCACATTTTATTTGGCAGGAAACAGAACTCTACAACAGTGCGACAAGTGGACGAGTAGAGCTCAGAGAGTGATAGAAGGCAGGCAGAAAATATAGCTAAATATGAAACCAATAAGTATAGACCTGGCTTAGTTTTGTCAGAAATCATGCTCCCCAAATGAGAACTGAAGGTGCAGAGACCATGATGAAAGGAGTCAACATATTGGTCACTTCTTATTAACTAACTCTCTCAACAATGTTGCATATGCACTTTGTAGTTACTTAAAACATACTTCCAGAAAAGAAAGTAGAAAGCATATTGTGTATTCAATAAGAAATATTGGCACCTTGAACTGAGTTGGCAGTTGTAAAGGAAATAATGCAAACTTGATCAAAACTACCCATCAAATCGAATGTTATACATAAAGAAATTAACAATGAGCTTTCAACAGAGTGAGCCTGGGATATTTGACTGCATAAGGCAAAGAACCAGTCTTCATCCCCTTGTTTCCTCAATCTCACATGCAAAAACAAACTGGTCTGACACATGCATCTTACTTCCAATGCTGGCAATGGGTTCCTGGCATACACTCTGACTAAAGCATAAAGACATCTGTGGCCAAAATTAGTGGGAAACGCTAATTAAAGTGATTATCAGCCAAATAAAGAAGATCCACACCAGGTTAAAAGCAAAACAGACAGAGATTTATTCACCCTGCAGAGTGGATGCTATGCACAGCAATAAAATGCTAAAGGTACAAGCATAAACACAGAGTCAAAAGCAGGCTTTTGTTTCCCATTCACTTGTATTGCCCCATTACTATGAAAGAGGAGAGTCTGGGCTGATCATTATGATGGTACTGGTCCTTTTCAATCCTCTAAAGTCCTACTACCAATCAGTGGCCCGTGTCCAAGGGTTGCTTTGTCTGGAACAGGTCGGGTCTAGAGGAGCCAGTAGTGAGGGACCTCACTGACTGATCCTTTGTGCCCCTACTTGCCTGGATCCACATTCGGTGCACTTTGTCTGGACTGGGTTAGATCTGATGACTAGTGGCCTGATGCGTGTGGAGAAATGGGGATGATGGAACAGGGGTGCTGTTGCTGGTGCATGAATGTGTATGGACTAATGCAGGGCAGGAGGACACCACTACCTTTTATATTTGGGTGAGGATATGGGTTCTTGACAACATACATTTGGAAGGAGCTTAATATTTGCTTAATACTTTTGTATCACACTATCCTAGAAACCACAGAAACAAGCAATCTGGGATGCTGACTGATCACAACCAAGTAACGAGTACTGTGATCATAAAACTAATGTCTAATACTGCCTATTGTTTAATTTGTTTATGTTGTTTTGTTTTTATATTGATTTGCCATGTTATTATCTGGTTTATTTTTACTTTGCATATATTATTCATTGTATTTATTTATGTTGTAAGCCGTCCCGAGTTTTTTCAGGGAGATGGGGCGGGGTATAAATAAACATGATGATGATGATGATGATGATGATGATGATGATGATGATGGATACTACGCTCCTTAAGGGCAAATTAGGGCTTAAGAATAGCATTAGCAGAACAGACTGGAAGTTGCAGATAACAGGCCTGACAAGTCCTCCTTAACAGTATAGTGCCTAGTAAAGAAGCAGCAAAGAGCAGCCATGTTAAGATGGTATGTTAAGAATTGTACAACCTCATAAAGGGGTCTGAGGACTTTACTGTATGAACTCACTATTCCACTACAGTCACATCATTGATAGCAGATATATACTGGGTTGAGCACCTTCATTATTGCATCCCTCTTCATTCACCCAATTGTGCTAATTCAGCACAATTGGTAAATGTAGTATTACAATCATACCTTGTAAAGTGCCTTCCCACACTTCTGCTCTTTCATATTTTTTGAAAAAATATTATTTTCAGCAAGGAAAAAGGAAAAAAAGACAAATATATCTGTTGAATATAAAATAAACATAAAAACCCCCAGAAGCTTGGGAATAGAGAGGGAGAGGAGGGGAATCTTGTACCCTGACATCACTTTACTGCTAGCATGCTGGCACAGAGGTGGAACAGACCCACCCTACCAAAGTGACAGGAACGTTGCAGGATTGGAAGCTATTGAAGTCCATCTATAGAAAAGGAAAAGGAAATCATGGGAAGGAGACAGACTGGAGGTGGGGATGCAGGCAGTAAGGACCGTCACCAAAAGTGATGATCCAGCTTCAGTGCCAGTTTATCTGCTTTCTGCAATAAAGTCCTGAGAGCCAATGTTGTTGTATATAAATATGACATATTCCTACATGACAAAAACAAAAACAAAACTGGCTTATCAAAGGTCAGTTTCTGATTATTACTGCAGAATCCCAAATAGAGTCTTCTCCTGAATGGCCTTCTGCTATATGGTGATGATTATTATTTTATAGAATGGTGCTACCTTGCTAGTTTTATGCCATCATAATGGAATTTTTGTAACTAGATGAATGTTACTGGTTCCTATAACATTTTATTGAACACCTTAGACTATTTTTAAAGCAAGGGGGGAGTGATGATAATTAAATACTCAAAGGTTAATCCTCCTTATTTTAATTGAGCCTCGGCTGGATCTACACAATACCAAATAATGCATTTTGAACTGTTTTATATGGTCAGTGTTGACCCTTATAATGCAGTACAATGCAATTCAAACTACATTATATGGGTTTACACCGGCCATATAATGCAGTCCAAACTGCATTATTTGGCAGTGTAGATCCAGTCTCAAATGTCACAACCAGAATGGGATGCTGCGTAGCAAGATGCATAGCAGTGAGTCAGAATATAGTTTGAATGAAGACTCACAAGAAAAACTGTTAAGGTCCTTTGACATAACTGGTGGAGCAATAATAAAGAAGAACATTTCTTGAGATGTCTAAAAACAGCTTTTACTAACCTGGATTGGGAGGTCCGCAATTCATAAAGAATGCCTTCCAAAAGTCTTTAGGTCCTTCTTTTAAAAGCTGATTATTTATGCTGAGTTCTTGAAAACCTGGTTCTCACAATGAAAGGCTGTTCTAGTCTCACCGCAAGAGGAAAAGCAGTTCTCTGCTTCATATAAACATTACTATTTAATGCATGAAAACACATATATCACGCACATGTTCACACATTTAGGTCTCATAGCACTTCCTGGTAACTGTGCCTGCCCTCTTTAATAAAGCACACTGTGGTGATTGTTGGCTCTATACATTTTGAATGCCTGCTGGGTGTTGAAGTGTTATTGCCTTCCTGAACCATACTAATGGAAAAATACTATTCTTTTTTCCCAAAGCACCTGTTGCTCTTTTCAGCTGAAACAAACCCACAAAGCAAACATTATGAATGTTGGAAGTACAAATCCAAATTAACTAACAAGAACTATGATAGGTCCTCCTAATTTGCATGTTTGATTTGTATGGATATAATTACTTACAAATTCTATTAAAATATTTTATCTAGGTACAGCAGTGTGACTCTATGGTCAATCTGCTAGAAATTGCCTATAAAGTGTTCCCTCACTAATTCACGGTTCACTTTTTGCAGATTTGCTGCTAATTAATGCATAACACTTAATGATGTCCCTCCATTCTAAGGTTTCTTTCTAGGATGACCTTGCACTGTTAACTCTAATATTAATCCTGATACATTTAAGTATAAGTTGAAAATCCCTTATCTTGAATTTGGAAATCCAAAATCCTAAACTATCCACATGGATGACCAAGGAGCGATTGTTTTTTGATGGTTCACTGTACACAAACTTTGTTTCATGCACAAAATTATTTTAAAAAACAGTATAAAATTATCTTGGGAGCCATCTCTATGATATCTCACCTATGTGCAAATCCAAATATTTCAAAATCCAAAAATAAATAAATACATATATTCAAAATCCAAAACACTTCTGGTCCTATTTCAGATATAGGATGTACCACCTGTACTATTCAGAGGCACATTGCAATTAATAAAAGAGGTAGTATGCAACTGTCATTTATACATTTCTTCAGTCTCCCTTTAAAACCACCTAAGGAATCTGCCATCATTACATCATGCAACAACCAGTTCTCTGATCTGTAAAAAGAAACATTTCATTGTTTCTCTCCTAAATTTAACTGCAGGGGATGGTCCCAGGTTCTAATATTGTGATAGAGGTAGTACTGAACATGAAATATATTACGTTTCTATTCAAATTATACTGCAATTTTATGCAAATCTGTACCCTTGTTTTCTCTCTTGCTTATCACCAGAAGCCACTATTAGTGACCACCATAACTCTTAAGCAGTAGATGAAGACCCTCCCCCTATCCACACATTCAATATCCACAATTTCATTCACCCACGCTCCAAAAATTATATTCCCCCTCTGAAGTGTTTGTTGGCCTCTCTAGGTCTTCTGTTGCTATTCTATGTTATGCTTCTAGCCCAATGTAGAAAAAATATAGGGTTTGCTATTACTCATGGTTTCAAGTATCCAGGGGAGAAAGTGTTTTGGAACTTATCACTAATTGATATGTGGGCCCTAATGTAATTTAAAATACATCAGAGAAAAGAAAAGAAATGCTGAATATATATCCCATACACGTTTTGATCTGAAATTTGGCTTTGAAAGCTGCCCCAATCGAGGCGGAGTGTCACATTCCCAATGGCAAAAAGGTTTAAAAAGAGGTTCAACATTGGACTGAAAACATTCATTTCCATTCTCTCATTTGTCCAAAGGTTTCATTACCCTGGTTTCCTGGAAATCAGTAAAATTGGTATCCACCCTTGTGCTTCTGTTTGATTCTCAAGTCTCCTGCCGGCAAGGGCTCACCCCAGGGCACAGCCCATTCAAGATTTCCTGTGCTACATGGTATTTTCCTTTAGTGCTGCTCCTGGATTGCTAGTTAAGTGCAAAATGCACTTTATTGAGGGGAAACACCCACAGAGACTTGGCTTCTCATAACTTAGTCACACTTCCTAAAACTCAGACCCTCCCCGTTCGCCATGAACATTGTGTGCAGTTGAAATTTTCTACAGAAAATGGAAAAGGCTCTGTGTCTGAAATATACTGACATTCTACTTAAAGTATAGTTAAACTTAAAGATCTTTGGCTTCTTATTGGACAAAAAGTTAATTTTCCCCTAGAGGTGCCAAAACACTTTGTGCCGTGGGTTTCTGTCTTTGCCATTTTTCTAAGAAGAAGGGGAGTTAAAACAGGCTCCTTCCACACCACAACTGTGCGTGCTTGTCGAGGCAGTTCAATTATTTATACAAATGAAACAAGACTGTCCTTGGGAATTCAGGAAAACCATTTAGGTTATGGCTATTGGTTGCATAACTCTTTCCAGGGCTGTAATACAGCAACAAGAATAATTAATATAAAGTGATAACTAGAAATGTTTCAGCGTTAAAAGGGTAACATTTCATCCAAAAATAGAGAGATAAATTAAAACTGATTAAGAGAGTCCCAGAGACCAAGTAACAACTTCAAAAGAATGATTCACATTTCCAAATGCTTCACAAACACCAGTGGAACATTAAAACACAATACACTAAATAGCATGTGGTTTATAATAATAGTAATAATTTTATTTTTATACCCCGCCCCATCTCCCCAAAGGGACTCGGGGCGGCTTACAAGGGGCCAAGCCCAGGTCACAAACAATATAAAAACATAATGAAACAATCAATCAACAATAAAACAAGTCATAAAACAAATGAGGTCAACATACAATAAATATACTATGATAAAATCCTGGGTCAGCTCCAAAAAAGAACTGGGCCAAAAAAGTGCAAGTAGTGCAAGTAGTACTTATTTATTATTATCAAGGATATGCATGCGGTACGTCCTATCAGAATCATTAATGTTTACCTTTTATCCCCAGCTGCCCTGCAAATTCCAACATACACTACATATATTTTATAGAACTGATACCGAAACATCTCAAAAATCACTTGCTCCATATAAATCGTCCTTCAAATCTGATTCCATTTCTGATTACACTGTGTAACATGATTTCTGTTCCTGTGTTATAAATGTCATTTCCTAATTGGTTCTATCATTAAAAACATGGAAAAGTGTTGTTAAACTGCAAAAACTTTGTTTTGACGGGGCATCCTGGAGCGCATTTTGCTATAGTTTTTCAATGAGTATCTCATTGAGTCTCAACCAATTCAACATAGTTTGTGGCAGCCTCAAAACCAAGGTTTCTGGAGTAGAACAACTACTTTATTTATTTATTTATTTACAGTATTTATATTCTGCCCTTCTCAACCCGAAGGGGACTCAGGGCGGATCACATTATAACACACATAGGGCAAACATTCAATGCCCATAAACACATCAAACAGAGACTGAGAGACACACGCAGAGGCAAGTTAACCTTCTTCTGAGGGGATGTTCGATTCTGGCCACAGGGGGGAGCAGCTGCTTCATCATCCACACTGACGGCACTTCCTCGTTCCAGGTCGTAAATTAGTTAATCTTGCCTCCCCACTTTATAAGTGGTACCTTATCTCCTACTTGATAGATGCAACTATCTTTCGGGTTGCTAGGTCAGCAACGAGCAGGGGCTATTTTTATTTTTAATTGACGGGTGCTCACCCCGCCACGGGCTGGCCTCGAACTCATGACCTCATGGTCAGAGTGATTTAAGGCAGCTGCTCAACAGCTGCGCCACAGCCCGGCCCCTTACTTTCAAAGTAAGGACCTCACAATTAAATAGAAAATAACATTGTCAAGCCAGTAACAGATCCCCCCCCCCAATTTTGTTACATAAGTGTTATCTTTTTGAGCCCACCCAACACCATATACATGGCAGGTTTATTCTCTAAAAAGCATCGTTTCTGCCATTACATCCATTATCTAGAGTTTTCTGTGAGACAATACACCTTGAACCTATTGCTGCTCAATTTTACAGAAAGGATTTTATTTCAGCAACTTCTATTAGAATACTTTCGCTGCTGCAGCATTTTCCTCTGTCTTTAACTCTGCTTCAAAATTATTTGTAACTGTGTTTTTCTCTAGCAATTTCCAATCACGTTGTTCTTTTTAAAAAGAAAAAAGGCCTGACAGAATGAACATTGTTCCGAAATAGTATCTTACTATATATACACTCAGTACATATGCCTAGTTGTTTTTGCCTCCCAAAAATCAACCCTCCAAATCTGGGTCATCTTATACATGGGTCAATGTAAACACTATATCTTATCTCTTTTCTTTAAAAAAAAAATTGTTTGCTGAGTAAAGTGAAAAGAGGTCCGGGGACAATCTAAAAGAAGTGCCAACCCCCTCTACTTTCTCTTGCTGTGGCACTGGTTCTGCTCTTTTTTGAATGTTTGGGCAAGAAAATGAAAGCAGCTGCAGTTCCTTGTCACTTCCCTTCAAAGGACTAGCACTTTCCCATCTCATTAAATGATCCTTGACTTATCCATGGGTCATAGCAAAATCCATATTTCTGGCCACAAAACCTGGCCTCGACTTATACATGAGTATATGTGGTATTTTCCCATGAGGCTGCTGCCAACCTTTCTATTTCTGCCCACTCTCAGGGTGGCATACAAATAACTGATGTGCCAAAATAATTACATTTCACATAATAGATTTAAATGATCAGATGTGGTATTGTGCTTTGAGCGTTGAACTCAGGAGGACTCAAGGTTGAATCCTTGTTCAGCTTTGGATACCTATCAGGTGACTTACACTGTTTCAGTCTTAGCAGAAAGCAATGCCAAACTTCCTCTATTGATTTGCCAAGAATAGGACAGCCTAAGTTTACTGAAAATAGGCTTGTGCACGGATTCGGTATGGTTGGTTCCCTTCGGCCAATCTGGTTTGTTCAGCTTGTCCGGCTGGCCATAACAATAAGGGAATCACTAAATCGAAAATGGATTCCCTGAAGTACAAAGACATGAGACCACTACAAACAGTAGTATATCAATTACAATACTAATGGTTTTTTACATGCTAGTAATAGGCATATATAATGGACATAAATCTGTTGTATACACAAAGTCTTATAACATTGATTCCCTTTTGGAAAGAGGAGCATATGATCATTCAATAAGAATCCCAAGTAAGTAACCATATATACTTTGCAAGAAGGCTTCTCCTTGAGGGCGCAGAGTCCTTACTCTCTTGTAAGAAGAAGTTTGTAAATCCCAAAATCTATAAACAGATAATTCTCTACTGATTCTGATATATGGAGCTTCTGCTTCCTGGAGGAGGATTTCCACGTAGAGGATTTCCAATTCCCAGATGGGTTTCAACTATATAAAGTCTTCCTCAAGTGGAAAAAATATGAAATTTACAGAATGCAATGGACATCAAGTTCTCCAAAAATAAATATTCCTCAGGTGGAAAGGTATAAAAATACAATGATGAGGTGGACCTACAGAGAAAATACATTAGTGGCTAGAAAACATTCCAAAGGATAAATATTTCCATTTAAAAAAGCATATGAAGCATAAGAGATATGAATGTAAAATACTCACATCAAGTTATCCTACAGAGGTGCTCTGCAATTGTTTGATTCCTTAGCAAGCACAAAGGTTAACAGGTGGAAGCTACTATATAAAGTAAATCATTTAAAGGGGCCAGATGAAGTTGTTAATGTGACTCTACCAGAGCTGCCTAAAGCAGGTATCCCAGGTGAAAAAAGTGTTCAAAATATTTAAAGGGGTCATGCATCAGGGCTTATAAGAAGCATTGGAATGAGATCAAATCATTTAGACCCTTCAGGTAAACTGTTTGAAGAGTAAAAATCCAAAAGGATTCACATTGTTGTAGTTTGGTGCATACATCCAAGTTTGAGGGGGGTGTCACTTCCTCTAAAATTAAGGTCCGAAGTGATTCCGCATTATGATTTAGGTCAACAAAATATTGATAAAGACTGGAATCAACAGAATGATTTCTAATTTTACTCTTATGCTCAATTATACGATATTTGACTTGCCTGCTTGTCTGGCCGATTTACAGGGTGTTTGAAAAAGAACTCCCTAGTTTTAATGTGTTTATACTTAAAACTAGGGAGTTCTTTTTCAAACACCCTGTATATGAGGGGAAAAGGACAAACAATCATGTAGATGACGCCTTTGGTAGTACAAGTGGAGAAAAGCTGCAACCGGTAAAGAGCTTTAGTGTGAGGGTTCTGGAAAATGTTTGTTTGAATAAATTGCGGACATATTGAGCAATGGTGGCATGGAAAATAACGATAAGGGCTCAGTCGTCACTTTTTTCGTCCATAATGGGGCCATGTGGCAGTTGATCACAGCTCCACTTCCCCAATTCAGCACCATGTGGCACGCAGAGAGGCTGCTTGGTCTGCTTGCACAGGGTTTCCCTGTGAGCCCTGCCGGTTGGGCCAATCAGAATAAAAGAATGCTATGATGTGTCTTAGGCAAGCTTTGTCTATTTATGGGGTGAACACCTCTATTGCTCTCAGTTGTGTCCTGGCTCCAGTCCGATTGCCTTGCTGCTTGCTCTCAGCTTTATTTTTTGGCTTGTCTTGGCCTCTCTTGAATTTTTTTTTGATTTTCCTTTATTTTCTTTATTCTTTTTATTTAATGGGACTGACTGAGAGTTTGGGTGCTTGGGAGAGTCCCCCTGCAGCTTAAAGCCAGTACTTACATGACCCATTGATAAGTTGACTCAGATTTTTGAGTGGATTTTTGACTGAAATCTCTAGCCTTATACATGAGTATATTGGGTAGTTTCTTATTGTTTAGTAGACATTGTTAAACAAATCTATATGACTTGGAAGTATGGTAACAACACATATAAGGGTTAAGAGCTGGTTGCAGAATAGTAGGCCATGGGGGAATTAGTAGCAGGATAAAGTGTTCTATCCACTGGCTTATGGCTATGTAGCTAACTACAGGCAGCATATGAACAATCTCTACAACCTCTTTCAACCATCTGTGCTTGGAACAAGCCATCTGAGAGACAATGAATACAAAGGCAAACCTCCCCTACATAGACATGAATTCCACAAGACCTTGGTTATCCAAACATTAAACTACCATTAAAACCATTTATCTGAAATTTCTGTAGGCGTTTATGACTTCCATGGAGGCTAGGGATAGCAGAATACAGCTTGAAATGATAAATATAATGTCTGAATTCTTGTCTTTCATCCTCCTCTAAGCAAAACTCCCAGAAGATACAGGCATTATCATAAGCAAAGAGGACCCATTAATTTATCCTTTGTGTATTAGCTATATAAACAGCATAATTTATTGCCCCAAATAAAATCCATGTAGTAAATTCTATGCAGGCCCCAGTTTAAAATATATGGGGAGCCAACTGGACTTATATGCATGTAGTAGTGTTTATGAATGAGATCAAAATTAAATATTATTAATTTGTCAAACACTGATAGGTATTTTAAAGGCATTCCCACAATAAAAATATGAATAATTGTGTAACAAAAAATATTACGAAATATTTTACAATCATTACACTTTAAAACTGGGACACTGTCCTACCACCAGCTTACAATCTTTAAACAATTATGGTGTTTTTTTCCTATGTAGGTACAGTAGAGTCTCACTTATCCAACATAAACGGGCCGGCAGAACGTTGGCTAAGCGAATTGAATAATAAGGAGAGATTAAGGAGAAGCCTATTAAACATCAAATTAGGTTATGATTTTACAAATTAAGCACCAAAACATCATGTTATACAACAAATTTGACAGAAAAAGTAGTTCAATATGCAGTAATGCTACATAGTAATTACTGTATTTACAAATTTAGCACCAAAATATCACAATGTATTGAAAACATTGACTACAAAAATGTGTTGGATAATCCTGAATGTTGGATAAGTGAGACTCTACTGTATATAAAAATATAAACAGTCACATCTTTAAGCATTTTTATATTGGTTGCAAACATAGTGATACACATGTGATATTTTGGAAACTGAATGCAGTTGACATTGTGACCAAGGGCATGTCTACACTGACAACATAGGTCAGTGTGGAGTTGGTTTGAGATCATGCATGCATGTCTCTAAAGTCCCCTCTTCTGCAGGAGCGGCAGACTCTCAGCCTCAGGTTGAATGGACAAACATCCTGAGATTATGTTGTTAAAAGAAGGATTACATATCCACACAATGGTTCTGATAGTTATTTGGCTTGGGAAATAGATGGGGGGATCTTAGTCATAGCCCCTTCCCAAGGGACCATGCAAATTGGATCACAGAGAGGTGGCTGCTTTCTAGTTCCATTTTGATACATATATTTAGAAAATAGTTTGCACACTCTATATAAGGAATTCATACAGTACACAGTATGGAAAAGATACAAATTACACAAAAACAATCACATTGATAGTATTTATTAAAGGGTTTACAGTTGATAGAGTTTGTAGGGTACAGCTGCTCCTAGATCTGTCCCGATCCTCTAAAGTTTTGGAATTTTGCAACTATGGACCTCCAAAAAAGTTTTTTTTTAAAGAAAAATCATATATTTGTTTATAGTCTTTTAATGAACGATAAAACTTGGGGGGGGGGGCAGTGGTATCGTGGCTCGATAACATTTGGGCCTCTGCCCAGTAGCACAAAACTAGCGTCATTACAACAAAGCACAGTGCGAATATCCTCCCGCAGCCAAGGTGGATCAGGAACAATGTACGCCAGAACTGGCATTTTGTATGCCAAATCCACCCTACATTTTGTGGCTGTGCAGAACCGGACTTAGGATGATCCTACAAATGAGAGTTCCTGCTTAGGTCATGCAAAGATAAAGCTAAAGAATTACTGTGCTAAATTATGCATTCCTAAGGAAGAATTAATACTATATTGAATTTTCTTCCCAGTGCAAGATATTTTGAAAATGAAATATCTTTCAATGCTGGAGATTCTTATTCATGTAAGAACTTTTCAAAACTTTGTTGTATTTGAAGAGTTCTTATGTGAGGAAGGGTCTCCAGCATTGGGAGGTATTGGATTACATACGGTATACTGGCAGTCCCTGAGTTTCAAACATCCAACTTAAAAATAACTCATAGTTAGGAATGGGGGGTGAGACAACAGGAAGTGAGAGAAATCTACACCTCAGAAGGGAATTTTAATCTTGAAAGAGTTATCAGAGGGGGAAAGTGTCCCAACTGAAGCTTTATCACCTTTATTTTTGTTCTCACAACAAGCCAATTTTTTAAAAATTTAATGATCACAGGGACAGAAAGTGAGGTGAAATCTTCTGAACAGCGCCACAGGCAGCAAAACAAACACCACAGGGGTGTTAACCCTTCCCAATGCTATCCAAAGCTAATATATATTATATATTTGCTGAAGTTACACTTAAAATATACCTGTTCCAATTTTCAAACAAATTCAACTTAAAACAAAGCTACAGAACCTATCTTGTCCATAACTTGGGGACTGCCTGTACAGTCTTTCTGGTGTTGAGGTCTGAGTATTGGACTAGAACCCTATAGACCTGTGCTCAAATCCCTGCTCAAACATGGAAACTCAATGGAAGCATTTCAGCAAATCATATTCTCTTTACCTTAGAGGAAGGCAATGGTAAACCCTTCTGAACTAATCTTATCAAAAATCCAATGCTAATATTGCCACAAACTGGAAAAAATGCTCAAAAGCACATAACAACAATGAAACAATGTCCTCAAGATTAGTCCACAGTTCTCCTGGTTTAGTGTTTAATCCTATTTTGTATTTATTTGGGTTTTTTTAAGTGTTCACAGTGCTTCACTTGCACACCTTATAACGATGATCCTTACACGAATATCCCTTTTAAAGAATATCATAAACAGCAATATTTTAAAAATATAAAACAACATATAAAAAGAACATTACAAAAGAGACAAAATCCAAGATGATTAGAGGACAACTACAATTAACAAAATATGACAAATTATATGACACTACAAAATGAAGTTACAAAACACAAGAAGGGGAGAAAGATAAATGACCTCCAACTGCTCACCTAATAGTAATAATTGTCCACATCCTACTTTCTCTAAATATATAGCATAAATGTGGAACTTGTTTATCGAATGTGTGAATCAGAGGCTATCCAGGATCTGACAGAGTCTTACAAAAGCAATAATTAAATTGATCCGGGAAATAACATAAGAGGATTGGCAGAAGTCTCATTTTGACCATTGGACCCAGGAAAACAACCTCCAATCTCAAGGATATTTTAATAAGATTTTCAAGTTACTACTACAAAGATCATTTCATGCAAGCCACCAGAAACCAACTCACTTCACAAATAATCCAAGAAAGTAAAATTCAGTTTTTCCATGACTTATGTCCAGAGACGGTGAACTAGAGGAGGACAATTCACCCTTGTACTATAATGCAATAAGGGTATACCATAAAAATGGAGGTATCCGATCTACCTGGAATTTAGATATGCGAGGATAACCTGCAATATAACATCAATGGAACAAGGGATGAGATTATTTGAGGAACTATTTCCCATGGATGGAGAATCAAGAAGTGCAGAAGGGAGAGGCACAGAAGGAAAGGAGAAAGAAAAGAAGGAAGGGATTCCAGATAAAGAGAAACAGGATAAAGCAAAGGCACAATGGAAAAAAGAAGAAACAACAAGAAAGAATTACTCTATGGACAGAGATCTGTGTTAGAATAAACTTAAAAAAATAGTAATAACAAGTAGTATGCTGGGATAATTGAATGAATTGGGCAAATAAAAAAGGGGAAAAATAAAATAATAACAATAACAATAAAGATGAGGGAATATATATATATATATATATATATATATATATATATATATATATGAATGAACTCACCACCCTGTATACTGAATAAGCAATATTTTAGAAATGAAGATAAATAAATTGGAGGAGGCAAAACTACAGTGTTCCCTCACTACTTCGTGGTTCACTTTTCGCAGATTTGCTGTTTTGCAGTTTTTCAATAAACTTTAAAAGACTACTATTATAAATCATAAAAAAATACAATTTACAGCCTAAGGAAGGGAGGAAGGAGAAGCCAAAGGGAGAGAAAAGGAGCCCAAGTGGCAACAGGAGGAGAAGGAGGTGATTTATCAACACACGATTGGTTGATAAAGACTTAAAATAGTGTATAACTACTAAAATTCACCGGAATCGCTCCCCCTGGTACACTAATGAGCTGCGGACGATGAAGCAAGCACGAAAGCGGCTGGAACATCGGTGGCGACGGAAACCCGACGAGGTGTCACTGTCCGCTTTCAAGGCTTTTCGTAGGTACTACGAATCAGCCATCAAGGATGCTAAAAAATCTTACAATTCCTCTTTAATAGCCTCTGCTAGATCGCGCCCAGCTCAAGTATTCAAAATCGTTCGTGCTTTGACCAGTCCGGCTCCCTTAGTCCAAAACCCAGCAACCACGGCTCTTACAGCAGAGGCATTCCAGAAGTTTTTCACTGATAAAATCACCGTGCTTCGGCAGGAACTGCTCCCTACAGTTGATACCTTGAGTGAGCTTGAGACTTTGTGGCCGCTCAGTGGGACTATCTTTGACCAATTTACTCCGCTTGACAGGGAAGATGTCGCTAGAATCCTGGCTGTTGCAAAACCAACCACCTGTTCCCTTGATCCGTGTCCCTCCTGGCTGGTGAAGAGCTGCCTGGAAGATCTACTCGATCCGCTGAGTAATATAATCAATGGCTCTCTTGAACAGGGGGTCTTCCCGGAAAACCTAAAAGAGGCAAGGGTTCGTCCCTTGCTAAAGAAGCCTAGCTTGGATCCCATGACCCTTGCCAACTATCGTCCTGTCTCCAACCTCCCATTCTTGGGTAAGATGATAGAGCGGGCTGTACTGGGACAATTGCAACAATTTCTGGAGGATACAGCCGGCCTGGACCCTTTCCAGTCAGGCTTCCGCCCTGGCCATGGGACGGAGACAGTCCTGGTTGCCATTACAGATGAACTTCATCGCCAGTCTGATAGCGGTGGATCAGCGCTACTGGTACTTCTTGACCTTACCGCAGCGTTTGACACCGTTGACTACGATCTACTGATTCACCGTCTCGCCATGTCCGGAGTTCGCGGTCAGGCCCTCAATTGGTTCAACTTATTTCTGTGAAACCGGAGCCAATGCATGGAGTATATGGATCAAGTCTCTGACAGATCTCCCCTCCTATGTGGGGTACCCCAAGGTGCAATTCTCTCCCCTCTTCTCTTCAACATCTACGTTAGACCCCTTGCTAGTTTGGTTCGGGGTTTCGGCTTAGACTGCTATCAATATGCGGACGACACCCAACTCCTTCTGTGCCTGGAGCCTGGAGCAACGTCAATACCAGATAATTTCACCTTATGTCTGGAGGCTCTGTCGAACTGGCTACGTGCTAGCAGACTGAAGGTGAACCCGGTGAAGACCGAGATTCTCTGGCATGGCCGCTCGACCGGTCTGACCCATTTGCTACCCACCTTCGATGGTGCTGCCCTATCTCCTTCGCCTACCGTTAAGAGCCTGGGTGTCGTTTTGGATTCGCAGCTGACAATGGAAGCTCAGGTCGCTGCTGCCAGCAAACAGGCCTTTTTCCACCTACGACAAGCGAGGCAACTGGCACCTTATCTATCTGATGAGGCGCTGGCAACAGTCATCCATGCCACAGTCACGTCTAGGCTGGACTATTGCAATGCCCTGTATGTTGGCCTTCCGATGTCCACGACCTGAAAGCTCCGTATTGTTCAGAATGCAGCAGCCAGGCTACTCACAAGAACACCCATGAAATGCCACATAACACCAGTGCTGCAGCATCTGCATTGGCTTCCAACTGATTACCGTGGTCTATATAAGATGCTAGTTCTGACCTTTAAAACTCTTTACAGCCAGGGCCCATCGTACCTTAGGGACCGTCTCTCCTTCTCCCATCATCAGAGGTTGCAACGACCATCCCAACGAGACTTACTTTATGTACCGGGTCCTAGAGAATCGCACTTGGAAAGGACCAGGAGAAGAGCTTTTTCTATTTCTGCCCTTGCCTTATGGAATGCCTTGCCGCCCTATATGAGAGCCATGCGAGACCTGGCTCTTTACTAGAGCTTTTAATCTATGTTAATTTTATTAATATTTTTATGTATGTATTTTTATCCTTTACAATTTTATCTTGTAAATCGCCTAGAGCATCGTGGATGGAGGGCGATTAATAAGTTATTAAATGATGAAGATGATGATGATGAAAATAATGTATAAATATTAAAATAAATATAGTGTCCCTACTTCGCGGATTTTCACTTATTGCAGGTGGTCCTGGAACCTAACCCCCATGATAAGTGAGGGAATAATAATAGACAAATTTAATATAGACTCCTCGACAGGTTGTGGATGTGCTGCTGATTGGGAGAAGAGTGGATCCTTCCCTCCCCCATCAAAAGGCTATGATTAAGTCAAGCCTTACAGGGCTCGGTGGGAGAGGGAGAATTTGGTGAGGAAGAGAGAGGGAACATAACTGGGGGAAGACGGGGAAGGGAGGGAGGGGGACAATAACACATTGGGGTGGTTTTGTTATTTTTATTAAGGATTTTAATATTTTAAATAATTTTAATATTTTATTAAGAATTTCTACTATATATCTTATTTAATTAGAATAATAACATAACTTGAGATTTGAAAGTCCAAGACCTCCTTCTTTTTGTGGTTTATACCATATACTTTTGTTTATTCTAGCTTTTTGTTTCTATTCCATTACAAGTTTAACATGCTTTGACCAAAAACATGACTAAGATAAGACAAGAAAAATGGAAAGAAATCACAGGATTGTAGACCACAAAAAAAAAATCAGATACCTGGGCAAAAATTCAAAATTGTTCACAATTACAAAACAATTATGAAAGTAAGTGGGAGGAAATCAGAAAAGATCTCAAGAAGTGGACATTTCTAAAATGATCTCTTCTGGGCAGAATCTCAGTAATCAAAACAAACATTTTACCAAAAATGATTTATCTTTTTCAGAATCTGCCCATAATCAGGAAATTGCAAATTTTTAATGAATGGACAAGGATCTAATGAAATTTGTATGGACCAATAAAAAACCAAGAATAAAATACATTAACATGGCAGACAATTAAAAAGAAGGATTTGGACTACCAATACGAAGCCAGTGGCTTGGAATGGGTTATTAGATTGCATAACCTTAAAGAAAAGGAAGATCTTGATACTGGAGGGCCACAGCTTAAGAGCAGGATGGCATGCGTATTTGTGGTATGACAGAAAGAAGGTAGAAAAGAACTGGAAATCATTTTTAAAACACATACACACAGGATTTTATCACACATACAAATAATACAAACACGTGTCTCCCATCATAGATATAAGCACACTGTACAGTGCTCTGGTAGAGTTTTATCTACAATATATCTATTCCATTAAAACATATTCTGTGAAATATGCAATTACAGAATAGGCCCAGTCTTAGAAATGCTTCTTCAGATTTCTAAGCAGAGAGAGAGAGGTTTTAAGAGCAGCAATTATACAATAAGAACTCATTTGACCACAGTAAAAAAGGAAGAACATATTTAGTATCCGAGATCCATAATACCTGGAAATAGAATTTGGGATATCCAATATTTTTTCAGATTTTGGAATAATTTGCAAATGATGATGGAACCCAAGTCTAAAGCTAAATGTGTTGATGTTTCATATACACCTTGTAAACATAACCTAAAGGTAATTTCTGCACAATATTTTCAATAATTTTGTGCATGAAGCGCAATTTGAAAGCAAATGTATCATTGCCTCGGCCACTTAAATGGACAATTTTGGAGCACTTTGGAATTTGAAATTCTGGATAAGAGATGCTCAATCTGTATTGTTTATATTCACATTAAAAACTATTAAACCTGAATGGCTACAGGTTGCAAAAAAAATACTAAGCACGGCACATATTCCAAATATCACTGCTTAATTTCTAATTTTCTGATAGTTACTTCGTACAGAAATAATCTTTCTGAAGTGATTCATCAATAAGGATGCTTCCAACTGCATTTATCCATACTCCCCAGGAAGATCTGGCAGGAAAGCATCAACTGTATTTTAATCTGTTTACAAAGAGGCAGTAGTATTGCTGTTTATATTAAAAAGCATTAAACCTGAGTGATTACAGGTTGCAGAAAATACTTAGCATTGCACATGTCCCAGCTATCAATGTTTAGTTTCTAATTTCCTGATATTTACTTTTTACTATAATACAGAAATGACCTCTAACCTCCAAACTGATTAAACTTTGACATTGTTCTGGTGTTGATTTATTGTGAATATATACAGTGACCCTTGCAAAATGTTAAACCAAATAGTTTTCTGAACCTTGTGCTAATAAATTACTTGGTTAATAGCCAAAGGTCTAGTTTCAGTCTTTCTTTCTTGCCCCCAAACATCTGGTGCATGTTAATTGAAATTTGCATTGAGTGCAAGATTTATAACACTATCTGTTTGGACTGACATCCTATATGAAGGTACGGATTATGGAGGCAAGAAAGCACCATTGTTTTCCCATGTAGGGAATACAATATGCAATGCCAAATAAAGTCTGACCTGGATTTGTTTGCTTATTAAGCCATCCAAAGCAACAGCATGAAAGACATAATCTGGGGATATTTACTGGGCAGCAAACTTTTGTGGCATGGAATCAGGTCTTTAATGTCAGGTTTCCCTGAAGAGAGCATGAATCCCAATTTAAGTCATTGTAATCAGCTCTCTCCTCCCAAGCCGGCCAAAAGCCCCAGTGGCCTCCAGATTCATTACAAAGCAAAATGAACTTGTCAGGAGGGGCAGATTATTAGACAAGGTAATTGCTTCAGGGCAACACAACTACTGTGGACCTGAAAACAAAACTAGCACTCACGATGAAGAACAGAGCTAAATGCCAATCCTGCAACTTGAAGCAAAAGGGGAAAGACATGTATAAGGAAAAAAGTTTTGTCATACAGGTTTAATATCCCCTACACAATATGCTTGGGAATACAGATTCTGGAATACAGGTTGAGTATTTCTTATCAGAAATTCTTGGGACTAGAAGTTTTTTGGAATTTGGGGGATTTTGAAATGCCTGTATATGCATCTACATACACAATGAGATATCTTGAAGATGAGGTTCAAGTTTAAACATGTTTAACATACAGGCTGCCCCCAAGTTACAAACAAGATAGGTCCTGTAGGTTGGTTCTTAAGTTGAATTTGTTTGTAAATCAGAACAGGTACATTTTTAAGTGTAAGGCCAGTCGAAAATAGATTTTTTTAGATTTGGCTCTCATAGGGAAAGGTTAACTCCCCTGTGGTGTTTGTCTTGCTGCCTGTGTTCCTATTCAGAAAATTTCACCTTGATATGGAATTTAGACCATTATAAAATGAGTGGGTCAACCTGGCAAGCGCTGCTAACGAACATTGATAATCAGAGTTCTAGATTAAAGACTCACCAGAAAGCAAAGACAAAAAGACAGGGGCTTTTAAATGCATTCTTGGCCAAGAATAGATGCATGTTGGCTCCTGCTCAAAAGTACAAGCATGCCCATGGAGTGTGGAATGAGTTTTATACAGCAGAGGGTCCCCTTTGTTAACATTGTCTAAGTTTGACTTTTTCCCTCCCTTATCCTCGATTGGCTGAGTTCCCAGCAGGCGGGGCTGGTCATGGTCGGTGATGACTGTTGCATCGCAGCCACCTTTTGATCGCCTTTACCCAGACACCACACAGTTCAACAATAATTATGAGTTTACTAAGAATATAAAAAGTAACAGCTTCAAAATAGTGCAAGCAATTCTCTAATTGTAAAAGCAAATTGTAAAAGCAGTATCCAAGTTACACCCATGAGTTAGATATCAAATGCTTGACAAAAGGCAAGGTAACAGCTTCAAAATAGTACAAGCAATTCTCCAAAAATCATTTAAAATAAGCGAACTAAGCATGCAAGAAAGTAAAATCAAAGGCCAGATTGTAAAAGCAGTATCCAAGTTGCATCCATGAGTTAGAGCTTGACAAAAGGCAAAGAGCAACTCTGAACATGAATCCAAAAATCATAGAAGGTAAAATAAGATACTGTAATCCCAAGGTGATGGCACTCAAAACACGACTATAATCCCAAAGGCGTGAAAACTTGAAACAAGATTTGTAGTCCAAACAGGTGACATGCAGCTTAAACAGGAAAACAAGATTGAAAGACCAAGAACCAGAACTCCTGCCTCAGAGCTTCATAAATAGGTGACTTGATACATGAAATTCCAACGTTGATCTCCACACCAAACAAAGCCTCAGATTTCTTAAGTCTCCCTCTTACCTAAACATCATTCTTTCCCACACCTGGGCTCCCTTTGTTTATCTTGTTTATCTGCTTCACACTCTCCCGTCTGAGCAATAAATGCTGGGTTATCGGTAACCCTCCGGTGTCCTCCACATTCCTTTCACAGTCAATCCCTGGGAGATTCTCATGAGAAACACAGTCTGTTTCCTCAACAACAGATCTATCCAAACCATCTCAAACAACACTTTCACTTTCCCCCACAGAAGTAACAGGTTCAAATTAAAAAATCCCGACCTCATCTTCAGAGGAAGAGGCTTCACAGGCCTCAACACTATCTGTGCTCCTGATTGGTCAGGATACAGGCTCAGACCAACTCGATCTGTGATTGGCACTAGCTCCAATGATGTGGCTGGAGATTCCCTGCCAGGAGGGCGGGGAAAACCCAAGGGCTGCCCAATCAGTTGGATAGGGTGTCTCCGTAGGCGGAGAGGGTTCCTCAGGAGGAAACTGCATTCTCAGGCCAGTCAAATAAAGAATGCAGGAATGTTGAAATGTCAATAGTCTCCTTTACCTCTGAGGGCGCATCCAGACAGCCCCTTAGAAGCGGGAGCTCCTGCATTTTCAAGTGGGGCGTCCATATGACGCTCCACATAAAAACAAATTGGCCACAAAGCAAGAAAATTAACTAATCGGATGTTTGTACCTCAGAGACTGTCTGTATTGTACTTTTGGAAATAGAAATATAAATAGAGGGGTAAACATTCAAAGCTGTTATTTAGGGAAAGACGAAGGTCACATTCCGGGTAGGATACACTCAGGGATTGTCTATACTGATGAAAAAAAATTCTGTTTGACTCTGCACTTTCTCATTCCACTTTGACCACAAATTGGTCCCATGAATGCCACACACATCATACTGAGGCCCTTTCTACGGCCCCTTCTACACTGTCATATAAAATCCAGATTATCTGCTTTGAACTGGATTATTTGGCAGTGTAGACTCAGATAATCCAGTTTAAAGCAGATAATGTGGGTTGTTTGCATTGAAAATCTGGATTATATGACAGTGTAGAAGGGGCCTGAACTGTTAAATAAAATCCAGATTATCTGCTTTGAACTGGATTATCTAGCGGTGTAGACTCAGACAGTTCAGTTCAAAGAAAATAATGTGGATTATCTGCCTTGATATTCTGGATTATATGGCAGTGTAGAAGGGGCCTGAGATTGTCATAACTAGCCACACAATGGTGTAAAGGGGCAGTCAACAATTTCCAATCCTTCATAATATTTTTGGCAACATAGCTATGGGTGGCCTGTTTTTTTTTTAAAAAAAAAATTCATGATGCATTTGAATATATGTATCTGTTAAGTGCTGATATTCATATATTTTATTTATTTATTTATTTATTTATTTTTCAAACTTATATGCCGCCACTCCCCTAGGGCTCGGAGCGGCTTACAAGAACCGGCTAAAATCAGCAATTTAAAATAACATCTTAAAAACATCTTTAAAAACATCTTAAAAACATTCTAAAAGCACCTTTTAAAACATTTAAAACATTAAAATATTGATGTGCAAGTATCAAAAGCACACAAAAACTTTAAAAAATTCAACCCAGGACAGAGCCATTTCCTGGTGAGGATGCTCACTTTCCATTTAACCAGTTCTGCCTAACTTTAAAACCTCCTCCCAATTCCACAGCAAAAGGATCCTATGTGTAGAATCAGTCACATGCCTACAAGTAAAGGAGAGAAAGGCAAGATTTTTTAAAATGCAGATTAAAGCTAGAAAGAAAATTGTGTGTCAGGATTGCTGCACCTATGAGATATGATCCCCCCTACAGTGTAGATAAGTCTTCAGTCAAGGAAGCCACAAATACCTTGAGTCCGCAAGACTTGAGCAGAGATGCTGATGATAGGGCAACTCAGGCTGGATCCATACTGCTACATAAAATCCAGATTATCTGCTTTGAATTGGATCATATGGCAATGTAGACATATAATCCAGTTCAAAGCAGATAATGGTATTATCTGATTTGATAATCTGGATTATATAGCAGTGTAGAAAGCGTCTTAGAGGTCTCTCCTTGATCGGGTTGTCATATGTTGAAGTCTACTTGAATGGCAATTGACAAAAATATCATGATTGTTGTTCCGGGTGTGCTGCTTTTGTGTACTCAAACATATAGTGACCTTGAGTGCATCTGCACTGCAGTATTAAAGCGGTCTGACACCCCTTTATCAGCCATTAGAGCTGTAATTAGGTGAAACACTGGCACTCTTTGGCAGAGAAGGCTAAAGACCTTGTAAAACCCATGAGCCATGGTAGTTAAAGTGGTATCAACCTGCATTCATTCTACAGTAGAGATGTACCTTATGTCAACCAGTGAGCAGCAAAGACAAGTGCACATGAAGACACAGGGAACTGATTTTAGGAGGTATCCTTAGTAGCTTCATCTATAGTTGGAGCTACACTGCCATATAATCCAGATTATCAAAGCAGATAATCCATGTTATCTGCTTTGAACTGGATTATATCGGCCTCCTTCTACACTGCCATATAAAATCCAGACGATGTGCTTTGAACTGGATTATATGGCAGTATAAAAGGGGCCTGGGTCTACACTGCCATATAATCCAGTTCAAAGCAGATCTCGTGACCGAGTATGATCGCCTTCCAGGTGCAGGGTGTTGGTGGTGCGTCTGTAGGTGACTGTACAGATCTATTCTGCATCCTCATGTTCTTTTGTAGTGATGACATCAATTTCCAGAAGGAAGGTGGTCCCAATAAGGTCTCGAGAAGGGTTGGCTTGATGTGCCTTCTTCTTGACATGTTTCTCCCTTTCGCCCTCCATTCATGCCTCTTTGAACTCCACAGTACTATTGGTTACAGTTGACCTCCAGTTAGAACGCTTGAGGACCAGGACTTCCCAATTCTTGGTGCCTACGCCATAGATTTAAATATACAGTAGAGTCTCACTTATCCAAGCCTCGCTTATCCAAGCTTCTGGATTATCCAAGCCATTTTTGTAATCAATGTTTTCAATATATTGTGATATTTTGGTGCTAAATTCGTAAATACAATAATTACAACATAACATTACTGCGTATTGAACTACTTTTTCTGTCAAATTTGTTGTATAACATGATGTTTTGGTGCTTAATTTGTAAAATCATAACCTAATTTGATGTTTAATAGGCTTTTCCTTAATCCCTCCTTATTATCCAAGATATTTGCTTATCCAAGCTTCTGCCGGCCCGTTTAGCTTGGATAAGTGAGACTCTCCTGTAGCTTTAAACCCATCTCCTTTGCTGTCCACCAACATTCAATTTTCCGTTCTTGAGTTGAGCACATAATAACTGCTTTGGGAGATGGTGATCAGGCACTTGGACAACGTAGCCAGTCCAGCGAATTTGATAGCAGAGGTTCATTGCTTCAATGTTGGTGGTCTTTGCTTCTTCCAGCATGCTGACATTTGTCCACCTGTCTTCCCAAGAGATTTGCAGGATTTTTTGGAGGCAACGCTGATGGAATCGTTCTAGGAGTTGAGAGTGACACCTGTAGATTTTTAAAGTCTATGTTGTTTATATTGATATATTCAGGGCATCAAATTGTGTTCTTGTTGTAAGCCGTCCTGAGTCCCCCTTTGGGGTGAAAAGGGTGGAATATAAATAAATAAAATAAATAAATAGTTGGTCCACGTTTTGCAGGCTCATGACAGAGTTGAGAGGACAGTAGGTTAATAAACAAGCATTTTGGTATCCCTACAAATATCATGATCTTCAAACACTCTATGCTTAATTGTTTTTGTGGGACATCCTGCAGCACATGTTGCTAGTTTTTCAATAAATATCTCATACATACTGCCTCATCACACTAGAGCAGTGCTCCTCAATCTGTGGGTCCCCAGATGTTTTGGCCTTCAACTTCCAGAAATCCTTACTGCTGGAAAACTGGCTGGGAATTCTGGGAGTTGTAGGCCAAAACCCCTGGGGACCCACAGGTTGAGAACCACTGCATTAGAGCATGAATCCACTTTGAATCCGGTTTTTGCCAGCTGCAGAATTTGGGGTTTGTAGTTTGGTGAGGTCCAGGACCTGTCTGGCTGAGCTATTTAAAGCCCCCTGTCTAAAGAGGATCCAAACTCTAGTATGATGAGTCTCAACCAATAGTTTATGGCATCCACAAAAATGAAGTTTCTGGGGTATAACAACTACTTTCAAAGTAAGCATCCCACAATTAAACAGGAAATAACACTTTCAAACCAGGAACAGATTATTTCCCCCCAAATTCTGTTACACTTTGACGCCACTTTAACTTCCCTGGCTCAATGCTGCGGAATCCTGGGATCTATAGTTTGAGGAAGCACCAGATTAAGATCTTGTAGTGTAGCACTACAACTCCCTTGGTTCCACAGCATGGAGCCGTGGAAGTGCAAACTACATGAATTGCAAAGTGTGGGTGCTACCTTAGGCGTTGGGAGGGAGACGTCTTCCTGGTCTCTGCAGCAACAGTGCTTAACACAGTAGCAGCAGACTCTCCTTGCAAGTTGAGAAGCAGAGGGCGGGGCCAAATCGGGGAGGCGGGGCGGGGACAGCCCTGGGGTTTCCTTAGCAACCGCCCGGGGAAGACAGCAGGCTTGGGCCTGGTTGCTAAGGCCTCGCAGCAGAAGTCAGCAAAGTAACAACAGCAACTGTATTGGCGGAGAGTGGGCATCATTTTCCCTTTGCGATCCTTGAGGAGATCCGTAACAACATCATAACTCTTAAGCTTCCTCAGACACGTCTTTCTTTTCCTTCAGAGCTCAAAGGGCCTTGGTGTTGAAAGCTAAAGGCACCCAGGAGCGTCCCTTCTCTCCAGCATGTCTCACAAGTGAGTTGAGGAAATGTTTGGGACCTGAAGCATTTGGGTTTGTTTGTTGTTATTGGGTTTTTTTTTGGGGGGGGGGGTGTCCCTTCGGGGAGATGGGGCGGGGTATAACATAAAATTATTATTATTATTATTATTATTATTATTATTATTATTATTATTATTTGGAATACCTGTATTTGCATACAGGTATATAAGACCTCTTCAACACTGCCATGTACATTCAGATTATCTGTTTTGAACTGGATTATCTGGCAGTGTAGACTCTGATAATCTGGATTATCTGCTTTGGTATTCTGAATTATATGGTTATGTAGTAGGACCCATAGAGATAGGAGTCTAAGGCCCCTTCTACACTGCCATATAATCCAGATTATCAAAGCAGATAATACATATTATCTGCTTTGAACTGGATGATATACCTCCTCCATACTACTCTATATCCCAGAATCTGATCCCAGATTATCTGCTTTGAACTGGATTATATGAGTCCCCACTGCAATATAATCTGGAATAAACAGATAATCTGGGATCAAATCCTGGGCTATAGGGCAGTGTAGAGAGGGCCATATCATCCAGTTCAAAGCTGATAATCTGGATTATCTGATTTGATAATCTAGATTATACGACAGTCTAGAAGGGGCCATAGACTCCCATCTCTAAGGGCCTGAGGGCACTTCCACACAGTCCTATATCCCAGAACAGGGGTCTCCAAACTAAGGCCCGGGGGCCAGATGCGGCCCTCCGAGGTCATTTACCTGGCCCCCGCCCTCAGTTTTATAATATAATATATTGTACTATATAATATAATATTGATAATAATATTATAATGTAATACAATATAACACTAATAATAATACCATATAATAATATTAATTATATATTCTATATTACATATAATATTACTAATAATATTACAGTATAGTGGTATAGTTCAACATAGTAATATATAATGCTAATATTGTGCTATGCTAATAATATAATATATTGTATGTACATATAATTTGTAAGCCACTCTGAGTCCCCTTTGGTGTGAAAAGGGTGTGATACAAATGTAGTAAATAAATGCAGTAAATAAGAAAAAAATGAATAAATAAATAAAATTTAGACTTAGGCTCGCCCAAAGTCTGAAATGACTTGAAGGCACACAACAACAACAACAACCCTAATTAACTTGACTATCTCATTGGCCAGAAGCAGGACCACACTTCCCATTGAAATCCTGATAAATGTATGTTGGTTAAAATTGTTTTTATTTTTAAATATTGTATTGTTCTTTCATTGTTGCTGTTCTTGTTGTTGTTTTTGCACTACAAATAAGACATATGCAGTGTGCATCGGAATTTGTTTATTTTTTTTCAAATGATAATCCGGCCCCTCAACAGTCTGAAGGATTGTGGACCGGCCCTCGGTTTAAAAAGTTTGAGGACCCCTGTCCCAGAATATCAAGGCAGAAAATCCCACATTATCTGAGTGTGCACTGAGATAACCTATTTCAAAGCAGATATTGTGGGATTTTCTGCCTTGATATTCTGGGATATAGGACTGTGTAGAACGACCCTGAGTCTACAGTGCCATATAATCCAGTTCAAAGCTGATAATTTGGTATGTTGTCAAAGGCTTTCATGGCCGGCATCACTGGGTGTATGGCCATGTTCCATAAGCATTTTCTCCTGATGTTTCGCCCACATCTCTGGCAAGCATCCTCAGAGGTTGTGAGGTATATTGGAAACTAGGCAAGTGGGATTTATATATCTGTGGAAGGTCCAGGGTGGAGAAAGAACATGTGATTGCAACATTCACACGTGCCTCCAACAGACAAGAGTTCTTTCTCCACCCTGGACCTTCCATAGATATATAAACCTCTCTTGCTTAGTTTCCAATATACTTCACAACCTCTGAGGATGCCTGCCATGGATGTGGGCGGAACATCAGGAGAAAATGCTTATAGAACATGACCATACAGTCTGGAAACTCTGATAATTTGAATTTTATATGGTAGTGTAGACAGGGCCTGAGAAGAACTGAATTAGGCACTGTTGTAATATGGTGTAACAATTGTGTCTGGCAAAAAAAACCTGTTGGAACTAAATTGAGTTCATATGGGTGGCATAATAGCTCTGTAAAGCTGCTGGTTTATGTTCATTTATATGTGTGCTAAGTATTCTTCTGGCAATGTGTATCTTTATTACTTGTTTTAAGATTAAAGGGTTCTCTCCTTTCAATTAGGACTTACAATAAAATATGGGCAGATGCCCAGGAATCCCTCAACAGTCTGCTGCAGAAGGAGATTGAAGAAAAGTCCCAAAGGCCACTGAAAGATCGCTTAGTAGTGTTTCAAATGCTAGCTACCTTCTACATAAAATATGTGCAAATCTTTCGCAACTTGGAGGCTGCTTATGACCAGATTGTTCACCCACAAAAGCGCTTAATTATTCGGCAAATGCTGGATAGCGTAATGGGCCGTATATTGGAACTGAAGAATGAAATGGTGGGCTTGGAGTACTCTGAATATCATTACTTTGATGACATTTTACAGGATCTTAAACTATCTCCTGTAAGTATATTGCTAACATGATTCTGGCAATTATATTTTTTGGTTTTGTTTAATTTCCTTATCTCTCTTTCATCTTATGTGTTACTGTCGGTTGTGAAAATTTGGTGGGGTGCCATGGGTTTTCCTACAATTTCAGTTGGTTACTATGATGCCTTCACGCATGCTGTTAACTCATGGGCCTTCTACACTGTCATATAATCCAGAATATCAAAGCAGATAATCCACATTATCTGCTTTGAACTGGATTATATGAGTCTATATAATCCATCAGATAATCTGATTTTACATGGTAGCGTAGATGGGGCCTCTGTTGGATTTCTTACTGGAAAATAATAAATCTTCTTGTGTTTCCTTTTAACATTTTTCCACAGTAAAGTTCTTCCAGCAGACTCACTGGAATCCATCAGGCACAGAAACATCAGTGGTTTCAGCTCTTAAAATTGTTCCAATCATATGCAACGTAACATACATAATACATTATATTGGAGTAGTAGACCTTCTCACTGCACGGTCCTCAGCCTTTTCGCGACTACTGCCACCTCGCATTACATTTGACAGCAAATCCTTTTTTTTGTAATGCACACCTTCAAAATTGAGGTGTGCATTACATTCAATGACACATTATACTCAAGTAAATAAATGTGTTATCCATTTTTGAGCCGCTCTCATTTTTTATTATACATTGAAAGAATTAGATAAATTCATTTTCCTACGCAGCCTGTTGAGATCATATTTAAGCACTCCTAAGTTACCTAAGTGACAGGTTTGAAATCAGTGATTTAAACAGAATGGTTTTATGACTGCTTTGTAAAAATGTCACATTTCTCATTTTGAAAGAGTAGTGCACCCAGTTTTCAATGGAGAAAATGTCTTCCTTTTAAAATGTGATAGCCTGAATCATGCCTAGTTTTGGACCCATTGAGAAATGTATTTATTTAAAGGGCATAAAACTTAAATCTGGTTAACATAAAGTAGTGAAATGCCCCTGGTGTTTCACAATGACATAATTTAAATTCACTTCTCTTTTAGGGCATGTATGAGCATATTTCAGCTTCAGGGGAAAACAGCTGAAATACCATAGTTTAGTGAGTAGAGATGTTTTTACTAGGGTGCCTGGGCAAGAAATAGCATATGTACATTAGTAGAATTTCTCATTTGACAAGTTCCCCATAAAGTAACATCCATATGGAAATACAGGGCCCTTCCACACAGCCTTGTAACCCAGAATATTAAGTCAGATAATCCACAATGTCTGCTTTGAACTGGGTTATCTGAATCCACACTGGTAGATTCCAGTTCAGTGTGGATTTTATACAGCTGGGTGGAAGGGGCCATAAATATCCCTTTATTTTGTACTGAACCTTGCAGCTCCGATCTGCAGGTTGATGAAGCTGGGTCTTCACTGCTCTATATCACAGAATTTGATCCAAGATTATCTGCTTTGAACTGGATTATATGAGTCTACACTGCCAGATAATCTGGGATAAGAAGATAATCTGGGATCAGATTCTGGACTATAGGGCAGTGTAGAAGAGACCTAAAAGGTACACCATGTCTCTTTGATTAGTTTAGCTAATTTCTGTATACTATGTTGAAGATTATCCGGTTGTTTACCTTTCTGTAACAAAACGAAGTAGTGTATAAACAATTAAAATTGAATCAGTAGACAGCTGAAAATGTTAATACGTAGTAAGTTTTTAACAGTTTCTTCTCAAAGACTATCTTTTCAAGGATTCTGCATTTATAAAGTTTAAACAATTCAAGACTAATGGCATAGCATCTATTATGAACATGAGTATTTTGCACTTCTTGAAAGATTTCTTGAATTTGTCTTGAAAAAGTATAAGAGAGTGTACACAGCAGAGATCCTGGTTAAGAAACAAAGATCCCTGTGTCTTGGAGAAACAAACTGAAGACTTTTATTGCAGGACCATCATTCTAAGGCTTGATCTGCATTGCCCTTTGTCCCAGGATCTGATTCCAGAACTTTTAGGGCAAAATTTGGGAGACTTTGGGGTGGCATATAGCCCGGAAAGATTTGTGGGGAGGGGCAGGCAGTTGGGACTGAAACCCACACTAAAGTGATTTTTAAGCCCACTTTGGCATGGATTTTAGTCCTGTCTGGAAGCACCCTCATATGACCCAGTTCAGAGCAGATAATCTGGGATAAATTCCTGGGATATAGGGTAGTGTAGTTCCAGCTTCAGAGAGGACTGACAGGAAAAAGAAGAAATAAATCCCAGAGGGTATACATTCACAACACAGAGGGAGACAAGGAAGGAAAACCTTTGGGTCACTCACACTATCTAACCTTATTACTGGTGCCTGCTCTGAGGCATCCTTGACTCTTCAGTGGTAAGCACTGTTGCACTGTTAACAGTATTAATTTAGGGCCAACATGGTTTATACAAATATTTTCCCTCCTCCAATAGGAAAACATTGAAATCCCCATCCCAAGATATTTTATTAAAGAGAAAGTGAAGGTGCTGAAAGAGAGAGAGAGAATCCTTGCTCAGATAATGATGGATGCTGGAATATGTGATGATGAACCTGTGAGTATATCACTATAATTCAGAGCTTTTCAAACATTTCATATTAGTGACACACTTTTTAGACATGCGTCATTTCGTCACACAATAATTTAATTTTACTAGCAAACTGAAGGCTAAACCAACCCCTTACCATAGATATGGATACATACATAAATTGTAATAATGAAATGAATGAAAATACATGTCTCATGAAAATGTTTTACTTTTATTTTAAAAAATATATGATCTATTGCTTATTTCACATAGACTCAGAGACACACTAACACACTGTAGTTGACACAATAATGTGTTGCAAAACACAGTTTGGAAAGCTTTGATAATCAATCCTAGAATAACCCTAGATTCTGGCCATCCAAGCAACAGCTAAGCTCCATTCACCTCTGAGATCTATGGTCTCAGTTGCCTGCCTTGCAGTGTTGTCCAGTATCTCCATCTCATTGCTATAGAAATACTGAACTTTTGAACACAGGGGACATTTCTGGATTTGAAAGAGGCAAAACTGTACTCCTTGCTGTTCCTTTGGTTCTTTGATAGCAATTAGCACATAGGCTGGAAGGAGTAGGAAGTTATGTGTGCAATAATATATTTAAAGCGTCTACTGCAGAATCACAGAGAAACTGAATGTGTAACCATCATCAGCTTTGTTACACACAAACCATTGCCCTTGACAGCTTCCTGGTAGACTTTCCATTTAAAAGGTCCATTAGAATAAGTACCGTAGCTACTAAACTAATAAAAATAAAAAATAATTATATTCAAATTATTTCATTTATTCCATACTATAAAATCCTAACAAAATAAAAAATGTTACTTATTAAGGAAAAATAATATTGTTGAAATTTGCAATTTCCTGCTTTAGAGCATGGATTTAGTGACTTCTAGTGTTTACTTCCACTGTGAGTTAAGCATTACAGTTTATGTATTTTTCCCTTCCTAAATTGAAATCTGAGCCAAATATGTCCTCCTCCTTGCTGCTATCTTTCGGAAATGTGGTTTCATTGAAATCTAGTCAAAGGATTCTGATGTGCTGGCATGCTTTCCACAGATGCTGGCCTCATAACATTCCAGCAGGAAGGGAGGTTGGGAGTAGAAGATGCATTTATGGGTTGATTGTGATACACCTCAGTATTCCCACCAAGAATTAGGAGTGAAAAAGTCACTTATGCTTCGAATGTTCCTTCAGGTTTAAGTAGCAAGGAAATGTGGCTTCCATTTTAAGAAGTTGGACTTGGATGTGCCTGAAAGTATATAGTTTTGTCTTACACTCCTATGCTGTGTTCCAGCGAAAGCAAGTGAAGGTCATGCCCTTCGAAGAAGCTATTAGAGCCATTCAAATAGCTGAGCGAGCTCGGCAAGGCCGACTCAGGGCTACGTTCATGAAGCAAATCTATCTTGAAGAAAAGAGAGAGAGGCTAGCCAGACTTCATGGCATAAAAGGTCTAGATCTGGAAACTGCTGCAGTATGTATTCAAAAGGTAAGATACCCATTGCTTTCAGATATAAGATGCTGTATAAATGTAACAAATAACTATGCTAGATAGAGAGACAGATAGATGGTAATCTGTATTTGAATTGGTATTAGGCAGTTTCTCCCAACTTCACTGTGTAATTGTCTCTGTCCAAAATTCTGGAGATTTTGAAGTAAATTGAGGGATATTCCAAAACTCCAAGAAATCCAGGAAAGATTAATGATGAATATCGGCTTATTCTGTTGTCCCCAGCCGCCTGCTAGTCTACCCACCACTACGTCTTAAACATTTCAGAGGAAAGCAGGGATGGATACTGGAAAACATACTTGAAAGTACTGATTGCTACCCAAAATGTCTAAATATGATTCTTCCTGTTTCAGTGAACTGAGCTAATGAAAATAATGCTGAAGTTCCCAGGCGCCTTAGTAGAAAAAGAATGATACAAGACTTCTGGCTATGAATCTTCCCTAACATGCCCCCCACACTTTCCAGGGAAGACTTGAACTCCGTTAAACCTGTTTCTAAGCTAGAGTTGGACTCCACTTGAGTGACTTAGTCTGTCATAAATTTATATGAGCTGTTTGTTACTACAGTGTGTTTAGTTTGGTTTCTGCATAATAGTGTTTGCTTCCCATACTTTAGGAAACAGTTCTGTGTTGTAAGAAGTATTCTATGCAATTGCAATCTTAAATAATCAAATCTACTAAGTTGGCTGGAATTAATTTCTTTAATTTTTGTAACCAATATCAGAAATATTTTAAATGAGTTGCCTCTATTTTTAGCACAAAAAAAACAGGATATGATGATACTGATGTGGTAACTTGCCAAGTGGTAAAGAACAATAATGTTTGCAGTGTAAGAGAACAGTATACAATTTCTGTTCTATAGAATAGCCCTAAAACCAGGATCACTTTGGTAAGTTCTATAAATGTTTTCTATTTGGAAATGATAGTTTTTGTACTTGTTTCAAGTTGTTTCTGATTTAAGCGACCCTAAGATGAACCTATCATAAGATTTTCTTAGCAAGTTTTGACTGCCTTTCTCTGATGCTGAGAGAATGTGACCTGCCCAAGATCATCCAGACAGTGAACAGAATCTGAATAATTTTCTTTAATTATAGTCCAACACTCTAATTATAGTCCAGCACACTAAATGGTGCTAGCTCATGCATTGGAAAAAATAACAAAATATCATACTTTCATAGTATATGTGAATCTATGCCCTATAAATATCTTCCAGTGCCATAATCTTTAGCTAATTTTTTTAGGAATGTGAAAATTCTTCTGGATGAACATCAAATTCCTATATCAATAAATATTATTTATATTTTGAAAGTATGCTATATTTTGCTTGTGGGGAAAAGAAGGTAGGTTCAGTTTATTGAATGTATATCTTAACATTGCGTCTGTATAGGTATTATTGCTCTAGTTATATAAAAAGAAAAATAGAAAGGTTAAAATGAGTGGAAGAAGAGAAAAATGTGTAGAACTGCAAACTAATTACTAGAATAATGTATATAAATAAAAATGTTCTGACCATTTTTCCCTTAACTTAAACAGCAAAACTACACAACTAAATCACACCAAATTTGGTCACAAAAGACATAGTCATCAGGTCTGTGTTTTTACATCAAAAAACAAGAAAAATAAAGTCCTAATTAGAGGGAGAAGAATAACTGTTTTTTCCCCATTGCTGCCAGTTAGAAGGTTAAGCTCCGCCCACTTTGTCTCCTAGCAACCCACTCAGCCATTTAATGGCGCCCAGGGCCTCTTCAATCAGGCCTCTTCCACACTGCCTATAAAATACAGATTATCTGATTTGAACTGGATTATATGGCAGTGTAGACTCAAGGCCCTTCCACACAGCTATATTACCCATTTATAATCTTATATTATCTGCTTTGAAGTGGATTATCTTGAGTCCACACTGCCATATAATCCACTTAAGTGTGCATTTTATACAGCTGTGTAGAAGGAGCCTCATATAATCCAGTTCTAAGCAGATAATATAAGATTATAAATATACAGTAGAGTCTCACTTATCCAACATAAACACCCCAGCAGAACGTTGGTTAAGTGAATATGTTGGATAATAAGGGATTAAGGAAAAGTCTAAAAACATCAAATTACATTATGATTTTACAAATTAAGCACCAAAACATCATGTTATACAACAAATTTGACAGAAAAAGTGGTTCAATGCGCGGTAATGCTATATAGTAATTACTGTATTTACGAATTTAGCACCAAATCTTCACAATGTATTGAAAACATTGACTACTAAAAGGCCGACTGTTGGATAATCCAGAACATTGGATAAATGAATGTTGGATAAGTGAGACTCTTCTGTAATATGAAATAATTGCTGTTGTATAATAATACAGAACAAAATAAACTCTAAAACCAGGACAGTAAATAAAGAGCAACACTCTGAAAGCAGGGAAATTGGGAATTCCAGAAAGGAAACGATCAGGGCCAGCTAATTTCCCAGCAAAGGATTCTCCCAGGCAGGAAGCAAACAGGCTTTGAAGCTACAAAGCCATTAAATGCTAATCAAGGTGGCTAATTGCAGCATTCATACCTGCCACACTGAAACTATTAATTGCTATTCAAACTGGCCAACCAAGGATTCCGCAAGGCAGAAAGCGGCCAGGCTTGCAAGCAGCAAAGCTATTCAGTGCTATTCAACCTGGCCAAACAAGATTTCCCCTAGGTGGAAAATTCCCAAGCTCTCAAGCCACGAGGCTACTCTGTCCCATACAACCAGGCCTAGAAAGGATGCCCTATGTAGAAAGCAGCCAGGCTTTGAGGCTGCAAGCCTATTCACTGCTATTCCAACTGGCCAACAAATGATTCCCATAAGCCACAGCAATGCGTGGCCGGGCAAAGCTAATTTTATATAAATTGCCATAAGTTGTGATGGAAACATTGACCACTAACAATGACAACCTGTAAAACACAGTTGCTAGATTTGTGGAGTCTGACTTTCCTGCCTTCATTTATTTATCTCCTTGATACTGTGAAAAAAGTCAGAAAAATGGCAGTTGATCTCATTAAATTTCTGTTTAAAATGTAGTATTGGCGTGGATACCACCAGTGGAAGAAAACTCTGAAACTTAGAGAAGAAGAAATGATATTTCTAGGAATGGTGAGTCTTCCTTTATATTTTTCATCATTGTAAATAATAATATATAATGTTTAGTAATATAATTGAATTTATAAGTGTAGGTTTTATTAGATAGTAGCTTGGGTATCCAGCAATGCCCAGGTTATTTGAAAAAGGCATTGTTTGTTTTTGGATGTTAGGTAAGATCATTTTGGTAATTTATAACACTATTTTTTTTAGAAAAAGTCAGTCTTTCCTTTTGTTTTTTATGAATATTTCAATTAGAAAACCTCACCAGTATTCAAAGTTGGCCATGTTGGATCTGTGTGCTAAGTTTGGTCTAGGTCCATCTTCTACTGGGTTCAGTGTTCTCTGGATGCAGGTGAACTATAACTTCCGGATTCCAAGATCAGTCACCTCCAAACCCTGCCAGTATCCAAGCTTCGCCATGCTGGGTCTGTGTGCCAAGTTTGGTCCAGATTTGCCATTGGTGGGGTTTGGAGGGCTCTGGATGCAAGGTGAACTACAACTCACACCCAAAAGGGTCAATCCCCCCTCCCAAAACCCTCCAGTATGTCCTGTTGGTCATCAGGGTTCTGTGTGCCAAGTTTGGTCCAGACCTGTCATGGGTGGGTTTCAGAGTGCTCTTTGAATGCAGGGTAAATGATTACTCTGCCCCGGGTGAGTCAGTCCCATCTGTATACATTCTGTTGGTCATGGGAGTTCTGTGTGCCAAGTTTGGTCCAGATCAGTTCTTGATGGGGGTCATAGTGGTCTCTGGAATTAGAAGCCCATAGGAAATGGGCCAGATAAATAGTCTGCTGCATACACACACACACACTCACAAATATACATATGAACAAACATTCACTTTTATTATATACTAGCTTGGGTAGCCGGCAATGCCCAGGTTATTTGAAAAAGGCATTCTTTCTTTTTGGATGTTAAGTCATATCAGTTTGGTAATTTGTAATGCCATTTATTAGAAAAAAGTCAATCTTTCCTTTTTTATGAATGCCCCCATTAGAAAATGCATAAGAATGTGGGTGAACTACAATTCCCAAAATAGTGAGTCAGTCCTCTCCAAACCCTGCCAGCATTCAAAGTTGGGTCTGTGTGCCAAGTTTGGTTCAGATCTGTTGTTGGCTGGGTTCAGTGCTCTGTGGATGCGGGTGAACTACAACTCCCAGAATGAAAGTCAGTCCCCCCCCCCCCAAAAAAAAACAACCCTCCAGTATGTTCAGTTGGTCATGGGGGTTCTCTGTGCCAAGTTTGGTCCTGGTCCACTGTTGATGGGGGTCCCAGTTTCTCTGGGTGCAGGTGAACTACAACTCCCAAAAATCAAGGTCAGCCCCCCCCCCTTCAGTATGTGTGTTCAGTTGGTCATGGGGGGGGGGGTCTGTGTCCCAGATCTCACCAGGGTGTAAAGTGGGTCAAGAGGGGGTCTGTGTCCCAATTTTGGTCCACATCGGTCATTCATGGGCTTCACAGTGGTCTGTGGAAGTGGAAACCGAAGTGGGTGAAGGTATTGAAAATCCCAACATCCATGGTTGATTCTCCCCCAACCCTCGCCAGGATGTAAAGTGAGTCATGGGGGGTCTGTATGCCAAGTCTGGTCCACGTTCATCATTGGTGGGTGAGAGCTCCATTCAGAAAAATTCATTGTCACGCACATACACACACACATACACACACAAACACTGACTTTTATTATATACGTACCCGGTGATGCCCAGGTTATTTGAAAAAGACATTGTTCATTTTTGGATGTTAGGTGGTATTACTTAGGTAATTTGTAATGCTATTTCTTAGAGAAAAATTAATAATTAGAAAAAGTCAGTATTTGCTTTTGTTTTGAAATGAATGCTCCCATTAGAAAATGCAAAAAGATATGGGTGAACTACAATTCCCAAAAATCTTAGGTCAGTCTTCCCCAACCTCCGCCAGTATCCAGAGTTGGCCATGTTGGGTCTGTGTGCCAAGTTTGGTCCAGATCCTTCACCTGCTGAGTTCAGTGTTCTCTGAATACAGGTGAACTATAACTCCCAGATGCGAAGTTCAATCACCCCCAAATTCTGCCAGTATGCAAAATGGTGTCGGATTTGTGTACCAAGTTAGGCCCAGATCTGTCATTGGTGGGTTTCAGAGTATTTTCTGGATGCAGGGTGAACTACAACTCCCACACAGGTGAGTCAATTCCCATCTGGGTGGGTCAGCCCCCCAAACCACTCCAGTATGTTCTGTTGATCATTGGTGTTCTTTGTGCCAAGTATGGCCCAGATCCATCATTGGTGGGGTTCAGAGTGCTCTCTGGATGTAGGGTGAACTATAACTCCCACAAGGCTGAGTCAGTCATCCCCCCCCCCCCCCCCAAAGTATGTTCTGTTAGTAATGGGAAGCAGGTCTGTGTGCCAAGTTCGGTCCAGGTCTGTCATTCGTGGGGATTGCAGTGGTCTGTGGAAGTGGGAGCCAATATGAAAGCAGGGTGAAATGTCACCGCACAGCCACCCACCCACAAACAAACAAACAATCATACAAACAATGACTTCTATTATATATAGTATGTGTGTGTGTGTGTGTGAGAGAGAGAGAGAGAGAGAGAGAGAAAGAGAGAGATAGGGATATATAGATATAGATATATAGAAAATAAGATTCACAGGGAGTAGTGACAACATCATAGGTTGTGGGTTCTCGGATGAGAGAAAGGAGGGAAAGGGTTTGTTAGGCTGTTGTAATGTATCTGTTTTGCTAGTTATTGTAATTCGTTTTTGGCTGTCACTTGTATACAGTAAAATTCAATATCTGTACACAAAAAATAATATAAATGCAGTTGTTCTGTATATCTTTTGTAAAACTTGATAACGAAAACACGTTGAAACATCGAAACAGACATATTAAGGATCTTGCTTCAGACATAGATGTAGTTTTAAGGGTGGGAATCAAAGTGAAGGATTCTGCTGCAACCAATAGACTGATCACAACAATGGTTCCTTTGGCTCCTCGAACACTGCAATTGCACCAAAATATCTTACCTGAGTAAATACAGAAATCACCATTAAGAGCTGTGGGGTAGTTTTATTTCTTATCACAGTGTGTGTGTATTTAAGATATATATAAAAGACAGACATACACTGTCCAGTCACTCCAGGGGGCAGTGCATGCTTGCAGAGGATTCCTATAGGGCTCAGAAAAACTATGCCTTCTCCTTGCTTTGTTTGTGCACAGTTGGACTCTATTGAGCCCTGCAGCTGAAAGACAGTGGAAGGCCAATTATAGAGTGCCTCACTTCTGGGCCCCTTGAACAACATTCCCTTCCAGGTCATGCTGTATTTAGAGAAATTTTTTTCAATATTCAAGGAATATTGCAGTACTACAGATGTATGCGGAAGATAGAATTACAAGCCATTTGAGTGAGGAAACAAAATGGGTAGGAGCAAAAGGAAACTGGGTGGTTGCAAAATAGCTATGTTATGAACTTC